>NC_056762.1:34549363-34880196 GCF_018687715.1 Carya illinoinensis | reverse complement strand
CTGATGTGTTTTAGGATCATGTGGCGTGGCTGGAAGTATTTTTTGATAAGCACACACATTCACCATAAATTTGGTAGTTATGGTAAAAAAAAGTATATCGACTGGTTTAAATCGGCTCACTCACACGAGTGATCGCCTTTGGCACTACAAAGGAGTAGCGAGCAAAGATGAGACAATATGTCATTTGGAACTTGTTCAGAAAAGGATAAGTTGTAAGACACATAAAATATGTCATCTTAGTAGGAGTTAAGATGAGGTCTAAGGACTGTATATGGTTACTCACAATCCATGTAGCCAGTGGTTTAGCCAGATTCAAGATTCTCTTTGACGTTTTGTGTTGAACTCAAGGTTTCAAGTTTCATGTGATTATAAATCTACACATGGATTTTGATGATAACAAATGAATTCAAAGAATAAAGAAGTCTCAAGCTCAAGTTGTCTACACAATGGAGTCAAGCACATCAAGGAAACAAGCATGAGTAAGAAGAGAACAAGTTCACATTAAAATTATGGAGTAATGTTGTAAATCTCTTCAAAATTTGAAATTAGGATTAATGCTCAAAATTAATATTTTATCATAAAGCATTAAAATACATTTTCCACATGTGCATGAATATTTTTGAAAATTAAATTTGAAAATTTTGAAAGATGATTGATTGTCATCTTTTGCATGTGCATGCCTTGATTAAAGGGTTGAACTTTGAAAATATTAAAGATGATTGATTGTCATCTTTCACATGTGCATGTTTTATTTGAATATTTTCAAAAGTGGTTGATACTTTTTTAGACTTATACAAAAAGTAAAAGATTAGGTTTGAATTTTTTGAAAATGAAAGTGTGCTCATTTTGTCATATGCCAAAAGTAAAAGATTAGGTTTGATTTTTTTGAAAAAGTGAATGATGTTATCTTTGACAATTGAAAAAGAAGAACCTTTTATTTGAATTCTTTGAAAAAATGAATGATGTTGTCTTTGACAATTGAAAAAGAAGAACATTTTATTTGAATTTTTTGAAAAAGTGAATGATGTTGTCTTTGACATGTGAATCTTTTTAAATTTGAATATGAAGTCTCATATGCCTATAAATAGATCAATTGAGAGCTTCACATTCACAACACCAAGAGCATACAACATTCATTCAAAGCTTTCATTCTCTCTTCTCTAAGTATTGAGCCTTAATCCTTGTTCATTTTGAGAGATATAGTTTGGGCTGTATTGTTCTTATTTCACTCATTGAGGAGTGTTTTCTGATAACCTACCCACTATCAGCTCTTGTATCAAAAAAAGGGTGTGTATAACCCTTGTGTGTGTAGAAAGTATTCTACACGGGGAATAGTTGAATCACCACGTGTAAGGTGATTGCAAGTGTAGAGGGTGTTCTACACGGATCCTTTGTAGCGGTATTGTTCAAAGGTGTAATAGGTTTCTATCTCCACCTGAAGGAGGTTGAATAGTGAATTTGGGAATCCTCAAGGGGTAGCTTGAGGCGAGGACGTAGGCAGTGGGGCCGAACCTCGTTAACATACTGAGTTTGCTTCTCTCTTACCCTTACTCTTTATATTTATTGTTATTTTATATTTTGTTTATATTTTATATTATATATTTGATTTATAATTGTTATTTTTTTTATACAACTCAATTCACCCCCCTCTTGTGTTAGTCATCTGGGCAACAATTGGTATCAGAGCCAGATTGTCCTCTGCTAAAGAAAGATTCAGGTCCATTTAACAATCTTTCTTCAAGAACCTCTGAATTCTGATAACAAGAAGAATTCAGAGGTTCTTGAAGAAAAATAGAACTCCTCCGAGGAAATCTTTCAAAAAGTTTTCCAAGAAAGATTCAGGTAAAAACGATACTTTAATTTGTTATAAATGCAATAAACCTGGTCATATCAAGCCAGATTGTCCTCTGCTAAAGAAAGATCGAAACAAGGGCAAGAAATCAATGAAAGTTACATGGGATGATGATTCAAGTAGCTCAAATAGTGAAGCAAGCAATGAAGAATCAGCAAATCTTTGTCTTATAGCTAAAGATGACATTGAGGTAACAAATCTTGATAATATTGAAAATCCTTCATATGAAGAATTGCAAAATGTTTTAGAAGAGATTTATGAGGAATTTGAAAAATTGGGTATCAAGTATACTGCTTTGAAAAAGAAAAATTCTTCTTTAACAAACGAAATTGAAATTTTAAGAAAATAAAGTATCATTTTGAAAGATGAAAATCTTGAATTGAATAAGAAGAAAACCGATTTAGAAAATATTGTTGAAAACTTTACGAATGGAAAAAGAAATTTTGAAAAACTTCTTGGTAGTCAAAGATGTGTTTTTGACAAGGCAGGTTTGGGATATATGCCAAAACAAAAATACAAACCTTATAAAAATTTTTTTGATAATCATTCTACCTCAAAGACTAATATTCAAAATTCTTTTCATAAAAATAATTTTTTCAAAAAAGGATATTATTATAATCATTCAAGTTTTTCATATATGTCACATGCTATTTGTAATTTTTGTAATAGAAATGGTCATAATTATCATACTTGTCCTATTAGAAGAAATCATACAATGACTATTAGGGCCATATGGGTACCTAAAAATCTTGTTTCTTCTAATACTAATAAATAAAGGACCCAAAGAACTTGAGAACCAAGAAAAATCATTTTAATTGTTTTTATAGGTATGCATGAAGTCATCCACAAGCAAAAATAAGTGGTTTTTAGATAGTGGATGTTCAAGACACATGACGGGAGACAAGACTAAGTTCTTTGATCTTAGATCTAAAGAAGAAGGACACGTGATATTTGGAGACAACTCGAAAGGGAAGATCGTGGGAATAGGTAAAATTGGTAATGAATCTTCTCTGATAATTGAAGATGTTCTACTTGTTGAAGGTTTAAAACATAATCTTTTGAGCATAAGTCAATTATGTGATAAAGGATTTACAGTTACTTTTAAAATGGATAAATGCATTATTTTGAATGATCATGATTGTAATATTTGTTTTATTGCTTTTAGAAACAATAATGTTTATACAATTGATTTTGAAGAAATTACCTCACAAGATGCTATTTGCCTGTCAGCTCAAGATGAAACTAGTTGGTTATGGCATAGAAGATTGGGTCATGCCAACATGGAACTTATTTCCAAACTTTCAAAAAATGATCTTGTGAGAGGTTTACCAAAAACATATTTTCTTAAAAACAAAATTTGTGATGCATGTCAATTTGGTAAACAAACAAAAACTTCTTTTAAAACTAAGAAACATATTTTCACTACTAGACCATTGCAACTGATACACATGGATCTTTTTGGACCAAATAGAGTTGCAAGTCTAGGAGGAAAATATTATGCATTTGTTATTGTTGATGATTTCTCTAGATATACTTGGGTCATCTTTCTTGCTCATAAAGATGAGGCACATAATGCCTTTACCAAGTTATGCAAGAGAATTCAAAATGAAAAGGGCTATACTATTTCAAGTATCTGAAGTGATAGGGGAAAAGAGTTTGTTAATAAAAATATTGAAACATTTTGTGATGAAAACGGTTTTGTACATAATTTTTTTGCTCCTCGAACTCCTCAACAAAATGGGGTAGTAGAGAGGAAAAATAGATCTCTTCAAGAAATGGCAAGAACAATGCTCAATGAGAATAACTTGCCTAGTTATTTTTGGGCCGAAGCGGTAAGTACTGCATGTTATGTTATAAATAGAGTTATGTTAAGGTCTAAATTAGATAAAACCCCCTATGAGCTTTGGAATGAGAAAAAGTCCAACATTGGTTACTTTCATGTATTTGGATGCAAATGTTTTATTTTGAATGACAGAGATAATTTAGGCAAGTTTGATGCAAAATCTGATGAAGGTATCTTTCTCGGGTATTCTACTAATAGTAAAGCTTATAGAGTATTCAACAAAAAGATTTTGACTGTACAAGAATCTATGCATGTAGTATTTGATGAATCTAATTCTTCACTCTCCAAGAAATCTATTGATGAAGAAACAGAAGGTATAAATAACACAGAAAGTCTCAATCTCAACAAAGAGAAAGCAATAGAGGAAGTTCAACATGGAGCCATCAGGAAAGATCATCAAAATTTAATACAAGATGCAACCAAACAGTGGAAATTTGTGAAAGATCATCCAGTGGAACAAATTTTGGGAGAACCTTCACAAGGTGTAAGTACTCGATCATCTCTTAGAAATATTTGTAATCATACTGCTTTTCTATCTCAAATTGAACCCAAAAATATTGATGACGCACTTCTTGATGAATCTTGGATTCTAGCTATGCAAGAAGAGTTGAATCAATTTGAAAGAAATGATGTTTGGACACTTGTTCCTAGACCCAAAAATCATACTATTATTGGAACAAAATGGGTTTTTAGAAATAAGAAAGATGAGTCTGGAGTCATTACTAGAAATAAGGCTCGACTTGTAGCCCAAGGTTTTAATCAAGAAGAAGGAATCGATTATGATGAGACATATGCACCTGTCGCAAGATTAGAAGCTATTCGAATGCTACTTGCATATGCTTGTTATAAAGATTTCAAACTTTTTCAAATGGATGCTAAAAGTGCTTTCTTAAATGGTTTTATAAATGAAGAGGTATATGTTGAGCAACCTCCAGGTTTTGAAAATCATATTTCCCCAAATCATGTTTTCAAACTCACAAAAGTACTATATGGACTTAAACAAGCTCCTAGAGCTTGGTACGAGAGACTCAGTAGTTTCTTGATTGAAAAAGGTTTTTCAAGAGGAAAAATCGACACAACTCTTTTCATTAAATATGAAAATGATGATATTCTTTTGATTCAAATTTATGTTGATGATATAATATTCGGTGCTACTAATGAAAATATGTGTCAAGTTTTTGCTAAGACTATGCAGGAAGAATTTGAGATGAGCATGATGGGTGAACTTACATTCTTTCTCGGATTGCAAATTAAGCAAGCAAAAAGTGGGACATTCATCAATCAATCAAAATATATTAAGGAATTACTGAAAAAGTTTGGGATGGAAAATGCTAAGGAAATTGGAACACCAATGAGCCCATCAACTAAACTTGATAAAGATGAATCCGGTAAGCCAGTTGACTCGAAGATATATCGAGGTATGATTGGTAGCTTATTATATTTAACAGCTAGTAGACCAGATATTATGTTTAGTGTGTGCTTATGTGCACGTTTTCAATCATCTCCAAAAGAATCACATTTAATTACAGTTAAGCGCATTCTTAGATATCTTAGTGGTACAATTAACTTAGGGTTATGGTACCCTAAGCACACATCTTTCGATCTAATCAGCTACACAGATGCAGATTATGCTGGCTGTAAAATAGATCGAAAAAGCACTAGTGGAGCATGCCATTTCTTAGGTCATGCATTAGTTTCCTGGTTTAGTAAAAAATAAAATTCTGTTGCACTATCTACTGCTGAGGCAGAATATGTTGCTGCGGTTAGTTGTTGTGCTCAAGTTCTCTACATGAAGCAACAACTTGAAGATTTTAAACTCAAGTATAATCACATTCCAATCAAATGTGATAATACAAGTGCTATAAATCTTTCAAAGAACCCAATACAACATTCTAGAACTAAGCATATTGAAATAAGGTATCATTTTCTTCGAGATCATGTGCAAAAAGACGATATAATATTAGAATTCACAAACATACACGATCAGTTAGCAGATATTTTCACAAAACCTTTACCAGAAGATAGATTATGTATGATCAGAAGAGAAATAGGTATGATGCATGTTATGAATATCTCTTAAAAGATAGGCCAGAGTCAATAAAAATAGAGATAGATTTTTTAAATACTTTTACATAAACTTGAGATTCTTAGCCTCATGTTTGAGACGCTCATTCTCTTTATACAATATCATGTCATTCTTATTCATGGGAACCGGCAAGCGAAATGAAGAATCTAATAAAGATTTTAACTTTTTATTCTTCTGCCGAATGATTCCTTCCCTTGTATGAGACTCTTGAACAATTCGTTGAAGTACAACAATTTGTTCTTTGAGCCTTTCAACTTCATGATTTTTGGCTTGTAGCCGCTGAGAAAAAGCAACAATAGAGGAAGAGTAGCGAGTCCCAAGACTCACCAAGTCATAAATAGCATCAGAATCTGACTTATTAGTCAGATTATTATTCTCTTGCTGCAACATGGCACCAATGGCAGCTGCAGAAAGGACAGGAGGTTGAGATACAGAATGCCTCATGGATGGATCTAGAGAAATGTTAGAAGAATGAGCCATTGAGAAAAAAAAAATAGAAGGCTTAAAACGAGAATGCTGAAGGAATGCAGATGAGTTATAGAGATGAGATGAAAATTTG
Source organism: Carya illinoinensis (assembly GCF_018687715.1). Classification (NCBI taxonomy): domain Eukaryota; kingdom Viridiplantae; phylum Streptophyta; class Magnoliopsida; order Fagales; family Juglandaceae; genus Carya; species Carya illinoinensis. Next base: position 34,873,856 of record NC_056762.1, on the reverse strand, counting down.
ATGCGGATTGAATGAACTTCAGGACTGATTTTATAGAGATAGCATAAAGAATAAGACAAACTATTTTCTCTTCAAATCTTATTTAGTCAAAAGAAATACAAGATATGCTGGACACATATTGTCAAAAGTTTTCTTACTAACCCAGCGAGATTAACAGTAGATTGTCCCTATTTTTCTAGTAAACGGTGAACCTCTGCTGTTATCTGCCGATGTTGACCTTGTATCTGAACCCTTTCTCGTTCCAGCTCCTCTATTCGTGGTTGCAGATCATGAGCATACCACTCTGCAAATTTTTTCAACTCTTGGTTTTCTTGCTTTAGCCTTTTATTCTCACTATCCTTATTAGCAAGTTTCTGTCGTAACTCAGATATTTGCATGTTAAGATGATCAATCTCACTCACCCTCGCCATTAACCTTCGAGACAAGATCGTAACAGAGGCAACATATTGACTACTGAGCATTCTTGATTCTGCAATAATCTCAGAATCAGCCTTACTAGAAAAACGGTTCACTGCTCCTATCATGGTATTGACGGCCTCAGGAGAGAAGATTGATGATTGATGCGTCAATGGTTCCTAATTCAAGTCTGGAACATTAGTGGAAGAGAATTGCTCAGCCATTCTATCGTTGTGGAAAAACAGAACTCAGGTCAAGAAACGATTATTTTTTTGGCATCCGATAGATGAAAATGATCATTTTTTTTTATAGAAACTCAGAGCCTTCAATCCCGTTTGTCAACAACATCAGGCGATTGTTTAAATCTTCAGCCGTATTAAATTCATAGAGTTAGACCTCGAGGCTTTGCAGCACTTGTCGGGTCACGGACGGCTCCATTTTTCAACTATCTACAGTGACTATTAAACGCATCGTTTTCTTTAGTCCATTTATTTGCTGCCGATCCTTTTTAATGATGCCAAAAGGGGGAGAAGTTTTAGATTAGAACATTAACATTGTTTAAATTGCTAAACTTGTTATATATGCTTGGAATTATATTTATACTTTTGCTTGAAAAACTAACGCATATTTTCAGGGGGAGCTTAAGTATTAATACAGGTTTCAAGTTCTATCAAATATTTGTCATCATCAAAAAGGGGGAGATTGTTGAACTCAAGGTTTCAAGTTTCATGTGATTATAAATCTACACATGGATTTTGATGATAACAAATGAATTCAAAGAATAAAGAAGTCTCAAGCTCAAGTTGTCTACACAATGGAGTCAAGCACATCAAGGAAACAAGCATGAGCAAGAAATGAACAAGTTCACATTAAAATTATAGAGTAATGTTGTAAATATCTTCAAAATTCGAAATTAAGATTAATGCTCAAAATTAATATTTTATCATAAAGCATTAAAATACATTTTCCACATGTGCATGAATATTTTTGAAAATTAAATTTGAAAATTTTGAAAGATGATTGATTGTCATCTTTTGCATGTGCATGCCTTGATTAAAGGGTTGAATTTTGAAAATATTAAAGATGATTGATTGTCATCTTTCACATGTGCATGTTTTATTTGAATATTTTCAAAAGTGGTTGATGCTTTTTTAGACTTATACAAAAAGTAAAAGATTAGGTTTGAATTTTTTGAAAATGAAAGTGTGCTCATTTTGTCATATGCCAAAAGTAAAAGATTAAGTTTGATTTTTTTGAAAAAGTTAATGATGTTGTCTTTGACAATTAAAAAAGAAGAACCTTTTATTTGAATTCTTTGAAAAAATGAATGATGTTGTCTTTGACAATTGAAAAAGAAGAACATTTTATTTGAATTTTTTGAAAAAGTGAATGATGTTGTCTTTGACATGTGAATCTTTTTAAATTTGAATATGAAGTCTCATATGCCTATAAATAGATCAATTGAGAGCTTCACATTCACAACACCAAGAGCATACAACATTCATTCAAAGCTTTCATTCTCTCTTCTCTAAGTATTGAGCCTTAATCCTTGTTCATTTTGAGAGATATAGTTTACACTGTATTGTTCTTATTTCACTCATTGAGGAGTGTTTTCTGATAACCTTCCACTATCAGCTCTTGTATCAAAAAAAGGGTGTGTATAACCCTTGTGTGTGTAGAAAGTATTCTACACGGGGAATAGTTGAATCACCACGTGTAAGGTGATTGCAAGTGTAGAGGGTGTTCTACACGGATCCTTTGTAGCGGTATTGTTCAAAGGTGTAATAGGTTTCTATCTCCACCTGAAGGAGGTTGAATAGTGAATTTGGGAATCCTCAAGGGGTAGCTTGAGGCGAGGACGTAGGCAGTGGGGCCGAACCTCGTTAACATACTGAGTTTGCTTCTCTCTTACCCTTACTCTTTATATTTATTGTTATTTTATATTTTGTTTATATTTTATGTTATATATTTGATTTATAATTGTTATTTTTTTTATACAACTCAATTCACCCCCCCTCTTGTGTTAGTCATCTGGGCAACATTTTGGATAGCGAGCAAATGGAGGGACTCGAGTTAGGCGCTGAGATAGCGACTACAATAAGATTTGTATGGTGTATTGAGATAAGATATACGCTCTTCCTTTGGAAAGAAAATTCCACAGTAACATGTATTTCATACTACATGTGCTTTAGCGATCAACAGTAGAGGTGAGTGAATGGATTCCTGTTTTCTTATCGTGTGAGTCCTGAAGGTCATAATTGACGACCTTAATTTATTTTTGTCCTTAGGAGACCTTTGACTATGTCACAAGATTGATGTTTTAGTGTTAGCTAATTTGGCATGTTATGTATGGCCATGAATGATGCAATATAAAAAGACATTGCTGGGAAAACGACTGAACTGAAACTGAATGACATAAGGGCAAAGGAAAGACTACTTGGTAACACATCGATAATGGTGTGTACTCACTGCCGACAAGTTATGTTACTTCTTAGGAGTTGCGATGTAATTGTGAGTACATTATGTCTTATAGAGATTGAGCATTACTCTGAGTCATTTGGACTCGAGATAGATTAGGGATGCTTAGTCTAATGTGACCAAATAAGTAGGGGCATAACGAGACACTTTCAGGGATGTTGCTATGCCAGTCTTCTTTCAAAGAGATTTGGTATAATGCTCCCATTTTTCTTTTACAGTTGTGCTCGATGGTTGCACGGGCTATTTGCTAGTATAAACTAGATTGAGAACATATTGAGATATACAGACCTAGGGTCTTGTCTACTATGTACGAGTGAGAGATGTAACAAAGGGGCACCCATAGTGGGCACCCCTTCACCTTCTATTGGGGGTTATGAAGTGGCTCACTTCATGAGACTTGATGACTAGCCCTTAATGGCCAGCCATGGGGTTACACTAGAGGGGCTATTTACATAGGCCCTCCCCCATGTGGATGAGGTATGTGGATTACAAACGAGTTCTCTATCTCAAATGGTTCTCTATAGTTCGGCATTTAGGCTGTGGAATTTGTGAATGTTGCTCTAGTATTATCATGTAACACACTCTACCATCGATAAAACGATTTTGGATAAACAACAATGCCAGAGAATCCATGGAGCAACCGCACTAGATCCAAGATATTTTCGACGACGTAATATCGTCTCTGCTGTGTACTTTGATCTAGTATTTCTAACAATAGTTAAAGAAGTGACTAATAAGGCCTCGTTTGTTTTCTCAACCATTCTCATCTAATCATTATAATTTTATTAAATTTTCACACAAAATAAAATAAACAATCCAACCTTTTCAAATCTTAAAATAAAAATAATATTAAAAAAATATATTATAACAATATCTTATTCGACTTTCAACTTTTATGTTAACTCATATCATCTTATTACATATTTATTGAATTTATATTTTATTTTTATTTTTAATGGTTAAGTATGTTTAAAAAATGATTAAAAATAAATAAATAAATAAATAAATTTTAAAAGAAAATCATTTGTACTAGTTAATATATTTAGTAAACATATTTGGTAGTCACCCCAACAATATCCTACCTCGATAAAATGACAAATATGTGCTAAGGTATAACTTTCAGCTCCCTTCACAAATTAGATTAGACTTTTTCTTATTCGAAAAATCAAAATCGGGATATGACCAATTTAATAAATCGAATAATTCATGATAATTTTAAATCGGTTATTTGAATGTTAATAAAAATAAAATTATTAAAAATTCCATAGAATGCAATTTAAACATTTTATATAATGTACAAAAGAATATAAAATATAAATTCATTGACTATAGTTTCAATAAAAATATTATATAAGTCTAAATAATTTTAGTAAATATGTAATTTATATATTTAATCTTAATTGTTCACATCATTTTTCCTCATATATGAATATCAAGAAAATAAAGACCATTAAACTATAAGCACGTTGCAAATGTAATATTTTATGCCCAACCATAAATTTAATATAAAATACTAATTCGTCTCCTGATTTATTTATTTAACTAAATAAAATAATGAACTACATTTATTATCTTCAAGTTTTAATGCGATTCTTATTGAATACAATAAAGAAAGTTTTAATATATATTTAGTTCTATCATATATTTGTACAATAACAAAAATAAAAATAAAACTTAGTTGTTAGATAACATAAAAATAAATACAATTTTGAATCGGGCGATTGGGGCGATTCAAAGAATAATTTAAAAAATTCACTAAAATTAGTTCAATTTCTTACCAAATTTGAATTGAACTGAATTGAACAATTTTTTTAAGCTTTGATTTGCACTATTAACATATGAAAAAGTAATAGATTGGATTAAAATACATTATGTTATATGTGTATCAAGATTCCATTGTTACATGAGCTTGTTTGGCAATGGAGATAAGACGAGAAATTCTTAATAATTTAATTAGAAATGCGTAAGTGTCGTGTAATTCTTTTAAAAATGAGTAAATATAAGATTCACATGGAAAAAAATTTGAATAGTAGATCTTACTCTTTTTTAAAATAATTTTATAATATCTGCACACTTCATAACTGTGCATAACATAACTCATTTCTATATAACTTTTTGATGAGTGGCAGATGTTGCTTAAGCTTATCTTCTAAGAAGGGCTATGGAATTATGCGCTGAGATGGAGATGCCAAGAATATCATTCAAGCTAACTAATGGATTGGAAGAGAATTGGACAAAGTATGGACTGGTTATTGTAGGGAAAAATCTAATTGTAAATATAACTGTGCATTAATATGTGTACCAATTTAATGTGATTGATTAAAAAATAGATTTTATTAAAAATAATATCAATTTAAAATTTGAATATGAAATAATTAATATTAATACATAAATTAATACGTGACTTTTCTTATATGTAACAAAACTCTTATTTCAGACAACAAAATACTCATTATTGTAACCAGAGAGCTAATTTTATATATAGGGAAGCAAATGTTGTGGCTCACAGTTGAGCCAAGTTTGCTTTATCACAGATAGTGTTTGGATGGAGGATGTTCCGTCGTCTATCATCAGCATTGTTATGACTCATAAAATGTGTATGTAATGTTTGCTAATCAAATATATATATATAACAATTATGTCCACAATTTTTGTACTCGTGAACATTAATTTATAACTCTTTATTGTCTTTACTATTATAAAGAGATGTACATGTCACATGAGTTACAGCTCTAAGGTACAATCAAATATGAAAAATGCTAAAGCCACCGATGAATTTTCTTGAGAATTTCTACCGATTTGTTTTTTTGTTTTTATTTTTATTTAATAGTTAAAGAAATGTTATTTAATGAATTTATGAATATTTTTAAAATATTAAGAGTGATTTAAAAGATATTTTAAAAAACACATAAAATAAAAATATATATATTTTACATTTATTGTTGGAAACTCTCAAAACCACTTCCGGCCCACAGTTCTCATAAAATATGCTATCAATATTCAATATAAAATTTAGTTATACAAAATTAAATTATCTCATTTCATATAATTATTATAATTTTTTTTAAATTTTTACATAAAATATAATAAAAAATTTAACTTTTTTAAATCTTAAAATAAGATTAATATTAAAAATTAATATTATAATAATATATTATTTAATTTTTAATAAAATATATAATCTTATTTTACAAGAATTGCGTGACCAAACGACCCATGCAATATTTTGCTTACGCAACGCTGTCTAAATATTAGAGATCAAATATTGTTTTCTCTAATTAAAACAGAAAACACTGGAATCCGTTGCTTGGACGGCGAACTTTTTGGGCGGAGCATTCACGAAAGCGGTACCCTTTTCCCCTTCCGTGTTAACGACGTTCACTACAAAGGATGGAAAGTGGCTTTTCTTCCTTTATTACTTTCCCATACGTATTTCACTTTCCAATTGAGAATATATATATTATTGGAAGTAAAACTCAGATCTGTTCCCATTTTATCTAATATTTATGACAAATATTACCGTAATAAAATATTTTATACAAATAAATTTATAAGTTAACGTCATTCACTTTATAATTTAACGTATAATATCAAATTATATTAATTTATAAATTTATTAATAATTTAAAAATGATATATTTATAATTATTTTTTACAATTTTTATATAATTATATTTTAAATAAAGAATATTTATTTAACATCATTCTATATACTTATTTTATTTTAATATAAAATCATATAAAAATAATTGTGCATGTATTTATGGCCATGTCAATAAGTGGGGCATTATGATTCTTGCGTGGTCACGAATGAATTGACGGCTGGCTGACAGACAATTCATGTTTTAATATTCGTCGGTGCGTATATACTATATATCATTATTTGCGAGCCATGCGTGCGGAACTCTCTGATCATTAAAACCAATACATTACATTTTTAAATATATATATATATATATATATATTACAAAATTCTGATTTACATAAGGAAATTCTTTACAAATGTACGTCCCATAATTTAAAAATTATTTAGATATGATGATTTCTAAAAATTATTTACATTACAAAATTCAAATCAAGTGTTTAATTCAGACTAAAATACTTACCAGATTAAAATTTGTATATAGCAGAATTCTTAACTATAATAAGATTATTTACTAAATATTATCATCTATTATATAAAATGTGAGACTTTTTTTTTTATCTCTTTTAAATAATTTTTTATTTTTAATAATGCGTAGTAATGACATTAAAACGGGGTATATAGATTTATCCTTGTAAATATATATATATATATATATATATGTCACATGCATGAATTTATGTCAATATTGCACTAATGTTGTCGGGCAAAATATCACATAAATAATTTTACGTGAATCTTATGTTACGAGTATAACATTATTTTCATTTAAATAAAGTTTTGTGTTATCAAATAAACAAAATAATAATCCCATTTTTTATTAGTTTTTTGAGTTTTTCTTAATTAAATTCCTTAAATTTTCAGCATTTAATGTGTTGTTATTTAAGAAACGGCAATCCTGGCAATAACAAAAGCAGTCAATTCCTATAAATAGCAACCTCCTCATCCTTTTCGTGTTCCTGTTGTAACCGAAACTCGTTCCGTTGCGAGCTTCGTTGTTACCGTATTGCCTTTCGTAACGCTTTGAATCGCCATGCCTAAGAACATCCTCGTCACCGGTGGAGCCGGTTACATTGGCAGCCACACCGTACTCCAGCTCTTATTCGGCGGTTTCAAGACCGTCGTTGTTGACAACTTGGACAACTCCTCCCCCGTCGCACTCCAGCGCGTCAAACAACTCGCCGGTGATTTCGGCCAAAACCTCTCCTTTCACCAGGTTTCGAGTCCAACTCTTCCCATTTCGATTCCCTGAGTTTATATTCTCTTTCACGAAAGAATATATCTGAACTCTAGACGAAACTTATTTATTTTGTATTTGTTTTGGTCGTTGTTTAATTGCAACACGCGGTTTGCTATTTTGGTTTGGAAAGGTTTGAGCTTTATGGTCTGTTGATTCATATGTTGCCTAATATTGCAGTTTACGCGTGTTTGAAATTAATAACTTTATGTGTACATATACGCATATACATATATAAATTATATTGCTTTATTGAAACTTTAGTCTGAACACAAACATAAAGTTACGGTTGATCTTATTCCGCAACGTGTTTCTTGTTTACCGGTGTTCCGATTTGTCTGCCTTTTGTTCAACTTTTTTTTGGGGTTTTTTAAAGTATTTTTTCAACTTTTTTGGTTTTGTTTTCATATTCATGTTTTCCTGCAGTGTTGCAACTTAGTTTTGTTTGACCATTAAAAATTCACATCTCAAATTCAAAATTTTTATCTCATCTTTACAATTTTTTTAAATCTTCGTACAAAATATAATAAATAATTCAATTTTTTTAAAAATTTTTTCAAATCTCAAAATAATAATAATAAAAAAATATAATTAAATATTTTAATATTTCATTTTAAAACTCAAAATACTTATTTCAAAATTGTCAATTGCCAAATTGAACCTATTCTATGGTCCTTGGACCAAATAGCATGTTTACCCCCCCGTAAATAAGAGGTGGAGGGGCAGATTGTTGTGTCCATCCCTGGGTTGAGTTGTGTATTAACCTGCCAAAATATAGAAATGGATCACATGTTATTGGGCTTCAAATTTTGAAGTTTCAATTGAAATAGAGGAGAACAGAGTTTGTTTGATGCTGGTTGTTATGCAATAGTCTGGACACGTGCCATCACTATCATATTCTGGTGTCATATATATCAAAGAAACTTTACCTTCTTTAATCTATATGCTTGGACCAAAAGTGTCGTGTTGTAAGATCTGATGCGAGCTAACAAACATGGTTATAGTGCTATGCTTTACATTTTCTGTTTCCACTCTCAGGTAGACCTCCGGAACAAACCAGCACTTGAACAAATTTTTGCTTCAGCACAGTAAGTACTTTGTGTCTATGACAGACATGACAGTTTTACATTATGTTTGAACTTCCGTTTAGATAGGAATTCAGTCATATGGCCCTTTCTACCCGTTGTCCTCGGACTGTTATGCACATTGTTTGCTTCAAACTTGATGGCTATCATTCTATGCAACTGTTGTCAAATATTATTGTACTCCTTCAACATTTTCAAAGGCAATCTCCTTTGCTACGAGTGGTTTTCCTTTTGGTACATGAATTCTCAAAAGTAAATCACCAGGGTTTTTTCATCCAATCAATCTTTATGTTGTTCAGTTAATGTTTCTACCTTAAAGACAAATATAACCTTGATGTTAAGGCATGAGTAAGATCGTCTCGCCTGAAAAACCACCTTTTAAAAAAAAAAAAAATTACTCGTACAAAACCATTTCAATATTTGTTTTAAAAAAATCGATATTTTGTTCTTAATTTTTATCATCGTGCTTAATTATTCAGGCCATAAGTTTTCTTGTCTGTCGTGTTTTCACTGCAGATTTGATGCTGTCATACACTTTGCTGGGTTAAAAGCAGTTGGTGAAAGTGTGCAGAAACCATTGTTATATCACAACAACAATTTAATTGGGACAATTACTTTGTTGGAAGTCATGGCTGCACATGGATGCAAAAAGGTATTCTACCATTTTTTGCTTTAAAACACTGGCACGTGTATTCACAAGGTTCATGTTTTTCTAAAACCAAGGGTATTTTAACAAACACAAATTTTTCTGCTTGTCTACTGTTCTCTTCTTAGCTTTAAGAGGATATCAGTACCCAGGAAAAGGTTTCTTAACAAACACTTGTCTTGTTATCTGGAATCGATGTTCTCTTTTGGATGTCCTCCTTGTAAATCTGTGGCAATGATTTGCACTGTTGGGATTCTCTTCTTTAAATTGTTCGCTTCAGTGTTGTTCTGGCCCTACCAATGTTTTGTTAATGCTTGTACCTCTGTTGAATTGATACATGTGCAGCATCTGATCTGCTTATATTCTTTTCATCAATCTTAGAACCTCATTATTTCACTGAAAAAACTGTAATGACAGTGGAACAATAATATGCCCTTTCCTTTTTTTGTATAATTAAGAAACAATATGCCTTTGCTATGGGAACAAAAATTATCTATTAGTGAAACAAGAGCCATGTAGTTCAATTCAACTAAAGTCCAGAGCCTGCAATTACCTGTATTGCAAATTAATAAAACATGATGCATTACGGCTTAGTCAAGTTTGAACACGACATTTGTTACACAGAGGCCACATCTTTGAGTTGTTCCTATTGTACTCTTATGTCGATCTCATTATTGTATCTTTCTTTTAAGTTCCATTTCCCCCACATTTTCCCTCTCGATGGTGCTCCTTACCTGAAAAGCTATCTTATAAATAATTACGACTTTGTATTACTTGACCAATTCCATATTCTTGAATTATTTCAGCTTGTGTTCTCATCTTCAGCTACTGTCTATGGCTGGCCAAAGGAGGTTCCATGCACAGAAGAGTTCCCTCTTTCTGCAGCAAACCCATATGGACGAACCAAGGTATGTAATTCATTTATTAGGCACTTAGTAGGCAGAAAGCCAAACATGCATCTGTAACTAGTCAACAATAAAAATGGTTTTTTGTAATCAATAAAAGATAAAAGATTTGGGGGCCTTTGACTTGAGCCCCCTGCTTCTATTCACCCCCGGTTTTTTTGGCTTCCCACAAATTTAAAATTGCAATTGAGAAGCATCTCTTTAGAATTTCCTTATGACATCGGATGTGCTTCATACTTTCAGCTCTTCATTGAAGAAATTTGTCGTGATATCTACCGCTCGGACTCTGGATGGAAAATCATGTTGCTAAGATACTTCAATCCAGTTGGTGCACATCATAGTGGTGATATTGGTGAGGATCCCCGTGGAATTCCAAACAACCTCATGCCCTTCGTGCAGCAAGTTGCCGTTGGCAGACGACCAGCACTGACTGTTTTTGGAAATGACTATTCGACTGTGGATGGTACTGGGGTAGGTTCTTATAACTTGATTCAATTCTCTCATTACGGGCTTGGCATCGATTTTTCTTTCTGTGTAAGTGTAGCGTGCGAACAATTCATACATATTTTGTGTATTTGTCCTGCATTACTGTAGAAGAATATTTGGGGTCATTAGAACTGCATCTATTATTTTTCCTTCTTAGTTTCTGGTCCTTGCTTTTGATCATGATACTGCTCATCTCTTTCCAGGTGCGCGACTACATTCATGTTGTTGATTTAGCTGATGGGCACATTGCTGCCTTGCAAAAGCTGGATGAGCCTAGTATAGGTAGGCGCTATGAAGCTGATGTGTTAAATGATTATATGGCTGGTTGTATTACAATATTTGATGGGGTTATTATGACAATGTCACAGTAGTCATATTTCAGCTCTAAATTTCTCATCATGTTTATTTCTTAAGTATAGAGTTTCCTCTGTACCCTTACATTTATCCAATCTATAATATCCACAGGTTGTGAGGTTTACAACTTGGGCACTGGTAAGGGAACCTCGGTTCTGGAGATGGTTTCTGCATTTGAAAAGGCATCTGGCAAGGTAAAAGAAAGAGAACTCTACTTTTATATTCAATTTTCCAATTGTTCCTATACATTTTACTGAATTTTATTATTATTTTTTTCATAGAACAATTGCTTGGGGGTTCATTTTGCTGAACCCAAGTAGTTCATGTGAGCTAATTGTTAGTCTGGGGGTTCTCTGTTATTAAGTAGAGCGTCCATTATATTTGGTTGCCAAAATCCAAGTTTCATGGTGTTCTACCACAGTGGGATTCCTTTCGTTTCTAGTTTCGAGTGTTGCCTTATGTACAGCCTTTGAATTTGGGTTAGAGGCAGAATATTGCATGCGTATACCAAGAATACCGTATAAAGTGTTGTGAAAATATGTTAAGCATGGAACAACTATTCTGATACTAACATAGCAACAATCTGGACGAGTGTAATTGGCCCATAAAAGCATAAAACTTCTGACCACGCTAAATTTAAATGTTAGATCTTTATTCTGCCTGAACGGGAGTAGGTTTGCATGAGTGTGGTTCCTTGATGTAGGCCTTTTTAATTCTCTGAATTGCACTGGAAGAATCTAGGATCGCCTTTGTTTTTCTTAATCTTGAGTTTTACTTTAAACATCTTACTGTTCCAGAAAATTCCACTCGTAATGGCTGGGCGGCGAGCTGGTGACGCTGAAATTGTTTATGCATCAACAACAAAAGCAGAAAAGGAATTGAATTGGAAGTAAGTGCTAATTTACAAGCAAATAAGTACTCAGGTGTAGATCAGATCATTCAATTAACACTAGCTGAAGGGATTCGTGATGTCCACATGCTAACACTTCCCATTATTTTAACCTTATAAGCTCTGCTATAAATAACTATAAAAGGTGAGAAAATGTATCAAAATTGTTTTTGTTTCCTTCAGTGGTAAATTTTTTTCAAGGCCTCTAGCTTTGGGGCATTTCCATGTGGTGTTGCATCTTCTTATAAGTTTGATGTCCTTGCAGGGCCAAATATGGCATCAACGAGATGTGCCATGATCAATGGAACTGGGCAAGCAAAAACCCTTATGGCTATGGATCACCCGAGTCCACGAACTAGCACGTCGTTAATATCCGTTTAAAGGTTACATGTTGCCGGTGGTGTCATGCTTTTGTAGCCTTCTGAGAATAGGTGTAGCTAAATTTTAAATTACAGGAAACCGTCTTTTATTTATTTATTTATTTATTTTTATTTATTTATTTTTATTTTTAAAGAAGGGTATAGCTGAATTTTGTTGGACTTTTAAGCTGATAATCAGTGGCGTCATAGGTTACTAGCCAAGTTCTTCTTGTTTTATTTATTCCATCATCATAAAGGTTCTATTAGGTTTCCCCCTCAAAAATTTGTGGGACTTGAATCACTCATATATGTCTGCTACAATCCCAATCTTCAAGTTCATGAACATTTTGCATGCACTTTGAAGGAGGGCTTGCAGCCTTTTAGACCGGTGTATATTACAATAACAATTACAATTCAAATACAAGTTTACATTAGAAAAATTACGGGTACGACTTTCCTAATTCATTCATAGTACAGCTTTTGATCTTCTAAGAACAGGTAAGTGAATGCCATTAAGCAGTCCTCTGTCTTAGATTAGATGAACAATTTTTTTAAGATGAGAGAAACAGTCGCCTGTGGTGTCTTACGAGTAGTTGCCTGTAGTGGCGGTGGAACGACACATGCCACAAGGGTTGAGGAGTCCATGAAAATTGTGTGTGGTGGTGGGTGAAGGCTGCACGATGATCGACTGACTATATTTCGTCTATATATGGGACGAATTGAAGGGAAAAAGCAATGAAAATAAGAGGCTTTGCAAATGGCAATTGTAATAGGCAAAAAGAGAGGGAGCAGCCTAAAGGGTGATCAACTCAAAATAAAAATAATATTTTCGAGCCGGTGAATATAATACATAAAATTTATTACAGAGGGTGATATTTTAGTAAACAAAGTGCATTGTTGAGTGGAATTATTTTGATTCTTTGAACTCGAAGTAGTGTTGGGTGGGTGGGTTTACTTAATGAATTTGAATTGCAATAGCCGTTGGACATTTTGGAATTTAGTTAGATATGGGGTTTCTCATTGGTGGCTTTGGATTTAAAGTTGAGAACTGCAACAAGTATAAAAAGATTACACAAAAGTAAGTTTACAAACTGACATGATTTTATATGATCTATTATATATACTTTACACTAAAAGTAATTTTATAATTTGACGTATTACATCAGGTTACGTCAGTTTGTAAATTTATTTTTATATAATTCCTTTATAACTAAATATTTCTCTGTAAAATTTGCGACCTCCAAGGTTGAAGCTAGGGGTGTAACCGGTCCGATTTGATCCGGTTTTGAACAAAATTTAGGATCGAACCGGTATATACCGGTTTTGCATTTTTCAAAATCGATTACGCACCGGCTACCCTCCTAAACCGGTACTCCGGTTTTACCGGTTTTCGGTCCGGTTTTACCGGTTTTAATGTACTATATTATATATTATATAATATATATAATATAATATATAATACTATAGTGATAATATATTGTAGTATATTATAATTGTATTATAGACTATAATGATATATTATAATATATAATATAATGATATATTATATTATAATATATAGTGATATAGTATAAATATAACTATTAATATGCACTATATAATATTACTATAACTATTAATACAATAAGAAAAATTATATAAAATTTTAAAATTTAATATTATATTAATTAGTAATTTATCATATAGTACAAAATTATTTTATATATAGTTATATATTATATATAAATATTATATACAATATAAAAAATTAAAATATATATATAAATCGGTCCAATCCGGTCCGGTCCGATTTTAGAAAAAGAAAAATTAGAACCGGACCGATTTTGACTAGTTTTAAGAAAACTAAAATCGATACCGAACCGAACCAACCTCAAAATCAGACTGATGTCACTAATTTAGTCCGGTCCGGTCCGGTCCGGTCCATCGGTTTATCAGTTTTTTTTTACGCCCATAGTTGGAGCGTAAATAAGGGAAATTAAAACCGGAGTTATTAACGTCTCTTTTGGAAGTAGTCTTTGGGTTTCTTAAAGCGACAGTTGTCGCCATAGTAACATCCGTTTACCAAGTACCATAAGCCATTAGTACGAAAGAAAGACCGATTGTATAATAAGCTGTCCTGTAGTGGTCGAAATGTGACATATTAAGAACTGTTACGTATATAAATATATCATATAAAAATGAATTTTAATTATACTATTTCATAATTTTTATTTTTATACTAATTATATATTTTCATAATTATACTAATTAAAATTATTTTTTATATCTTTATGATTAAAATATTTTTAATTTATAATTAATTTAAAACTATTTCATAATTTTATAATAAAATAATATTTTCTTAATTTAAATATATTAAAATTAGTTTATCATAAATTAATTTTAATTAGATAATTAAATGGTCAGCCACTATAGCTTCTTCATTCAAAGGTAGGGCGTGGACAACGTTGTACCATGACATGACTGACCCAACATAAACGCCCAAGTCAAGAGTCTTTTGGACGGTGCTAGATTTGGCCATAAAGTCATCACCACAACTGTCTTCCTTTTCGAAAAGATTAATGGTACGTGAAGTCTTAAAATGTATAAATATTATATAATTATTTTAAAAAATAATGAGTTTAATTATTAAAAAATTAAATTTTTTTATGTAAATTTTATATTTACTTATTTTTATTAAAAAGATTATGTAGTATTTATACATTTTACACTTTTAAATATTATTTCTCTTTTAAAAATTATATGTTCGCAAATAAAATTTTGTTGTCCATTTACAATTTTATAAAATTTATATTAATTCTTAATTTTTAAAATTAGCTAATAGAACTTCGCTATCTAATGTTATCACGCCAATTCATTAAGGCTTGTTTGGAGAAAAAATTTATTCTAAAATTCTCATATGGTCTTGTTTAGTCTCATTTTACATTATTCTCAAATATCACTTAAATATAATATTTTTAAACTAATTATTATAATTTTTTTAAATTTTTAAATAAAAATTAAAAAACAATTTAAAATTTTCAAATTTTAAAATAAAAATAATATTAAAAAATTATATTTTAATAATATTTTAATTTTATAATATTTTTTATTCACATTTTTTTCTCATTTTTTAAAATCTAAAAAATACTCAATTCAAATTATTTTACTAATATTTACAAACTATCTTACTACTATTCATAATAATCTTATTTCATCTCGATATTTTTTTTAGTTAGAATTTTTATTTATTTAAAAGTTTAAAAAAATTGTAAGGATTAGTTTGAAAATTTTATATTTAAATTATGTTTAAAAATAAGATACAATTAGATGAAATAAAATTAGATAAAAATTTTATATCTTACATTTTATTTATATGGTTGTCTTTGCCAAAAATATTGTTATAAAATCCAAACTGTATATAAAAAATTAATTTTGTAATAATAAATTTCATTTTTTTTAAGATGATTATATAGAAATTACGTATTTTATAACTGTAAGCAATATTACTTATATGTTAAAAATACTTTATACAAATTATTATTATTTTTCTGAAAGGAACTGATCGCGGCACTTTTTTTTTTTTTTTTTTTTTCATTTATAAAATGGAATGCACTCATGGCAAATCCAACGGCAGTGAGAAGGGGACACTGTATATATGGTACAGCTGGCGGGTCATGTCACGTCTATTGAATTTCAAAACGTTCTCCTACTTAAATATTTTATTCTAAAAATTCTCAATTCTTCCGAAACGCGCTTCGTCGCATTTACCCACCTCCTTTCCTTCAAGACTAGGCTTCAACACCCACAGCCATAACCCTCCCCCAGAGTCAATCTGTTTCTCTCTCAGCTGGCATATCACTTTCTCAGATCTATTTCTCTCTTCGGCCATCGGATCCAGTGGTCTAAACCTGAGCGGCTCTGAGAGGCTCCGTTCTGATCAGAAATGGAGAACTTGATCTCTTTGGTGAACAGAATCCAGAGAGCTTGTACCGCCCTAGGTGACCACGGTGAAGCCAGTGCATTGCCCACTCTATGGGACTCCCTCCCCTCGATCGCCGTCGTCGGTGGCCAGGTCAGCTCTCTATCTGTCTCTCTCTGCTCCCTCTTGCACAGAGGAAGCCCAAGCTTGTTCTATTCTATGAGCTTCGGTTGGTAGCCTGAGCTGATCTCTCTCAAATCTCTCTCGTATTTTGTGAAAAATGATGGATTCTTCCAATTGTTTTGGAAACATTCAATATCCGTCTGCGTAGGTTTGTTCGTGTTTTTAAATTTCTTTGGGATCCTATTAGAACTTCTGTGCCTTTTACCAAGCTGGATAAATTAGATTTCGGTTTATCAAAAGCGAAAAAAATGAAGTTGTCCATCAATGGTCGCTTTATGAACAATAAAATTATTACCGGCATTTAAAGCTCCCGATTCTGTTGCTTAGATGTCAAATGATTCTGAAAGCGCTTTTGGATTTTAATTATCTCCTCAAGTCCTCCTGATCAGTATTCGTTGCTGTCCGGGGGCTACTGAACAGTTTGAGGATGATATTTATTATTTGTTCTGCTACTCAATTCTTGGTGCTTTCCACATTTAACATGTCCTAGTAGAGCGGTCAATTAGATTTGTAGATCCACTTAAACTTAACTTTTTATGGTTATAATTTATTGAGTTGTATTTTTGCCTCATTTACAAATCCATGTATGAACTTTCTTTATTCCGTCAGCTAACGCACTTGATGAGTTAGGATGATGATTGTTATTATTTCTCTGGTTTATGCATTCAGGGCAGTTTCTAGATACTTTTTTGAAGTTTCTGAAGGGGAAAAGATCATAATGATTTCAAATATATAACCTTCATTGAAAATATTTGCCTTTTTAATCCATGCCTGAAGAAAAAATGTAGTTTAATTCTGTATTTTATTATTCCACAGAGTTCGGGAAAGTCTTCTGTGTTGGAGAGCATTGTTGGAAAGGACTTCTTACCTCGTGGATCTGGTAATTTATGGAACTCATAACTTTATACATACATGTTTGTTTCCTTATTTGTTTATGTTGAATGTTAAAATAATAGTGTAAATTATATGCAGGAATTGTTACTCGGCGTCCACTTGTCTTGCAGCTCCATAAAAGTGAGGAAGGCAGCAGAGAATATGCAGAGTTTCTCCACCTTCCAAGGAAAAGATTCACTGATTTTTGTAAGTTTCTTTATCCTCATAAAGTTTTTAACTTATGGACTGAGTTTGAAATGTGAAAATGCCATTTATGTTTTGTTTTAATTTATTAGGCCGCTTTAAAGATTTTCTAATCATCATATGGCACATCATGCCATACCTTAATACATTGACAACATGCACGCAAACCATTCATGGGGAGGGAGAGAGAGGAATGTAACCATTTTTAATATTGTTTCACTTTACACATCTTCATTAATGATATTGTGCAGCTGCTGTAAGGAAGGAGATTCAAGATGAGACTGATCGAGAGACTGGCCGTAGCAAGCAAATCTCCAGTGTTCCTATTCATCTCAGCATTTATTCTCCTAATGGTAAGATAGAAATCCAAAATTATTTTTGGTTCTTTCTTTCTTAACTCTGCCTGCATGAATGTATCATTTATGTTTACACGTTTTTACCGATTAAAAAAAAAAAATCTGTCATTTATGCATGAAAATATTTTCTAATGTGGGCACGAAGTCATTCCTTTGTACTTGAGTGTGTGTTTTAATTGATATTAAATTTTTGTATAGGAAAATATGTTCTAATGTTATAATTTACTTGGTTCTGATTTCTTTATCAATTATTTTATTTTATTCTGATTTCTCAAATTTTTTGGCAGTTGTTAACTTGACGCTCGTTGACCTTCCTGGGCTTACGAAAGTAGCTGTTGGTAAGCTACATTTGTCTCTGAATTTGTTATGTGATTCATTTACTGATATTCTTCTCTGTCACTTTTCTGTTTTGTTGCTGAGAAGCACAAGAAAGTGAAAGGAGAGGAAATTTGAAACCACAAGCCCTCATTATTTAGGCTGTGACTTATTAAAAAAATGTGTTCCTATAAAAGACTCATTAAAAAACTGAAAAAAGCATCTACACACTGAGGCTGTTTTTGTTTCGGCTGAAATATGTTTGGGGGAAATGCTTTCATTTCTTGGTCTGTTTGGAAAGGGCGGAAAATAGAGGTCAATGGAAAAGGACTTCTGGGTCAATAGGAAAATCTTGTGTCTAGGGTGGAAAATGATTTGCTCCTTTTCGACTCCTTGCTTCACGCATTCTTCTCTACCCAGACAAAAGGTAGACCCTTTTTGCTCAAATAAAACACGTGGCTCAGCCATAAACTGCCACATGTTGATTTTTTTTTTAAGAAATCTAATTAAATATTTTTTATAATAAAAATATATTTTAAAAGTATAAAATTCACTTTTTATTATAAAAATGTATTTTTATTTATTAAAAAAATTTAATCAAATAATTCTTAAAATCCCTAGAGGTTGGCTCAAGTAGTAAAGGCCTTGGACTTGGGGGTATCCTCCCCTTAGGTCTAAGGTTTAAATCCCCTTGGATGCAAACAATCTCTAGGAGCTATTAGACTGAGGGATTTTTCTCTTGAATTACCCGAGGTGCACTTGCGGGAAACTCCTTGCTAAGGGCCTGCGCACCCTAGGGATTAGTCTGGACGTTGTTCCAGGACGCCCGATACCAATAAAAAAATTTAAATAATTCTTAAACTAAATTAACACTTGGTGGTCTATGATTGGGTATGTGTTTTTATGTTGATGGTGATGGATGAAAAAAGTAACGGATTATTCTATTTCTAGTAAACTCATACCAAGGGGTTATTATTACAACGAAGTTTTTACTGAAAATTTTTTGTAAGTGTGAATAATATTAAAAGTTATTAGGTTTTCTATATTTTTAAAGTATATTAATATGATGAATCAAATTGTTGTTGATAAGTCATATAATTAAGTTAATTATCTTCAATGCAACCAAACATTGAAAAGGCATTGTTTGGTTACACAAAACCAAAAATCTCATTTCATTTCATCTCAACTCATCATTACAACTTTTTCAAATCCCCATACAAAATATAATAAACAATCTAACCTTTTCAAATCCCAATACAAAATTAATATTCAAAAATTATATTATAACAATATTTTATTCATTACTATTTAAAACATTTTATTTCATCTCATCTGTGTAACCAAACGAGGCCATTTTTGTATCATTTTCAAAGTACCAATCAAACATCAGAAAAATCAGCAATTCTTCCAGAAAATAAAAACTGCCTAAGTATTGTAGAATTATTTGGCTGGCTTATCTTTCTGTTGGAACCTTTTAGCTCTCCTTTCTTCTTTTTCTTGGCTTTCTAATTTCTATTCAACAAAAAAGTCATTGTTTTTTTGTATATATATGAATGAGAGGATATTGTATCTAACACTTTCTGGGTATTATAGAGGGCCAACCAGACAGTATTGTGCATGACATTGAGAATATGGTTCGCTCCTACATTGAGAAGGTAATATTTGTGTCAAGTAGTGTTTTTTTTTTTTTTTTTTTTGTGCAAATAACCAATCAATCAAATTAAGTATAATTTTCCTAAATATAAGGGCCATGTTTGGTTAAGAAATTCTGAGATGCGTTTTTTACTGGGTTTTGTAAGGGTAGATAGGAAAATCTGAACATTTTTCTTGAAATGTGTTTTGTATTGAGATTTGTGAAAGTAGATGGGAAGAGGGGAAAAGTTTTTTAGATATTATTTTTAGGATAGTTTTGTTTTGGTGTTTTTGACTTTTCACTGAAATCTAGGTAAATGGTTGGAATAATTGATATAGTAAAAATATTTGAGATTGAAAGATTTATGGTTTGGAAGTTGAAAAAGTATGAAATTGGACTTACCAAACCATAGCCAAATATTCTTCTGGTCCTTTTAGATTGTGGATATGGAACTGGAGACCCTTTTTTCCTCTCTAATCTTAGAGAAAAAGAGGACAAGGAGAATCAAAACCTAAATTGGTACTTCACAGTCTTTCATTCTTATCTAATATGTTGGTTATCTTCTGAGTTCAGAGCTTCTACCTGTGGTTTTCTAGTATCACATTGCCCTGAAGATGGTAAACTCCTTAAGAGTTTAGTTTTTAGTAAGCAATTTCTAGGAAACCAGAGGTGGATTGTGCTTTTTGCATTCTGTATTTAAATTCTTATTGATTATAAAAAAAAAAAAAAAAAAAAGAGGCTCAAACTATTCTGTTAGACTTCTTTCCTATTATGTTTATACCCTTTTGTTTTTTATTCACATATTTTTCTGTTGATGAATGTGGTTCCTATTGTTTTGTTGATCAATGTGGTTCCTATATTTTGCTCGTCCATTCTTGGGTTAAATTCTCCATGAGTTAATGATTTTTCACCGTTTATGTTAGGAGTAATTCTTTTGCATTTTAGCCTGTCCTTATTTATGATTTAGAAGCTAAATTTCTATGTTGTTATTTTGTCTTCTGTACTTTTATGCAGCCCAACTGTATAATTCTGGCCATTTCACCTGCTAATCAAGATCTTGCTACATCCGACGCTATCAAAATCTCACGTGAAGTAGACCCTACAGGTAACCCCAATATCGTTTCTTTCAACAGTATTTTCTCTTTTCACAGCTCATGTATACCCCATTGAGTGCCGTTTTCATCATGTGTAGGAGGGGCTCTTTCAATGTTCTAGTTCTTGATTTACCATTTTCATTTTGCAGGGGAGAGGACCCTTGGGGTGTTGACAAAGATTGATCTTATGGATAAGGGTACTGATGCAGTGGATGTAAGTTGACTCGATCTATGACCCAGAATGATTTGTGATGCTTCAGTGTATGCTTACAAAAGAGAAGGAAAAAAAAAAAAAATTGTTCAATAAATTGTGATTTTCTTGAATGCTTGTCTTGTTTAATATGTGGAATGCGCCACTTATCTGCATCATGTCCATCAGAGGGTCCAATGGTTCCTGCCTCCTGGATGTCTTATTAATTAAGATGGGAATATTTATGCCACTAGGCCTGATACATTACATATACATGATAATAGGTGCTGATAACTTTGAGAGGGGTCCAGAGAAACCACATTTTTAAAGTACACTGGGATAGTTTTCTAGTAACCTCAAACTTTTGCCAAGGACCCTCTCCCTCTCCTGACTGGCTGTCCCTATTTCCCAGATATCTGAGTTTGTTGTGATCTGGTATTTCAGTCCATGCCACATCTTTAGCTAGTATTAATTTATGAATAGGCACCTGCTCATTCAATAAAATTGAGATTATCTAAATGTCTTAGATGAATTCTATATGTTATACAGCTAGAAGCATTACATGCTTTGCTTTTCTAAATTTTGAGTCATATTTTGTTTCTTAGATGTTAGAAGGGAAGTCTTATCGGCTGAAATTTCCTTGGGTTGGTGTTGTGAATCGGTCACAAGCGGATATTAACAAGAATGTTGACATGATTGCTGCTCGGCGTAGAGAGCGTGAATATTTCTCGAATACCCCTGAATACAAGCACCTGGCTCACAGAATGGGTTCTGAACATCTGGCAAAGATGCTTTCCAAGGTGGGCTAATCGATATTGTTTCCTTTCTAGTTTTTGTTTTTCTTGGAAAAAATGTGGCAGTTGTATTTGGATGTTAGTTATTATGTTTCTGTCCTAATGTTTATATCCTGAGTTGATCGAGTGGTTCATATTTCAGCATTTAGAAACTGTAATCAAGTCCAGAATCCCAGGCATTCAGTCCCTTATTAACAAAACAGTTTCAGAACTTGAAACAGAGTTAAGTCGTCTTGGAAAGCCAGTTGCTGCAGATGCTGGAGTGAGTTTGATCTTTCTTACTAGTTTGGCTTGCTTTATCCTTTAAATATTCAGCTCTTTTGACCATCAAACTGAGTAATAATATGGCTTCCTCTCTCTCTCTCTCTCTCTCTCTCTCTCTCTCTCTCTCTCTCTCTCTCTCTCTCTCTCACACACACACACACACACACACACACACACTATTTTGACTTGGCCTCTTTATTTTCAGGAGATCCTCATCTCTGTAGGATTTACTAGTTATTAATTGCTAATGGCATGCAGGGAAAGTTGTACATGATCATGGAGATTTGTCGTGCTTTTGATCAAACATACAAGGATCATCTTGATGGGGTGTAAGTTTCATATTTTCATCATCTTCCTCGATTATGGGCAGACAGCGGGGATTCCTTGTGATGCAGTTTCTATAATAAATTTGATTTATTGTGTTCAATATTGTCTGCAGGCGTCCTGGTGGTGACAAAATTTACAATGTCTTCGATAACCAGCTTCCTGCTGCTCTTAAAAGGTTGCAGTTTGACAAGCAACTTGCAATGGAAAATATACGGAAGATTATAACCGAGGCTGATGGATATCAACCTCATTTAATAGCTCCTGAACAAGGATATCGTCGTCTCATAGAATCAACTATAATTACCATCAGAGGTCCTGCTGAAGCAGCTGTTGATGCGGTATGCATTAAAATTTAGGAGAAACATATATTGAGGAACCAAAATTCTACTTGCCATATGTTTCATGCCCATTTATAATTGGTTCTTCTTTTTGTTTCTTATTAACCATCTCAATGTAGACCTTTAAAAGACAGTCCGAGTATTGTGTTGGCATCACCATCAATCTGTGTAGGATGTATATACCAATTTGATGGGTGTCTCACTCCTATTGACACCTGTTTTTCGAAGTTCGATTTGTCTGGCAGTGTCAACACCATCATGAAATCATCTGGCTAAGGTTACCATTTGGCCCTCGTAGATGGGCCTGCCCATTTGTGTGGTGTTTTCACCCAATAGTTCAATTGACTGTTGCTTGGAAAGATTAAACATAGATGGAACATAATGGGTCTGATTGTTTCGTTGAGAAAGTCAACCCTGATTTGGCCAAAAGTCTCATATCCTGGCTTTGTAAAAGGCAGTGGATT
The DNA here is from genome assembly GCF_018687715.1 of Carya illinoinensis. Taxonomy (NCBI): domain Eukaryota; kingdom Viridiplantae; phylum Streptophyta; class Magnoliopsida; order Fagales; family Juglandaceae; genus Carya; species Carya illinoinensis. The sequence continues at coordinate 34,850,442 of NC_056762.1, read as the reverse complement.
AATATATAATGAAAAACTTTTACCTGAAATCTTATTGGTATAGAGTTGCCGAATTTCCTTCATATCCAAATTCTGACTCCTTGCTGAATTGTGGTTCTTGCTTTTTGACGACTCATTTATGTTTTATCATGGTTCCAGGTCCATGCCCTACTGAAGGATCTAATTCACAAGGCTATCAGCGAAACTCTAGTATGTTCCTGACATGCCAAATTTTATTTCTTGCCATTATAATTGTCCTTAATGTTTCTTAAAGTTTTGTGTGATGAATCTAACTAGACGACCTTTTCATTATATCAAATCTTTCATAAGTATTAACTCAGAAAAAGCATGGGCATTTCTAAAACGACTTGATTGAATGATATACATGGCAGTGACTCATATTTTAAGTGTGTGCTGTTCTTATGTTAGAAACAAATTTGGTCCAATCAAGAAGACGAAGATAGATCTATAATCCAATTTTCGCCTTTTTTTTTTCCTATAACAACAGAGGTAGAAATATATTGTAGAGGTCAATGGAAAAAATTGAAAATTTGCAGAAATCTTGACACCTTTACAAAACAGTGTGCGGTCATAAAGATTTGCATGTAATTATAGGGTCAAATCCCACTAAGAACCTCCATGAATAATATTACAAAATTTGGAATAGCAGAAGTCCTAATTGGAGTGAAGTTGGGAGACAGTTTCTTTTGACAAAAAAGAAGTATTAGAGGCAGTTAACAACTGATGCAAGTTTGTGTACATGTTATAATTCAGAAGTGGAAGTTGACGTATTTAACCTATATTATGTTCAAAACATTGAAGTTATAGATATTATCGTAAAGTTTGGAACTTCGAGCTTTTGAGCCCCTTATACCTATCTTGGAGAAAGCTAGTAGTTTAAGGTTATGCCAAAAGCTTGGGCAAACGTTTTGGCATCAATTGACCTTCACTTGCTTGATTGATGACAACACTTGCCTACCTATACCACAACATCCATGCACCCTCACCCACCTGCATCTGCACCTGCACAAGTCCATGCCCAGTTCAAGAATACATGTACGTTTTGCATCATTGGATTTTGAGCCCCTTAAAAGTTGAAATTTTGCTGCTTCAGAAATCGGGTCAGAAGAGGTTTTCTTTCTTCTCTTTCCAATCATGTAAAAAGGCCATACGCACTAGATGCCCTTACCCATTTTTTCCTTTCCTTCAGCCTTCTCTTGGATCGAGGATCATAAGTTTTCAAGCTTTTTTTGTAAGTGTAATTTTGCTTGACTCACAGGAGTTGAAACAGTACCCTGGCCTCAGAGTAGAGGTTGGAAATGCAGCAATTGAATCGCTTGATCGGATGAGGGAAGAAAGCAAAAAAGCAACACTTCAGCTCGTCGATATGGAGTGTGGTTACTTGACAGTTGATTTCTTCCGGAAACTTCCTCAAGATGTTGAAAAGGGTGGCAACCCTACACATTCAATCTTTGATAGATACAATGATTCATATCTTAGGCGAATTGGTGAGGCTTACAACTATGACAATTATGCCTGAACTTGTCTTTTTATCTTACCTCGGTTTCTCTTAGCTGATTTATCCGATGCCTCTGTAAACAGGGACAACCGTATTGTCGTATGTCAATCAGGTATGCGCAAGTTTGCGAAACTCAATTCCCAAGTCCATTGTTTATTGCCAAGTGCGGGAGGCCAAAAGAAGCCTACTTGACCACTTCTTCACGGAGTTGGGTAAAATGGAGGTGAGAATCGAGATCCCTCTTATCACGTCTTTGTTTCTATCTTTAGTTAAGCAAAACTGATGGATGGATGTTTGGGTTTAAAAATCCGCCTGATGCAGCCGAAGCGGTTATCAGCCTTACTGAACGAGGATCCGGCCATCATGGAGCGACGTACTGCACTCGCAAAGAGGCTGGAGTTGTACAGGGCAGCACAACAAGAAATCGATACAGTTGCTTGGTCCAAGTAGAGCTGTAGTATAAAGCGCCATTTGTTTTTGTCCGATGGATTTGGTTGGCTACACGTCAGCCAGTCATGTTGTAGTTTCCGAATTATGGTATGTAAAGAGGTGATTGTCGTCTATTGGCAGGGGAAACATTCGTCTTTTTCGTATGCTAAAATTTACACGTTCAATATTATATATGAATGCGTCATGTCATATGTTCATATTTTTCTTTTCTGAAATTTTATTTATAGAGTCGGTGTAACATATTTAATATGATGGGAGCATTGATTTGATAATGGAAAACTACTTTTTCTTTGCACCTAACCATAAGAAAAATATAAAGATATTTTTAAAAATTTTTTGCCCCAGGCCTCGTTTGGCATTGTGCTAGTACTGCATGAAAGCCAAGATTTCTTAACGAGCCATTCTATATAGCACGTGGGGTATTAATAAATTCACGGAAATGATATTTTAGTGATAAGACTAAATCATGTAGAGTCATTAGAAAAAGATGGATAAATTTGATATTCATACGAACAAGTTATTTATTATTTTTATAGATGCTGCTACTATGCCTCTCAGTATTTATCGGCTCCTTTCGTGTAAATTGTATTTTTATTTTCATTTTCTTTACAAATTTTTTTAAATATTTTTAAATATATATCAATACATTAATAATTATTTTCTTAACTATTAAGTAACTAAAATCAAATAAAATGACATATATAAATGGTTAAAATGAAAAAACAAAACCATAAGATATACTATTATTATTTTTTTTTTATAAATAGATCCCCTTTTTTAAAAAAAATATATAATGTATTAAAATTGTATCTAACGTTTAGGGCTGGTAACATTAAATGTAAGTTTGGATTTTGAGGTGAGATGAAATAGTTTTAGATAGAAGATGAAAGTTAATAAAATATTTTTAAAATATTATTTTTTAATATTTTTATTATTTTAAAATTAAAAAAATTAAATTAAAAATAAAAATAAAAATAAAATAAAATGAAAGTGCGGTAGCATTACTCATTCAACAATCTATCTCCTCACTGGCGCGTCTTTTAAATCTGAATCATCGGACCTCTTCCCCACGGTTGTGGAGTGTGGACCCCACACACACGAACACGTCCTTTCCTTTGATTGGTGAACCACGTTGTACTTAAAGACACGATACCGTCTTCAGAGGATTTCGCTCGTCGAATATGATTCCAGATTCCATGTTGAGTTTGAAACATTTCGAAAATTCCCGTCATCCCATTGCCCATCGGATGGAGAATTGGTGACATTTCGCATTTGTCTCTCAACAGCCATCAATTCTCAGGCCCTAATTCTTTACCTCAAATTAAACCTCCTGCACATTTCGTCAGATCTGATCTAGATTTCTTGAAGGTCCATTTCTCTTACTTTCTCATGTTTCAGTTACCTAAATGATTTATTTGTCTGATTATTTGGCTTTTGAGAATTTTAGTCGTTAGAATGTCGGTTTTATTTAGCAATCTTGGACAATGTTCAGATAGAAAAGCTTAAACTCTTATTGTGGGTTTTGGTTGAATTGGTTTTGCATGGAAGAAATCGGCTCTTTTTTTCCGAAATGATTTCTTTTAGTAAACATATATGGCTTTGTTTGAAGCATTTACCATGATGGGTTTTCCTTTCCGTCACCAATGTAGTTATTATGTTTAGTTCTAAGTTGATTTTAATGACGATAAGCCATATGCTTGTTCCTGCCCCTGTAAGGAAATAAAGGAAAATTGCTTTAGCTAATGGGTCTTTTGTAAAGCATTCTTTTTCCAACAATTATTCCTACCTTAAGAAGGTGGCATTTTGGTACCATCATTTTTTTATTTTAATTTTTTTTTAATGTTTGAAGTTTGAGGAACCAAAAAACTGGGCTGTTGATTAATAAAAAGAGGTTTATAATATGGATCTAGGTTGAGTAAATTATACATGTTTGTTGTATAAAGGGAATATATTATGTTCCAGAGAGAATAAATTAGCCTAAAATATTTGATCATTTGTTGTCTTGTGAAACTTTTATCTACCTGCACCATTATCCTTCTTGCTAGACTACAAGGTGAAAAGGACAATGTTAGCTTGCAACACTGTAGGATCTGTTGATGTGCAAAATATGAATTTGGGAATTAAAGGGTCAGGGTCTATATGAAAAAGTATGTGGTGGAATCACAACAACCACATGCTTCGGCGCTGATTAAAGAAGTATTCCTTTCTTAAACGCTTAGATATAGCCTGAAGTGACCATCCGTATATTGGGGATAAGGTTTAAATTAGAGTGGCTTTGTTTCCCCTTTTCAACAAGCTAGCTAAAATTTCATTAATAGAAAAAAAATATGGGTGGTACCTAGCTAGCTACACAGAGAGTATTCTATGCTTAAACAAACAAAGAACAAAGAGCAAGAAATTCCTCGAAAACCAGAAATAGAGCAAAAGTGAGCAGACATCCAAATATAAAGGAAATTAAGGAAGGATCCTTGATTTTCTCCACCGTGCTCTCACAATCCTTAAAATGACAATCATTTCTTCCCCACCAAAAACCACCTGACTTTTCTGAGTCGCTTACTTCTCAATGAGCACTAGCAGCCTGGCCTTTCCAATGCGCCAATCTTCTGTTTTTTGATTGGTCAAAAAAGGCTAATAGATCCACAATCATTTGAGGCAAATGAAGGCCAAACAAACTGATGATAGGGCTCCATAAAACTCTAGCAACCCCACAATGAAGCCAAAGGTGGATCAACCGTTTCCTTACACTTTTCACATATACAATATTGATCTACCACTAGAATATGCTGCTTCCTTACGTTTTTGAAGCGAGATTCTTCCCTAAAACTACCGTCCAAACAAAGAAAGCCACTCATAAAGGAGCCTTCCTCTTCCTAATATTCTTCGAAGGGCCCTTCCTTAGAGAGGTTTCCCAACATTTAAAAAAAAAAAAAAAAAAAAATCCTCGAAGGGTAAGATGATCTATCATTTTAGGGCATAACTTTATAGAATGATCTATCTATGAATGCCCCTTGCTTTGAGAGAACCCAGAAAGCCTTTCCTCACAATGTCTTAAATGGGTGGAATACAAGCTATCCAAAAGTAGTTTTCGATAGAGTTTACCATCCAAAAGAGATGTAAGAATATCTACCTCATAATCCCATGCTGCTCTGATAAAACCAACATCCCACTGATGAGAACCATTGGAAAATTGTAGATGGTTCACCACTGAAGCTTTTTTGACGAGCAAACCCATATTGCACTTGATAAATTGCCACCTCATATCTAGTCAAATGGGAAAACTTCCCTTAGCAACATCTGAATGTATTTCCAAAGTCCAACCTTAAATGTCCCATTTAACTTTTTAACAGATCCATCCATCCCACAAGCATCCATATTGAGCTTCCACCTCCACGTGCCATATACTTTCACTTTCAGAAGTATACCTCCTTAACCATTTCTCCAAAAGAGCTTCATTGAACATAGTTATGTTTTGAGGAACACGCATTGGTGTAGTGAAAAGGGACATACAATAAGTTGGCGAATTTGGAAAAGTATTCTTGATCAAAGTAATTCAATCTCCCTTTGACAAGTACAGCCTCTTCCATCCAGCTCAACACTCCATCTTCTCCAGAATGTCATCCCAAATAGACTTTCTCTTGTGATCTAAATATGTTGTTGGCAAAGATGCTTCCCTGCACCCAAGGATATTAAACAGAGTTGCTTTGTTGTTTTAGGTTAGTGTCTAGGATCTAGAACTTGGTTAACCTCCAATTGTTAGGACCCGCAACCTCATTGACATGATTATAATTGAAAAGATGTAATTAATTACCCGGTTTTAATTATGTTATGAACTGCCTGAATGGCGTTATACTGTAAAGAAAGAATATAGGAACTTTTTTAAAAATTATTGTGGTACTCCTTATAATGAGTTCCCCAAGGGTTTACATTACTTTAAGATCGTTTATGATAATTTTTTTTGCTTTTAATACTTGTATCTAGAATCTACAATGATAGTCTACGATGACCCCTGAAACACTTCTTGACTTGTGCATTGCAGACAGCTTTTGAGGATATTGAAAGGAAGACAGAAACGAACGTATAATGGCCTCTGAGAGGGAACACTTTAGCCTTTCTGGACCATTACACCTAACTTCAGTTGACTGGTGAGAACTGAAAAACCTAAACCACCACAACAACACGTTCCCCCCCCCCCCCAAAACAAAAAAAAAAAAACACACACACAAAACAACAAAAAAAAAAAAAGAAAAAGAAAAAAAGAAGAAGAAAGAACATAAGAAAGGATAGATAAATAAATGTCCTGTTTAGTATTTTACTTCATCTTTTTAGGTCTTAGGCCTCTGAGGTTGCTTAAGATGATGTGTAGGGAGTGAAGTGAGTTCAACTTATTGACTGAGATTGGTATGCTAGCTTGATGTCAAACAAAATAAAGATGTCTTGTTTCTCAGCTGTTTCATTGTTTTGCAAATACAATGTAGTCAGATTATACTAAACTGAAAACTACCAAAAGTTTTCTGGTGCAACTTATAGGTAGCAACCATAACTCATAGGCTTCACCCCTTTCCCGCAAAGGGTGGCATGTGTTCTAATTACGCCCCAGATTTATATCTTAACACATCTAGAAGCTGGGGTCCACTTATTTATTAAGTTAAATGCGTATGGCTCTTTTCCTTACTAGTCATTTTTCGGCATATGCTTGTTGACATGACTTGGGTCCATACTTTTGTAAGAATTTGAAGATTCTGTTCTTCGCTAAATTTCCCGAAGATGGGCTGTTTTGTTGCATGCTGTTAACATATCTAGTCCAATGCCATCCAGTATTGGATTAGTTTTAAGTCAGCATTGGTTTTGCTGGATATCCTCTTTCTCTGTTTATAAGATCATGAGGGTAAAATATTTTACATGCTATATCCAGGGAGAGTGCACATGATCAAAGGTCTGTGGCTGCCTGTTTGGTTCAGGGTGTCTACATTCTTGAGCGGGACCGCCAAGAGAAACGTCAAGGTGCCCATGCCCTTGCTCCTCCTTGGTGGGAGTTTTTCCATTTTGGGTTGCTCCGTTGTCTTGTGGACAATGCTGATTCTTCCATCTTTGGTGCCATTTTTGAATTTAAACCTCCAGCATCTTGCTGTAATGACTCACTGGATGGAAGTCCACGATACGTGCTTGCTTTTCGAGGCACCATAACTAAGGGAGACTCCCTCTCACGGGATCTTGAGCTTGACCTCCACTTGATCCGAAATGGACTTCACCAGACATCTCGCTTTGAGATTGCTATGCAAGCTGTCCGAAACATGGTTGCTGCTGTAGGTGATTCAAATGTCTGGTTAGCCGGCCATTCCCTAGGGTCAGCGATGGCAATGCTTGCTGGAAAAAGTATGGCCAAGAATGGCATCTTTCTCAAATCTTTTCTTTTTAATCCGCCATTCTTTTCTGCCCCAATTGAGAGAATCAAATCTAAAAAACTGAAACATGGGATTCGATTTGCTACCAGTGTGATCACAGCAGGACTCACTCTTGCCATGAAGGCTAAACACCAGAGTAATAGGGCACCAGAAGATCCATTTGCTGCTTTGTCTGCATGGGCCCCTTGTCTATTTGTGAACCCAGCAGATCACATTTGTTCAGAATATATTGGGTATTTTGAACACAGGAGAAAGATGGAAGAGATTGGAGCAGGAGGTATTGAGAGGTTGGCGACCCAGAACTCGATAGGAAGTCTGTTAATAAATGCAATGGGGAAGGAGGCTGAGCCACTACACCTCATTCCTTCCGCAAGAATGACAATCAATGCAACTCCTTCCCGAGATTTTAAATATGCTCATGGAATTCATCAGTGGTGGGGACCTGATCTGCAGTTGCGGTCTGAGCTCTACAAGTACAAATAGATGTTGCCATACTTGTCGATATTATTTGCTGAAAGACTTTCTATTGGTGTTGGTCCTCCTTGTAATGGATTATAAAACAAGTTTTTGATCAGGTTCTTATCCTGCTACTTAGTTGTCTCAGCCAGTCAATTTGAACTTGTAGCGAAGGCTGTTTTATTTTGTGGACCGATGAGGGTCAGACAATGTTTTGAAGCATGGAGCTTTGAGGCCATCGGTTCCTTTGATGGGCTCTAAATGTAATTTGAATTGGTTGTATGTGCTTAGAGCCATGCTTTCAAAAATATTATAAAGTTTGTAAAGAGAACAAAATGATTGTGATATGTTTAAAATTTATTACTTTGGTATTTAATGTTTATAGTATTGTTACTTTTTATTTTAAATTTTGTATTATTTTAAATTTTGTATCATTAATCGAAGCTTCTGATTCGGTATGTCTACTACTTAAATGAAAAATTTTAAATATAAGCCCACAAACCAAACATCATATTTTTCTTTTTAATTTTTAAATAGATGATCTAAAATAATAAACAATTGGGCGAGTGAAATCTAAATTGTTAAGATAATGGTGTTTGTAAGGGATGATGGATTTTCGTTTGGAATCAGAGATAAGATGAGAAGATTTTATATGAAAGTTAAAAATTAGATAAAATATTATAAAAATATTATTTTTGTTTTGAAATTTAAAAAAGTTGAATTGTTTATTATATTTTGTGTAGAAATTTGAGAAAGTTGTAATGATGATATGAGATGAAATACTCTCTGAAGCCAAACTAACCCTTAGTTTATTATTATTATTATTTTAAAAGAAAGTAAACAAAATGACTTTTTCGATTTTACATAGATAATAATATACTTACAATTATGATTTTATCATTCACTTTATAATTAATAAATGCAATCATAAAATTTTATTATAATAAATTTTAAATTTACAAAACTACCTTTCATTAGGCTTAAAATTATAAATAATTATAAAAAGTTATAATTTAGGTGTTTTCTTTTTATGTAAAATAAATATAATATTCATTTAGTAGAAAATATTATATATTTGAATCATTTTACCTCCAGTTTGTCGGGGAGAGATTGAGAGACAGAGAGAGCGCGAGCCACCTGGATCGGGTGAAAAAATAGACGGCCGTATCTTGCATTCACCAGCAAGCAAAACAAAGAAGAGGTGGAAGATTCGAACCTGCATCTCCACGGTGACGTTCTTCTAATCTTCGGCAGCGGCGGCAAAAGCACAGTTGCGTGCACCCAGAGGATATCCGACCCTGCGATGTGACGAGTCGAGTCTCGGCCACCACGATCATTGAGGACGAGTTGATACATTTCACGTCATTCAATCATTCTCAACCCTTACAAACTAAATAAAGATTTTCGGAATGACTCTCACCTATACGTCTTCAATCCAAGGGGAAAGAACGAACCACGTCCCCGAATTGAAACGACACTGTCTTTCCCAAGAACTCGCCTTTAATGTACTACAACGAAACTGGTCCCGGGATTCCGAAAGTTCCTGTCATCCTATGCACTCTAATGGAGACAATTTCCATGCCGTTTGTCAACGGCCACCGACTCTTAAGGCGATTTTAACTTCAATCCCCTTACATTTCAAGCTGGCCCCTCCGCCTATTCCATGTTATCTGCTCTACCTGTAATTTCTTCAAGGTACGTTTCTCTTATGTTCTCATGTTTTTTCTCTTTATCTTTCATTTCTCCGATTCTTCTGCATTCGAAATGAGTCATCAGAGTATCGGTTCGATTATCAATCTTGGACAGTGTTCACAAAGAGAAGTCCCAGCTCTAGCAATGGATTCGGGTTGAGTTGGTTTTTGTATGGAAGAGATCAAAGCTTTTTTCACAAAATGACTTCTTAGAAACCTTAGGGAGAATGAAGGAGAGGAAATAGGGCTTTGTTTTTCCAGTGTTTATTTTTTGACAAGTAAAAGATATCTGTATTAATATGATTAGGCATAGCCCAAGCATACAAGAGTTTACACCTAGTTAAGTGGGAGAGATACAAACAAGAAAATCATGAAAATTTAGTCCATTACAAAATACAATTTACAACACTCGCCCAAAGGAACAAACTTTTAACAAAGAACACTCTAATCTCTTCCAATGTTCGCTCCTTATCTTCAAAAGTCCAATCCTTTTGTTCCTTAGCCACCAAAGAATACATATATGAATTATCTTTCACATGGCTGAGATTTATGGAATCCCGTCCAAATTCTTCCAACTGGTCAGGAGGTCAACCACTGTAGAAGGCATAACTCAGGCTAACTCCAATCTTCTAAAGACATCATCCCATGGTGATCTAGCAGCCTCACAGTGCAGTAGAAGATGATCCAGAGTCTCCCCATTCTTTCTGCACATACGACACCAATTCACAACAATCATCGATATTTTTGTGGATTATCCATAGTCAAGATCTTGCCCAGTGAAGCTGTCCGAGTGAAAAATTTCGCCTTAAGAGGCGCCTTGTTTCTCCAAATACTTCTCCATGGAAAGCCATTCTGCTGCGGATTGATGAGGTTCTTATAAAAGGAGCAGACAGAAAAAGCACATTTTCGAGCAGGTGTCCACCACAGGTCCACAGCTTATCAGTACCCTGATTACTCAGTCTCATGGCAAACAAGGTTCTGAAAAAATCAGCAAAACTGTCAACTTCCCAATCATGAGCCACCCTCATAAAATTCACATTCCACTGGATTGAGTCACCGACTCACCGGACATCCCATGAGATCCGCAACTGATGCTTCCTGTTCACACACAATCCTGAAAGCTGTAGGAAATGTGTCCTTAACTCCATCTCCACACCATAAATAATGCCAGAATTTTATTCTAGATCTGTCACCCATCACAACTCTAGTGTGTCGAGCAAATACTCCCCACCCTCTTCTTATGGGCTTAGATATGTTTATTATGATGGGTTTGTTTTGTTTTGGTTATCTTAATGCAAAGCTTAGATCTTTTTGGGCAATTGGTCCTAGTTTAAGACACCATGGTGATTTAAGGAACCGAAACTTGGCAAAAAACAAAAAGAAAGTGTATTATTTGGTTCAAATTTGAGTAAATTATATCAGTTTATTGTAAAAGAAGCATATGTTATGTTCAAGAGAGAATGAATTGACATAAATTATTTGGTTTTCCTCTGCCTTATGAAACTTTCATCTTCCCACATCATTATTGTTCTTGCTACACAGTTCACTACAAGATGAAAAACAAAGACATTGTTAGCTTGCTTTACTGTAGCATTTGTTAGGATGCAAAATGTTAACTTAAGGGCGATAAAGGTCTAGGATCTACATGAAAAGGTATGTGGTTGACCTACAGCAACCAATGTTTCTGTATTTATCTATAGATTTCTCTTTAAAATAACAAGACATATTTGGTTGATTTCTTATAACTAATATTTGGTTGAAAAGTAAGAAATATGGGTATAGTTGGTCCTAATTTATGAAGCCTGAATTGACTATCTAGTATCTGCATGTGGGTGGGTGGGGGTTCCAATCTCGATCTGTTGATTTGGCTTAATTCAGTATGCATCATCGAAGAGTGTACTCTATAATCAATAAGAAAAAGGACCCTTGGAATTGATTAGGTCTTAGAACATGCTGAAGATCCCGAAACAAGCCTGCTGCTTTTCGAGTTTTCCTTGAATTTATCAGAAAAGAAATTTGTTTCATATGTTTGTTCATCAATTTTTATGATGTTCATGTTGGAAAATGTCTTGTGTTGGAATTTTTTAAAGTACCTTTTGTTTAGATGACTTGCTAAAGCAAATAGAAGTTCCCTAAAGGGTATAGTTGTTCTGAGATTGTTTAAGATAATTGTTTGCTGATACTTAATAAAAAATATAAATTGTTTGCTGATTTAGTTCTTGTATCTAGCATACACAAGAAAAATCTATGAGGACCACCGAGCAGTTTATTTCCTTTCCACATGCATTGCAGAAGAGCTTTTGAGGAGATCAAGAGAAGAGAGAGGGACGTCCCTCCCAGAGGAAGAGAGAGAGAGCGGGACATGTGGTGTAATGGCCTTTGAGAGGAACGCCTTTAGCCTTTCGGGACCATTACACCTAGCTTCTGTTGACTGGTGAGACCTTCAAACCTCCCCCTCCCCTAAACTCCCCAAAAATAGGAACACTGAAATAAAGAAAATATCCTGTTTAAATTTTACTTTTGTCTTAGGTCTAAGGGCTTTTGCTTGATGCTAACATAACATAATTTGTTCATTTCATAGAGCATGGGAATAGTTTTAAGTTCTCATTGGTTTTGCTGGATGGTCTCTTTCTATACTTTCAAGATGATGAGGGAAAAAGATGCTATCTGTATATGCAGGGAGAGTGCACATTACCGAAGATCTGTTGCTGCCAGTTTGGTTAAGGGTGTTTACATTCTTGAGTGGGACCGCCAAGAGAAACTTCAAGGTCCCCACGCCCTTGCTCCTCCTTGGTGGGAGTTTTTTCAATTTCAGTTGCTCCGTCATCTTGTGGATGATGCTGATTTTTCCATCTTTGGTGCCATATACGAATTCAAACCTCTGGCATCTTACTATAACTATTCAGGGGATGGTAGTCCACGTTATGTGATTGCTTTCCGAGGCACCTTGCCTAAGCCAGGCTCCCTCTCGCGGGATCTCGAGCTGGATCTCCACTTGATGAAAAATGGACTTCACCTAACATCTAGATTCGAGACTGCTATGAAAGCTGTCCAAAACATGGTTGCTGCTGCAGGTGCTTCAAATGTCTGGCTAGCTGGCCATTCACTAGGGTCAGCAATGGCAATGCTTGCTGGAAAGACAATGGCCAAGACCGGTATCTTTCTTGAATCTTTTCTCTTCAATCCGCCCTTCTTTTCTGCCCCCCTCGAGAGAATTAAGGATAAAAAAGTAAAGCATGGGCTTCGAATTGCAAGCAGCGTGATCACAGCAGGACTCACTCTTGCTATGACTGCTAAACATCAAAGGAATTTGGCAGCTGAAGATCCATTTGCTACCTTGTGCGCATGGACCCCTCGTCTATTTGTTAACCCAGCAGACCCAGTTTGTTCAGAATATATCGGGTATTTCGAACACAGGAAAAAGATGGAAGAAATGGGAGCAGGAATCATTGAGAGGTTAGCAACCCAGAACTCGATCGGGAGTCTGTTAATGAATGCAATGGGGATGGAGGCAGAGCCACTACACCTCATACCTTCTGCAAGTCTAACAATCAATTTAACTCCTTCCCGGGGTTTCAGACAAGCTCATGGAATTCATCACTGGTGGGGACCTGATCTGCGGTTGCGGTCTGAGCTCTACAAGTATAAATAGATGTTGCTATAATTATCAGTATTATTTGCTGAAAGAATTTATAGCTGTGTTGGCGATGAATTGTTTTGGTCTTCCTCGTAAGTGATTATGGAAGCACTTCTGATCAGTTTCTTATGCTGCAACCGAGTGATGGCAGCCAGCCAGCCAGACGGTCAATTTGAAAGCTGTTTTTGTTTCATTATTATGGACAGTTAAAGGTTCAGAGACTATGAAGTATGAAGCCACCAATTTCTCTCATTTCATTACCTGGAACATGTAATTCGAATTGCATCATTGTATGTACTTAATTAGAGCCATATTTAACAAAAATATAATGCCTTGTAACATAAGAAATGATTCGTGGTATGGATTGCAACTTTTAAGGTAATTTCGTATATATATTTTTAATTTAACAGTTTAAATTTTAATAGTTTAGTATATATTGTCCATACGAGTTATATTAATGTTAGAATTAATTTTAGAACATGCAAATCTTGTACATTTACTTTGAAAAATGTGGTTTCGCTATTAAAATAATTTTTTTAATATAAATTTTAAATTATCTATTTTTTCAAGAAAAAGTTACATTGGCTTATATATTATACTTCCTCGTTTGGATATACAATTCAGATGAGATGAAATAAGATGAGTAGTGATAAAATTTTTGAATTAAGATTAGATGAAATAGTTAGTAAAAAAAAACGTGTATTTGGATTGTGATTAGAGATAGTTTTTAATTTTTTAGATTTGAAAAATGTGTAGGTCTCACTGTTTTATAGAGTATCCGAATTGTATATTGTTCACGTATTATTCATATCAATTTAAAACTGTTCATGTACTTTTTATATTAGATTGGCACTGTTTATGTATTTTTTATGTCAGTTTTTATTATTTTATACTATTTCTTTAAGTGAATATTTTCAAAATTTAAGAGAAAATATTACGTTTAAGGCAAAATTACTGTATAGTATAGAGATAATTTCATAGGTATTGGATAACCAAACCGGCCTTAAATATCATTTGTATATTAATATACCTTGATTCAGGACGTCTTTTGGCGCAGCTGTCTGCCCGAGTTAGTGGACTTCTGTGGTCTGGAAACCCGTAAACGGGCGTCTTTGTTGAATGAAAATATCGATATTCGATAATGCAAGGGACAAGGTTTTATTTTACACTTTTTTTTTTTTTATTATTACAAAAGTTGAAAAATAAAGGAAAATATGACGTCGTTTTCCCGACTGTTGTCGAGGAATAAATAAGCAAGCAGGTAACTTTCGCGGTCAATGATTGAGGCTTCTACCCGGGCGGTGAGATTTAACTGTACAAAATGGTTAATACAGTTTTTTACAAGGATGATGCTAGTCAGCTAGTGTGCCACGTGCCTTTACAATTTCTTTTTTATTTTTTTACTTTTTTTTAAAATATATATTAATACATTAAAAATTATTTTTTTAATCATTAAGTAAATAAAAAAATTTTAAAAATCTTGCCAACTGTTAATTTTTTTGGAGGACACGTAGGATTACTGTATGTAGCGCTATAAGTACTTTTTAACTATAGAGGAGGTGACTCTTACAGCAAGATTTTTATTTTTTATTTTCAACTTTTGTCGGGCCAACGTGCTGATTAGACAGAGACAGTGCAGAGAGACAAAGGACGTAATTTGCATTGGGATTCGAGTCTACTTTGTTCGCTTCTCCCATTAGCTCACTCGCACCGCAACCATCACAAATACGCTTTGCTTAACGCTACCACCTGGAATTAAAAAGCTTAGGCTTCATTTGTAACAACACTCGTCTCAATTCATGTCAGTTGAGTTCATTTAAGTCTAATTCAATATTCAAATGTATAAATTTTAAATTGTTAAACATCTTTTAATTTAGAATTTTTTATACGTAAAATTTATAATTTTTTTTGACTTAATATCTTTTTACCCACATAATTTATAATCTTTTTTAACTTTTTATAAAAAAATTAAACTCATCTTAAATAAATTTCATAAAACTAATTTTTTTATCTCAACTCATAATTATTTATAAAGAAACTCAACTAATCTAAACTCAAAAAAAACAACATTCAAATTTCCTTGATATTGGTCTCTATTTCTGTCTTTTAGGTTCGTTTAATCACTGAGAATTTTTTATTTTAATTCTCATATTATCATTATAACTTTTTTAAATATTCTTATAAAATATAATAAATAATTTAATTTTTTTTTAATTTTTTTAAATTTTAAAGAGAATTCTCAGTGCCAAACCGAACCTTAGTCTACTTAATATGGTGTTTAGGGTATCCAACTTTGCTTACGTCCCAATTAATATCCTCCTTCCAATTCATGCTAAAAAAAGCAATCCCAAAAGCATATATCACAGCTTTCTACTTGATTCCTTATTATGACATTCTGAAGAAACTCTCTTCCTCAAAGGTTAAGAAAATGGCAAAAAAAAAAAAACCAAAAAAGCTGGAAAAAACAAGGCCCTACTGCTCTACCTGAAAGCTCAAATGCAGAGATGCTTTTAGCAGAAGATTAATGAGTTCTTTTATACACTTTTTCCTAACGATTCTGGGTAGTGCTACAAATTTGATTCTAAAAAACAACCAAAATCCCCAAAACAAAAACCAACTACAATTACACAAAATATGGAATAAATTATTGTTAGCAGTGGAAACCCAACACAGATCCATCACTCACAGCGACGACGACCTTGCAGCCCGCTCTAGCCTCCACGTGATGCGTGAAGAAGTGCAGCACTCGAACCCGGCCCGCCATCTCCAGCCGTGACTCGATCTCCATGGTTGGCCCGATTCGGAACCCACCCCCACCGCCAGCGACTCCGCCTCCGGGGAGGAAGGAGGTTCCCATGACGCCAACAGTACTCTGCGGAGCCGTCGTCAGCGGGAAGGACTGGACGGCGAAGGTGGCAGCCATGTACTGGGTGCGGCCGGCGTCGATCTTGTTTGCGGGTATGAACAAGAAACCGACCTGGCTACCGTAGTAGAGTAGCCGGAGGGTGCTGTCGTAGTGGGAGAAGACGGCCCGGTTGGGGTTTCGGACGGCGACGTACTGGGAGAAGGTGAAGTTGACGGTGCCGTTGGAGATGGAGAAGGAGGGAAGCTGAACGGCGTTGACAGAGATCTTGGGGTCGTGGGGCTTGAAGACGGTGAAGTAGACGATGAGGATGATGATGAGAATGAAGATTAAGAAAATGGTGGCCACAATGCATGAGGCCAGGTTGGTATGACCGGAGGGCGGCCTATGGGGCTTGCTCATGGCTCAAGATCGAGCACGAGGATATCTGCGAGTATCCGAGTGAGAGAGATAAGGACTGGGAAAATTAAGCCTGTCTGTGTGCAGGGTTGATATAAGGAAGGAAAAAGGAGCCCAGACTGCATTTTCTGTAAAATTTTAGTTCATTAGGTTATGATAATTTATAATTTATTTTATAAAACTGATCATAATTTGAAAGAACGAAACATAATCTATTCTTTTAATTATTATTATTGTTAAGGTGTGTTTTGTTACGATCAAATTAGAAGAGAGACAAAGAGTCATTCCCCACTAATGATGATAGCTCGGGTCTTGGTTAGCACCATTGGAAGCCCATAAGGGTCGTTCGAAGCGATGGATGGCGTCCGTATGTACATCCATATTAATGAATATAAAATTAATACAATAAATATAAATAGAGAGGGAGACAGATTTATGTAGTTTAATATAGGATCTACGTCTATAGGTTATTTAGGGGTGCAAATCTACTATAATAGAAGTATTTATAGTCTCTCGTATATCTTTTATCTTATTGTACAAATGGAGTTGGTGACCCCGATTGCCTAGAAAAATAATAAAACTGAAGCTTCTATTCAGAAGTTGAATAAACTCTCTCACCAAGTTTCCCAGGAGTCCTTTTTCTGAACCGATCTAATTCCTTTTATGGGCATTTGTTAGTGAAAGATGAAGAACTGACTTTATGTCATTTGGTTATCATTTTTAGCATGCTTGAACCATTTTCTCTTTTTCATCTTTTTTCCAATACTTTTCTCTTTTCCTTTGACTTCTCCCTGATTTTTCCCTGTCTCTTGTCCCATCCTTATCCTCTTGTCTTCATCTCTCACTTCCTTTATGATGAAACCCTCCTTTGGGTTGGGCCTAGGATGCCATATGGTTCACGGACATTTTACTCCATTCCACTCCTATTTCAAGTAATTTTTATGTTGACACCTTAATATATATACATTAGAGCACTCTCAACAGATTATCTAAATGTAAAAATAAAATCACATGAGAAACGCTTCTGGTAGGACAATCCTTTAAGTGGAGATAAACGAAAACGAATGAGCTAGTGACACGTAAGTGACCTTTCAACTATCCTGTGCGCCGCGTTGCAGATAATTTTTTCTCTATTTCTGTCTTTCTCCCGACCCACCCCTCCCCTCTCTCTCTCTCTCACTCACTGAAAACCCCTCTCTGTGTCGAACCGAAGACCCCTCTCTCTTTACTGCAAGCAAGTTACATGAATCCATCAACATCTACCATTGGGGTTTTCGAGCTGGTTCCATTAACACAAATACAAATTTTTAGTATTCTATTGTTTGGTATTCCATTAACATGGGATTAAATTTGTTTGGTATTCTATTGTTTGTGGTGATGGGTCAGTTTTGTTGTAAAAATTGAAAAGAAATTCCTATAGATCCCTCTGATCATTAAGTGATAGATGGTCCAACTTTTTAGAAATTAACTTGAACCCAAAGAGAAAAGTACCTTCATTCTGTAAAATGAAAGTCGAAATTTTTTTCCTTTCTCCATGTTCTGTTTTTCAAGCTTTGTTCTTCATTGTAAAATGATGGAGGATTGGGGTTTTATGGGAGAGGGAGGGAGATAGCGAGAAGAGAGAGAGAGGGCATCCTGACATAGAGACTTGAAGGAGAGACCAAAGGATGGGTTCGAAGTAGAGAGGGATTTTGTTTGATGGGTGAAGCAGTGAGGAATTTTGCTTGATGGGTGAAGGAGATAGTGAGAAGAGAGAGAGAGGTGAAGCAGAGAAAGGGATTTCGCTTTCGTGTTACGTGAGAGAGAGCAAGAGTTGCCCTGCGCTGCGGCTTGAAAAGTTGGTGATGTAGCCCTTACGTGGCTTTCACCTATTGGCTTCCGATAATAAGGGTTGGTAGGATAAACCAGTCTGAAGTTATTCTCAAGTCACATTTAGCTATTAGATATGATAAGTTGCTCGCAATGGATTAAGCAAACTCAAACTGACTGGCTTTTAGCTACAACATTTATAAAAGTAAAGTCAAATTTGCTTGTTACTATTCAAAGAGTATATGTTTATTTATTATTTGTTTGGAACTCTCTCTCTCTCTCTCTCTCTCTCTCTCTCTCTCCTCTTGATATTTTCTCAACGCAATTACCATCAGTTTCTTTCCCTCGAATTCTTTTTCCCACACTTTTCATTTCTATAATTCCTTTCATCGTTCCAGCTCATGAAAGTGTAGAATGTGCTAGTGGATAACTACCAGGGACGCCATCGCACCACCCATGTGGTCTCTTCCTCTCCCTGTCTCTGATGGTATTTCATCTTCCTCCCACTCAGGAAAACAAAACCTAGCCTCTCTCTTTCTCTCTCTCTCTCTCTCTCATACGGCACTCAGCAACAATTGCATATAATCGATCTGCACTCAGCAACAACTGCATATAATCGATCTCCACCAAATCTTCCTCACCTAGTTGTCTTTGATCTCGATACGAATGTTCAAAAAACTGAGGTATGTTCCATTATCTTAGTTTTTGCATCAACATTTCTTTTCAAATCTAACTTCTCAGAGATTTTTACTATGCCTCCATGAACCATCTTCGATTCTCCTCACTGATAAACACAAATTAAAAGTTTAGAAAATAGCGAGAAATACCTTAAATTACAATAAGGCTGAGTACCTCAAATTACGAGAGGGTTTTCGATTGGGGTTAGATTTTGAGATTTTTAGAAAAACTCATTTTTATAGGATATGGGGTTAGATTTTGAATTTTAATAGAAACCTAAATTTATCAGTGTTTTCAACCCATCTGGTTCTCTCTCTCTTTAAATCTATGTGCAGATGAACTTGATCTTGTTCATTAATTTATCATTTGTTATATGGAGAGAAGATTGGGACTGAGGAATTTGGGGCTTACCACCTATGAAGATCTTTTTGAGGTTTATTTGGGGGTTTCTAGGATCTGATTTGGGGTTTACCATCTGCACACATTGTATTTTCACAAAGAAAAATTTTCTAACCAGAGGCAACTAGCTGTTGAATATTGAAGACTTCTTGTCTTTGATGGTGGATGAGAGTAGCATGTGCTGGTGTGCATGACTGTGGATAGTCATAGGATGTTTGATTGGGAATTAAAATTTATGTTTCAAAAGTGGCCATGCTGCTGGCTTTATTTATGTCTTTTAATTTGTTCTCAGTGTCAAATATTTCATTCTTTTTAATATGGTGGATTTATCGAGGATATTATTTCAGGACCATAAAAAATATAAGGAGCCTCTGTGTGTTTTTTCTTCTTCTTCTAAAATTACATTAACTTCTTGCCTTTAATGGTGGATGAGAGTAGTATGTGCTGGTGTGCATGACTGTGGAATTAAAATTATGGACCATCTACTTTCTCAAGAATATTAAAATTTGAGATTCTAGTTCTGGTGTCGTCTTAGATGTTGCTGAAACTATACATTGGACATTTGCTGAACCTCTTTTATAACTGTTGAAAAGCTTTGCTCAACCAAGCAGCCAGATTTGTTTATCTACGTAAGATACTCTTATATGGTTGTTTACCATCTTAGTTTGTATTATATTCTACCCCAACTGGCCATTTATTATAATTACAAATTATAATATGATGAAGGATGGCTGCACCATTTGATGAGGATCATTTTTTCACCACTCTCTTACAAAGTGGTGAACAATGGGAATGCAGCACCCCGTTCCATAGCATAAATGATAATGTTCTGGTCCAAACTTCACATTTCGATGGTGAAAAAATGCCACCCTCTAAAAGAACATTTCGAGGTGTCTTTAATTGCAAAGGAGGACTGTCTCCTCGTTTCAGTTTGGCTAAACATTAGCATTGATGCTATACGGGTGACTGACAAAAAATCTACTCAAATGTGGGAGAGAATATGTGCATACTACAATGAGTATAAAAAACCAAATAGTCTTGAACGTTCTCTAGTGTCATTGACCAATCGATGTCAATATATCAAAAAATGCACAAATAAATTTTGTGCTGCTATTGCTCGAGTAGAGTCAATACATCCCAATGGTTTCACTTAGTAAGACAAGGTAATAATTTAGTTTCTCCTTTATGTTTTTTTATAGCTTGAGCTGATTTTTACCCTAACATTCTCACTTGACTCATTTAAGCTTTAGAATGCCAAAATATTGTATAAAGAGAATAAGAAGGCGAAGGTCACGATAGAAGATTGCTAGTGTCTATTAAAATAGCAACCGAAATGGCAACAATATATGTCGATGTTGCAAACGAGAAGGAGACCACCTGAGAAATGTCCAACCATTACTTACTCAACTCCGCTAGCAAATGACACTCAAGATAACAACGTCGAGATTCATTGGAGGGAGACCTCTAAGCAAAAAGAGTGAGGAAGAGATGGAGAGAAAGAGGAAGTCTAGAGAATGTGAAGATGCTGAGTTTGGTAAAGTCCTAATTCACATGATCGATGATAGAAACTGTGTGCATGGTGGAGAGGAGAGAAGCAGTGATTTGATGTAAATAGTCAAAATTAAATTCATCTTATATTATTTTATTGTCATATAATGAAAAAATAGTTATTCTAATATAGAGACTTATGTGAATGGAATAGCCAAAAGTCAAATTCATCTTATATTCATAAAAAATGTCCTTTAACTTTGGCTAATCCATTAAGGATTCTCTTAGAAAATTGTGAGCACATAATCTAAAATAGACATTTCACAATTGAGATGTGTTAATATTGTTACTAATCTAAAAAAATCTCATTTTTCATATAGTATTCAAGAATGACTTGTGATATTCCATACTAATTGATAAATATATGTAATGTATGAGATCTCATATTACTTAAAAATGAGAAGTTCTTATTAGTTATAATGGTTGTAACGAGATTCCAATTATATCATTGACTGATCATTTAAAGAACATGCCAAGACGTAGTCTAGATCTCCCTTGTGCATTACACAATAACTAGTTATAGGTAAAGTATATAATTATGCCGTGTTTATTAAATATTAAATATAATATTGAATTCATTTGCAAATTTTGTTATTTTTTAGTTTTAAGTTTTATGATAAAAGAAAAAGGTCATGGAAATGAGAGTTGGAGTGGCGATGTGTGATGTTCAACTTTGATACTTCAAAACAAACTCGGTACACATAAACTTAGAATGTGGAATTCAATTCCCTTTTATTGATCAAAAGTGAGAATAAACTCACTTTGCATGGTACAATACAATCTGTTCTTTTTTTCTGCATTTTTTTAAGATAAAAGAAGGAAAACATTGCATCCACTGAAGCTACATTATGAGAAAATTTATGAATTGATATTTTATTTTATTTTTCATATTCTTTTACTTAATTATTGAGAAAATATTTTTAAATGAGTTTGTAATTTTTTAAAAATATTTAAAGAGATTTAAAAAATATTTAAAACAAAATCCAATATATATATATATAGAAAAACGCTCAAAACAGTCACCCAACCTAACCACTGAGGAGTTGACTGCCATCGTGGAAAATTTTTATCAAAACGCATCGTTCCATCAATACTGCCCTGCCTCCCTTCGCCTTCCCACAGACAAACATGAAGTCCATCTATTCTAGTCTATGTCCTTGAAAGCCTTCTTCCCAAACAGAGTCGTTCGTGGTTGCCGCAGCTTTGTCTTCGAAGCTTCTTCTTTGCAGGTTCTTCTTCTCATCTTATTTGCATCTTCTTCTTCCCACGAAGCCTTGTTTCATTGAGAAATTGCACTTTCTATTATTTTATTCGATTTTTCCTCCTTGAAACAATTGAGGATCTTGCACACTTTTCATTCCGGTTCTACTTATTGGCATATAACTCTCACTCTATGAAAGACAACTTTGATCTTCATCGCCTTGATCTGCACAGTGTTACTGCTTATTTCTATTTTTCAAACCCATTGAAGATAAATCTAAAAATAGATAGCGGTGCCTCCAAGTTCGCAAGGAAAATAAGAAAAGTTGAGGAGGCCAACATGGTTTCAGTGAGAGCAGACCTTTTAGAAGGCAGGGGGTGGAGATGATATAGGACATTTGTAAAGGCATTTGCTGGACAGGGTTGGCAAACCAAATTTTATCCTCATAGCTATGAAAGCCAAGCTGTAAATATAAATTCTTTGAGTACTGATTGAACTGAACATTCCAAGTGTATAGAAAACTTAACTGAGCGAACCAAATTTTGGTGTAAAAAAAAAAAGGTGTAGTTCGTGATTTTCTTTTGGAAAAGAAAATTGAAATTTCCTTGTTAGATTCTGGATGTTGTGTGCGGCAAGTTTTGCTTCTTGCTATTTTTCTTTAAAGATCTACTTACAAATAGAAGTTTGAAATGGCGTCAATCATCAGCAAGATCTACCCATGAACAGAAATGGATGAGAGACCCAACACTGAAGATTTACCCACACGAACTTCAGTTGAACCAGAGACCCACAAAGATCTCACTACAAGAAATCGGACCTTTTCCAGCGATTTTATTTTTGTTGAAATTAAAATCGCTGCAGTAGCATGTTAAAAGCAGCGATTTTACAACGCTGCATACTTGTAAAATAGTAATTTTCTTTTAAGACTATTTGCAGCGATTTTTTACTTATTACAACGAAAATTATTGCTGCAAAAAGAAGCCTGTTCATTGCCAAAAATTGCAGCACTTTTTAGTGTTATTGCAACGAGTTTTTCCGTCCGAGTTAGCAAATTGATTTTGCAGCACTGTATTGTTCGCTACTACAACTCATGGCCGCGCCAAACACCTTATTTCACTTTTATATTTCCCCCTAAGTTTTTTTTCCCTCACGTTTGCGCAGTCTAACCGATTTGCAACAGTCCTGTTTCACTTCAACCCATTCCCATCAAGCTTCGTCGGAGCTCAATCCACCCCAACGAAAACCTAGTTTCCTTGCGTTCTCGAGTGGCTTGAGCTTCTCCACCTCTAGCCACTTTCCAACAATTTCTCCCATTAAGCTTTCATTCCATTTTTAGCGCTGTTTTTGTTCAGATTTTTTAAAGAAGATTTTGATCTCCCAATCGTAAACCCTAGTGTGCACATGTCCTTCTATTTTATTTGGTTGTAGTCTCCGTTTGGGAAGCTGAATGATTATGTTTCCACCTTCGCTGGAATAGACGATTCCGTGCCTCCATTTCTAGTCCGAAGTGCCTAGTCCTCTGTTTTCCAGAATGATCAAACAATTTCTCCTAATTGCAGTGCTTTAACGTATATTTCCAACATTTTTATTCCGCTGCATATTATTATTTGTAACAAATTTCTCAAAATCGCTGCAATTGCATATTCAAATCCAGCAATTTTTAAGAATTTTCAGCGATCCCAAATACTGCAATTACACTTTAACAACGCTTTTATTTACAGCCTTACCCTTTTTGTAGCGCTTTTGAATTAGTTGCAGCATTTTTATTCCGCTAAAAAATATTATTTTCAACAATTATCCAATAACTCGCTGGAATTGAGCAACTTAATCACAGCACTTTTGGTTGAATTTTCAGTATTTATATTACACTGGAAAAGAAAATTTGCAACAATGACTAAAAAATCGCTGCTATTGCAAGCTTAATTCCAGCGCTTTTTAGAGGGAATGCAGCACTTTTAAACGCTGAAAATTTACGTTAACAGCTATTTTTCATATATATATTCAATCACATTCTTACTTGCAGCGCTTTTAGGTCCATTTTCAGCATATAAATTACGTTGAAAATAAGCATTTCCAACAATTCTAAAATAAAGCGCTGGTATTACATCATTAATTGTAGCGCTTTTCAGAGCAATTGCAGTGATTTGTAATGCTGTAATTACTCTTCTGCAACGATTTTTCAGACAATATAATCAGTTTTGCAGCAGTTTTTCAGCTAATTGCAGTACTTTTAGTTGCATTTTCAGCATCAAGGTTACGCTGAAAATAGATATTTACAACAATTTTGAAGATAATCGATGCAAATACTTGAGCTCAATTGTAGAGATTTAGAGAGTATTTGCAAAGATTTAAAATACTGGAAATAAGAAATCTCAACGATATATCTTTATAGGCTTGCGGGCAGTTACAGTGATGTTTGTAGAGTTAGCAAGGAAAAAAATCGTTGCTAAAAATATTTTAAGCAGCGATATTTTTTTTTTTTTTGCTATTTTGGATAAAAAAGACGCTATAATAACGGCAATTGTATAAGAAATTTAGAAGCGCTGGAAATAAGTATATGCAGTAGTTTATATATTTTTTTACAACCATTTTAAGCGCTGCAATAATTTTTATGCAGTTCTTCAATACCCACGAAGATGGAGACCCACTATTTCTTTCATTTTCACCAGTTTTTTTTTTCTTTTTTCTTTTTTTAAATATTTCGACTGATGTGGCCAGTCGATTTCTCAAACGGTTATGCATCTCGACTATCTGTATCAAAATTGATATATATATATATATATATATATTTATATATATTGCACTTATCAATAGCAATCATCGGCCTAGTCCCTGTGGCCTATCACCCAAAGAAATCCTACTCTGGTTAAGGTAAAAAAAAACGAGAAATCTTTGAAAATCGAGATATCCTTTAGTTACATAAATAAGGTAAAATGAGATATTTTAAATAATAATAAATAAAATATTATTATAATATAATTTTTAAATATTAATTTTATATTAAAATTTAAAAAAATTAAATTATTTAATATATTTTATATTAAAATCTGAAAAATTTATAATAATAAATTAAAATAAAATGAGATAAAATTTTTAATTAACCAAACGCCTCGTTATTATGAAATTTTAAATTCGGTGACAAAATGACATGTGATGGGGTTGGTTTGTTGGTACTAAATAGTGTTGGAATGGGCTGGCAAAGGACCAAAGTCAGTCACTAATAATTGTGCGTGCGTCAGACTCAAGGAGGGGTTTGGCAGTTTGCCAACCTCCTCCCCCTTTTTTTTTTTTTGGTTTTTATGAAAAACAAAAGCAAGTTTGCCAACTAGCAATAGCGTGGTATTATTTGCCATCATTTTTCAACTTCCCAATTATTTCAAATTAACTTTTTTGTGTATTTTTTATTTTTTAAATGTTATTAAAAATACATACATATGGTAGTAATAATATTTTTAACTATTTAAAAAATAATATTAGATATAATTATAAGTTATATAAATGTCGCATATTTATTTAAAAAAATAAAATCTCCCATTAAAATTTAATATTTTTATATGAATTTTATATTTATTCAATTTTTTAAAAAAAGTGTGCAACACTTACATCCTCGATTACAACTATCATTTTTCTTCCTTACAATAATGCCTGCCCGCCAACTCATTTTGTTGTGCTTTGTAATAGTACATAAGATCATACAGAACATCATACATAAAGATCTATATATGAGTTTATAAGAGGAAGAAAACGGTGACTTGAGGAAGAAGATGCAAGTAAAGTTACAGTCTGTATATATTATATATACTATATAAGTTACTATATATACTATATATTATATAAGCCCTTAATATATATAGTATAATTATATATATAATCTATAATTATATATAATATAACTATATATTATATATTAACTTATAGTAAACTAGTAATGTAAATTGTAAAATATAAAACAAGCTATAGTAACTTATATAGTAACTATATAGTCTATATTAACTTATATTAAATTAGTAATATAAAATATAAAATAAACTATAGTAACTTATATAGTAACTTATATAGTAACTTATAGTAAATTAGTAATGTAAATTAACTAAATAAGGTATAGTAACTTATATAGTAACTATATTATTATATAGTAACTTATAGTAAATTAGTAATGTCAATTAACTATATAAGGTATAGTTATATAAAACATATAAATACATATGATTAATACATAAAAAATACATATTATAGTAACTATATACTATATAAGCCCTTAATATATATATAGTATATATATAACTATATATTATATATTGACTTATAGTAAACTAGTAATGTTAAATATAAAATAAGCTATAGTAACTTATATAGTAACTTATAGTAACTTATATAGTAACTTATAGTAAATTAGTAATGTAAATTAACTATATAAGGTATAGTACCTTATAGTAACTTATAGTAAATTAGTAATGTAAATTAAGGCACTAGGTATGGTAACTTATATAGTAACTATATTAACTTATAATAACTTATAGTAAATTAGTAATGTAAACTAACTATATAAGGTATAGTAATTAGTAACTTATAGTGTAACTAATAACTATATTAACTTATAGTAACTTATAGTAAATTAGTAATGTAAATTAACTTATACTAACTATATTAACTTATATTATTCATTATAATGTTTATACATTATTATTTATTAGATGTTAATATATTGATAACACATATTTTTATAAAATATGCACAATATCGGAGTCAGAGTCGGAGTGGAAGTCGGAGTCGGAGTCGGAGTGGAAGCCGGAGTCGGAGTCGGATGGAAGTCGGAGTCGGTGTGTCAGAGTCGGATCGGAGCGGAGTCGGAGTCGGGACACCTCCACCTCCGACTCCGACTCGACTCCGACTTCCAGGAAAAAAAAAACTCCGACTCCGACTCCGATTCGTCGAAGTCGGAGCGGAGCCGGAGCAGAGTCGGAGCCGGAGTCGGATTTTCGGATTTCTGCTCAGCCCTAGTTACAGATTGAGGAGTTGGGTTCGTTTATAGTGGGGGAGATATATAGATTATAGCCATTTGGATCCAAGTTATGAGTTTGATATTCTTGTCTAGCTGATTAGTTACCTACGATCTATTTGAGGTTGGTTAGGAGTCTTAAAAAGTGTTTAAATAATTTTAAAAGTTTTTTAATGAAAAAATTATGTTATTTGAATATTACATATTAAAATACTTTTTAATTTCAAATAAGCTAAAAAATAAGTTTGAATTTTGATGCTTTTCTTTAAACGTACTTTTCTAAAAAATCTGGGATGTAGTTCAAATTTTAAAAAGATAATTAATGAGCAAAAATATCTATATAATTTTAAGATAATTATAACTTTTAAATTTTTAAGAATATGGTTAAAATACTTTAAAAATCAAATAATTATCATTTCCACCTCAGAAACTACTTTTTTAATTTATTTTCAAACATGTAACATTTTTTTTTTAATTTAATGGATGCTCATTTGGTAACCCAGGTGCTTAAGGAGTAGGAGGAGTAATTCGTGATCATGATGTTGAGTTGCATTTGGGTTTTTCTATTCCTATTGGTCGCTGCTCTAATAACCATGCTAAGTTTATGGGTTTAATTATGGTTTAAGGCATGCTAGGCGTATAGGTTGTGATGCTATTAAGATTGAGATGGATTCAAGACTAATTATTGACTAGATTGGTAATGGAAGGTGTGGTTTGTGGTATCTAGAAGATTATTGGGAAGAAATCATAAGCCTTCTTAGTTAGATTCGTTTCACTTGTAGACACATCTATCGGGATTGCAATGCGGCGGCTGACATTTTGGCTAAATCTCGAGCTAAGGAGGGTGATTCTACTTATTCTTCTACTTTGGAGCTTACTTGGTCGGCAAGAGGTTTGTTAAGACTTGAGAAGGGTGGTTTGCCATATTTGAGAAGAAAGTAAGTGTAGTTTTTTATTTTACACGGTTGGTTTTTTAGAATTGCATGTGTTTCTTTGCTTTATTTTTAGTGGTTTTTGGCATATTTGGGTTTGACATTTTTATAGCCCCCAAGTATTTTATTGTTACAACGGTTTTCTACGGCTATAAATGAGAGCTTTTAATAAAATTTAGAGGAGATCACTCATGAAAATGTGATCTTCGTCTTTTTGTTTAAAAAAAAATATAACATTTTTTTAAGTGTTTTAAATATATGGTAACCAAACAGTAAATAACTTTTTACAAATAGAACTTATTACTTAAAAGTATAAGTGATAAGTCTTAAAATTATAAGCTTTTTCACTATAAATCCAAACATGCAATAATTGGAAAATACTCGAGATGGGTCTCTAAATTATATACTACATGAAATAGATTAGGATCCGCAATATTTCGAATTTCCAATAGTATCAGTGATATGATACAATACATGCGCACCTGGGTTTCTTTATAGGACTTACACTACTTTTTATTTTTGATTTGGTCATTACTCATTATCTTTGTATGTGTATCATAAGCAAGACATGCATGCTGATGTGTTCATGCATTTAGAACATTAACATGCAGTTTTCTATAATTTTTCTTATGAATTGATTAAAAACTGCATTTTCCGAAATTTTATCATAAATTTTACTCATCTCAAAAAATCTCATAGAGTTATACATCTCATTTCCTATCATTTCTCTATTCTATTAAAATTATGTTTCTCTATTTTTTTTTATTAATTCTTTCTCTCACTTCCATTTCCAAATTTAACTACTAATTCTTTTTTCTTACGTTTTCAACTATCACATTCTACCTAATTTTGTAAGTAGGAATCCTATTTTTTTTCGGAGTAGAATAATAGGTTGTTATTATTAAGTATTAAAATTGATATTTTTTTTAAGTATGTACATTTTCCAATGCGATAGTATTTATGAAAGATAAATAAAAATGAAGATTAGGGTTTTGTTTGAGATGTAATGGTAATATTTTTTATTCTTTATCTAACGGTAATATTTTGATTCACATATAACGATAATATTTTTTATTTTTTATCTAATGGTAACACATCTTCTATACAAAAGCAACGGTAATATTTTCTATTATTTGTCTAATGGTAACACACATTCTTTGAATTGAAACTGTAATATTTTTTGTCTTTTGTCCAAAGGTAACACATCTTATCTACGTAAACAGTAATATTTTTGTTCTTTATATAATGGTAATATTTTTTGTTTTATATGTAAGGTAATATTTTTGAACTTTTTTCTAACTCCCATATTTTTTGCAACGGTTCCCTTTTTGGTATCTAAATATGAGGACTTTTTGGTTCCATTCACTTATTCATCAGCCTAAATCTCATTTCATCTTTAGAGAAAATTCATTTTGGCCTTATTTTTCACTGCTTCTTAAATGACTTGTTCATTCTTTGACAAATTGTTGCTAAACATATCATCTAAAGATGAGTTGGAGGTTGTTCTTAATAATGATGATAGATCAACATTGACTCATTGACTCATTGTCACAATTGCCAACGTCATAAGTATATTTGGCATGATTATATTGAAAGGCATGAACGACTATTTTGTGACTATTTTGCATAAACTCCAGAATATCCCTTGAATCTATTTTAAAGAAGATTTTGTATGAGTCGTCATCTGTTTCTTCACATTCAACATGAGAGAGAGAGAGAGAGCCTAATGAGCCATACTTCATCCAGAGAAGATATAATGCTTGAAGACTCGGTCTATCTTCCTTGCAAAAGATAAACTTAGAATGTTTGTATATGGAATAACTACTAATTTTATAGATGAATACATATGGATTGGAGAAATCATCGTAATGGAGAGCCTAAAAAAACTTGTAACCGAAATCGTAAATGTTTTTTTCTAATGAATATTTGAGGTCTCCAATGCTACTAATATTGCTCAATTGCTCACTATTGGTAAATAACGTGGATTCCCATGGATGCTAGAAAATATTGATTGCATGCATTGGAAGTGAAGGAATTGTCCCATTTCTTGGAAATGTATATACTTCGGCCATTGTCGTGAACCAACTATTATACTAAAAGCGGTTGCTTCATATGATTTTTGGATATGACATGAATTTTTTGGATTTCTCGATTTGCATAACAATATCAATATTCTAGGAAATCTTTTATTTTCACTAAACTTGCCCAAGGGCATGCTTCTATAGTAAATTACTCAATCAATGGCAATGATTACATTATAAGGTACTACTTTGCTGATGGTATTTATCCAAAGTGGTCAATATTTGTGAAGACTATTCCATCTGCACAAGGGAATAAGAAGAAATAGTTTGTAGCATCACACGAATAAGCAAAAAAGGATATAGAGCATGCATTTGAAGTCATTCAACAACGCTTCGTAATCGTTTGTGGATCTGTTCAAATTTTCAAGATTAGAGATATAACAAATATAATAAAAATATGTGTTATTCTAAATAACATGATCATTGAAAAAGAGCGTGATGATAATCAAGGTCTCGAGTTTGAGTGCGATCAAGTTGATGATGATCTTCCTTAACTCTCACACAATCCTACAAGTGAGCTTATGGAGTTCATTCGGGGTCTTTTTGAAATTAGAGACACTTTGGCATATCAGCTCCAATCAGACTTAATTGAGCATCAATGAGAATTATATTTCCAAAAGTAGAATATTTGCAATCCACTATAATTGAGCATGTTATTAGTAGTGCACTTTATTTTCCTGTTTGTTCAAATTCTATTTCCTAAAAAATGTTCTCTTGATATGGAATATGCCAAGTAAAGCTGTATTATGTTCATTATCCATAATAGTTTAAGCAATTGTAATATTTTGTTTATCATCTTCTATCTATGCACAAAATCATTGTAAAAAACTTAAATATTCTAGAATAAATATTACCAAACTTATAAAGTATAGCATGCATAGTTACAAAGTTTGTTAACAATAATAGTTAACAAAAGAAAAAAAAAAAAGTCATTGATCAATATTAACAACATTATACAAATTGGAGAATGTATCAATAACAAATAAATTTGATTAAAAAAAAAAAACTAAGTCATTGAAATGGTTAGCATTGCATCTCGCCACTATTTGCAATCCACTATAATTGAGCATGTTATTAGTAGTGCACTTTGTTTTCCTATTTATTCAACTTCCATTTCCTATAAAATGTTCTCTTGACATGGAACATGTCAAGTAAAGCCGTATTATGTTTATTATCTATAGTAGTTTAAGCAGTTGTAAGGTTTTGTTTATCATCTTCTATCCATGCACAAAATCATTATAAAAAACTTAAACCTTATAGATTAAATACTACCAAACTTACAAAGTATAGTATACAGAGTTACAAAGTTTGTTAACAATAATAGCTAACCAATGAAAAAAGTCATTGATTAATATTAACAAAATTATACAAATTGGAGAATGTATCAATAACAGATAAATTTAATTAAAAAAAGAAAAACTAGGTCACTGGAGATGGTTGGCATTGTGTCTCGCCACTATTTCCTTTTGAAGTTGATGGAAATATGCCCGTTGTAGTCCAGGCCAGGTGGTCATATCCATTCACATGATTCGCTCATCTCTCTCCAAGCGTTCAGTCTTTGCTCTCTCCTTTGCTTGGACTCGCTCGAATTCCAGTCTCTCAGACTCCAACCTTAGTCTCTCGTCTTTTTGTCGTATTTTATGTCCTTTCCTTTCTCAATCATATTGCATTTTCTAGACAAAAACTCTTTCTCCTAAATGCATGACTCTTCGAGAAGAATACTTCATCTTGCTCAACTCAACTATTTCCTCTGCTAGCTTGCCTTGGGCCTTACGCTTTGCTTTCTCAACTTTCCTTCCAATTGACTTCTCTAATTCAACGGCATCATTGTTTATGACATTCTCCACCTCGATATCATTTACTGAAGCTACAAATATAGTTGAGACACGAGTTGAGGTCATGGACATCATCGACCTTCGCTTTGTACCTTCTTTTGTGCAACGCTACATCCATGTGGGTTGGTCTTTCAACAAGTGCCAACAATACTTGAACTGAAATGAGGTATTTTCCAGTGACTAGTACATGATATCCACTTTATCAAACTTGCAATTATATATATATATATAGAGAGAGAGAGAGAGAGAGAGAGAGAGAGAGAGAGAGAGAGAGAGAAATAATTATAAAAAACAATGGTAACAGAGATTAAAACAAACAAATAAATTAGCAGTTAGAAAAAGTTAACTATAGTGTATGGTTATACCTAGGCTTGCTTGGTCATGTCATTTTGATTCAACCCTTCAATTTGAGCCAGTTTTGCACAAAATTTGTTGGTCGCCTTTTGAATGGCCAACCACTGATATATTAAGGACCCAACACTTCACTTAGTTGTACTTGGTTTAAACTCATTTAAGTAATTCAAAATTTTATCCCAAAGTTGTACATGTTTTTGGTCCGTTCCCTGAATGACATCTACACTAGCATTCAACCATGCCGAGACAAGTAACTTATCTTCTTCTTTGGTGAAATTCGCACCCCTTGCTGATTTTTTAACAGGGAGATGCCGAAGGGTCGTGAAGTACATATGTTTATGGTCTTAAAAATCCATCTCTAAGAAATTGCAGACACGTAATAATTGGTAGACATGTTAGAAACTTAAGAACAGTAGACAAAAGATTTGATTCACAGGCTCAGGAAAAGAGTGGTAACAGATAGGAAGTGTAGCACATCCTCAATGGTTGCATCAATCGATTACCAATAGTGATTGGTTGTCCGGGTTACCCTGTCATAGAGTATGTCTCAACTTTCCTTTGTTTGCACTCAATTTTGTCATCATCACAATTTAGGGGGATAGACATGGACAAAGAACCAAATAAACAAACTAATCGACCAAACAAAAGTAAAGAACATTGGGTGGAGCACAACATAACTACAAGAAATGATGCAAAATAACCCAACCAACAAAACTCAATATAGAAGCATGCCAAAATCCAACACAAGGACAAGATGGTTATTTTTTTAAAAGAAATTATACCTTTATGAAGAAAGCTTTCAAATCAAAGTCAGAAGTGCACTTTGTTTCAAATTCCATTTCACAAAGCAAAAGGATTTCCAAGTTTTACATTCTAGTCAACAAGAAAAATGGCATGCCAGAGATATGAAACAAGTACTTTTTAACATGAAAATAGCAAAGATGATAGTGTCTGGGGCAACAACTTAAAAGGTGGAACATCTTCATTGCTAATTAAACCCAAGGCCATGTACTTAAAGATAATTCTGTTTTACAAGTAAGATAACATATCACAAATGAAAATGCACATACAAAGTCATACCAAACAAGAAAAGCATTCAAGAAAAATATACCTTTTCTATCACAAATAAGAATGATATTACAGCACAACAAGTGTCTCTAAAAAGTTGTAAATAATCCAACAAAGTATAAAAGGATGGTATCGCAGCACAACTACAACAAAGAATGTAGCTTTGAAGAAGATGAAATATTTAGCATAGATATCTAACATCAAAACTAGTGAAATAAGAAACTGATCTTGCCTAAAAAACTGAATATCATATGCCAATCACAACTAAACAACAAACTCATCAAAGTAATCTCTATTTCAGAAACCTTAATAATATGCATGTAGTAGAATACCTAAATCACAAAACTTGTGCCTCAAGGCTAGATAATGAAAATCAAAAGGATACTGGCTATATCAATTACAAACACCAATTTATGAAATGGCACTAAGAACATCATGCATGTATATATCTCATAGCCAAGTTTCACAAAACTGAATAGAAACTTTAACAATGAACAACAACTTGCAGCACAACCAACCAAGCATTGGCAAGAAATCACAAAACCAAACTCCCAAATAGGGTGTAAGGCATAAGTCAAAGCAGAAAACATGTTTTACATGAACCAACAAGGGTTAACCCTTCATGCATACCCAACCAAATAAGCCAAGAAAGCACAAGTTATCACAAACAGAAATAAAAAAATAAAAAAAATAAAAATTCTTATATTTACATATCAAGGAGGCTTAGATCTTTCATTTTCAAGCATAGCAAAGGGCACAAGATAGGATGGTTGCAATCCTTGTTGCCTTGTGAAATTTTCATAATTAAGATGGTCATTCGAGTTACCCTACTATACCAGTTGATGAACATTCATTAGAGCTACTGACATTACACTTGTGTACACCTAACAATCCGACCATCATCATAGCCCCTACACTTACATATGCAGTCCAAACGACAGCCCCAATCGAATGCCAACCACAGAATCTGAAAATTACACAAAACCACAATCATAACCATGGTAATGATAAATCATAGCCCTAATGTTGTAGAAAAGACTTTGGCTAAATTTACAACTATAGTAACATGTAAATCAAAGACCTAAATATAAATAACAAGGAATAATTGAATCATCTATCTAAATAGAAACATGTATAAATCCCCAATGCTAGAGAAATGAAAACTTGCAATTCACAACTATATTTAAATGTAAATCAAAGAACAAAACATAATAAATCATAAGGTTCAGAGACCCAAATGAAAACATGTACATTGTCCAATGCAGCAAAAAATGTACAAGTTCATGCATAAGAGCTATCGTAACATGTAATCAGAGACCCAAATGTAAGAAAATGTAAATCATAGCCTACAAAATCACATCTATAGTAACAAAATCACATATCCAAATTAAACAGATTGAATCCTGGACCAACAATCAAAGTGAATTGTAAATCAGAGCCCCAATTTTTCTCAATAGAGAGGTTCAAAATTCACAGCTACATCTTCATAATCAAAAACCCAATGTAAATCACAAGGAATAATCAGAAAAAAAAAAAATTCGAGTAAATCACAAGCTAAGACAAGTTTTAAATATGAAATATCTAGGGGTGTAACTGATCTGGTTTGGTCCAGTTTTATACAAAATTTGGGACTGAACCGGTACACATCGGTTTTGCATTTTTAAAAATCGATTATGCACTGGTTATCCAAACTGGTACCTTAGATTTTATCGGTTCTGTCCGGTTTTCCAGTTTTAATAGTATTAGTATACATATTATTAGTATTTGTTATAGTGATTTTAATTTATTATAACTATATCATTGATAGTGATAGTATTAATATTACTATATCATTATTTCATATATAATTATTTAGTATAGTGATTTATATAGTAATTTATATATAGACTTTAAAAAATTAATAATAGCAATATTGTATTAGACTATTAGTATTAGGTTATAAAATGTAAATTGTAATTAATATACATTATATACTAATGTATATTAGTATTACTAATTTATTAATATATTTATCAAAAAGAATATATTGAGAATTTATTAGGTCATAAAATGTTATTAATATATATATTATGATTAAATCATATAATCATATAGATTTTTATGTTTAAGGTTGAAATTTTATATTATAAATTATAATAACATTATCTTATATATAATTAGAATTTATATTATATATCAATTATATAATATAAAAAATATTATATATTATCTTATATATATTATATATAAATTATAGATAATATAAAAAGTATTATATATAACATTAAAAATTTTAATTTAAAATATATAATTTAGTGAATTGGTCCAGTCTGGTCCTCAAAAGCTTAGAATTATGAACCGGTATTGTCCGGTTTTGGAACTAAGGGAACCAATCCAGGACTAGTTCTATTGGTTCGGGCTGGTACGGTTTGATTTTCTGGTTAATTTTTACACCTCTAAAAAGATTGAATTTGAGTAAATCTCAAATACTCATTGGAGTAAATCACAAAGTAATATGTGTGAACATAGATGGATTCAATCACAAGAAATATGAAAATAATGAAGCAATATGAGTGAATACATGAAGATGAATCAGCACAGAGCATTCCACAGAGAGAGAGAGAGAGAGAGAGAGAGAGAGAGAGAGAGAGAGTGTGTGTGTGTGTGTGTGGGTGTGTGGGTGTGTGTGTCGGAAGTGTAGAGTCTTACTTACCAGAGCCTACAACCGGAGGGGTTACCGGATGGGGACATGAACTATGGTCGGTAGCCAGTAGGACACAGAGAAGAGAGACATTGCATGGAATAAGGAACTGAAATGAAGGATTTTGGATGCTACAGTGGCTCCCAACTTCCCATACCGACTCCCGATATATGGGGAGCCACTGTAGCATCTCCAAACCAAAGTCCTAAAATGGAGAGGTTGGATGGAGCATGCATTTGAGATTTTCCCCAAATGTAAACCCTAAATTTTAGGGTAAATGAAGATTTAGAGGCATTCGTATGCAGGTGCTCTTTTAACTTAAACAACAACCATTTCAAAATGTATCACATCAATTAATATGACTTGAAAATGATAAATCTAAGATGAAAAAGAGCTATTTGCTGCTCACTCAAGAAATATGAAAAAAAGGAAAATGATACAACAAACCACATTCTCACTCATTCTCATTTGGAGTATATAAGATAATCCCGGCAGGCAATGGAACCTGGGCACAATAAATAATCTTATTTGTAAATCTCAATTGCCTACAGTCATTAGAATCCATTTTCTTCGGATAACATTGAAACAGTTCAGGATTCCAACCGTCAAAAGAAACACTTTACAGACTTTGGTTGGCTAGCCAACCAACAGCCCCTTCTTGGAAGAAATCAAGACTGAAGATTGACATTTCTGTACACAGCTCCGAAGTATCTCATATAATCCTGCAGAGCACATCTTATTCATAATATTTTTTCTTTTTTTGGTTTCGACATCCCAATACAACCCCAGGTAATAGTTGACTGAAGTAAAGAGCAACAGCTTCAAGCTATCACCACATTTTTTGTATGACATTCAGTCCATCCAAAGATGGACCATTTAATAATACAAACCAGAGTTTTATTTAGCGTGTTTATCAAGATGGGAATCCATGATCCGGAAGACAGCTTCAAGGAATGCAGCCTCACTCATGCCAGGGAGCAAGGAATCCTTGGCTTCACAAACAATCTTCTCTATAACAGATTCCTTTGTCACAGTTTCCCTGCACATAATGCTTCCAATGGCAAAGGGAGTGAGACCTCTCTCCACTCCTTTCTTCAGAAGCATGGTGGATATACGGAGCATGCGGGCACACTCAAGTGTAATGTCCCATCCATAAAATTTCAGTAGTGCTATATCTTGTTCAGCATCTAGAGAATTTATGTACTCAATGGTGGCAGGAGAGTAAGGTTGGCGAGCTTGAGGCCAGTAAAGCCATTCAAAAGTACAATCTTCAAACTGCAAAGAGGGCAAATCGGCTTATAAGTAAAACCTAATCGATCTCAATTTTAGTGAAACAAGATAAAACCTTGTTTACACCAGTCACGTTGGTGGGTTATAACAACTGCTACATAACTACATAACTGCAAAATGCATCAATTGTTCCACATGTTTTGGTATCAGCAACAAACTGCATCTCAAGTTCAAGAAGGCTCATAAAATCATTATATAAAACAAAGCTAAGCAAACCAAAAAAATGGGGTCTAAGCATATTTCACAAGAATTTCAAAGTTAAAAAAGAGACCAGACATGAAAATTAGTTATTTTATATGCCAGTCAGTTGTTATCTCCTTAGACTCAACTTAATTCCTATTGGCTACTTTTGCCAAAGCATGCAGGTAAAACATATAATGCATTAATCAATTAAAAAGAGCCACGGCCAAAAGGAGAAGATACATACATTTTCAGGTAAGCAGTATCCATGATCAATTGGAATAAGTATATTCTTCCCCTCCTCCCCTTTGCGGAACAATATGTTGCCAGCATGCCTATCTGCATTTGCCATTCTAATATCAAGCACACTGATCTTATGTACCTCATCCACGGGGAAAGCCCCGGGACCAATGTCCTCGCAACTTCCATCATTCTTCATGAACAATTGCAATGAGCCAATCTTAACATTCTTTGACTTGCAATTATACCCTCCTGAATGATTAAAACCTTGGTGCAAGCAGCGAACCATGGTTGTCGGGGGTACACCAGCAAATCCCATTGTTTCGCCTAATAGCATGCGAGGTCCAGCCCTAGGATGATCCAATATGTAAGCAGCAACTTCCCTCAATGCTCCTTCTCCTACCTTCGTTCCCCTCTTCAACCCTTCACCATTTGATGACACTGGTAGGCCTCTGGGATTGTGAACGGCCATGGGCTCCTCATCATTGGGCTTGAAAACGGAAACATATTCCTGACCAGATGAATCTTGCATGAAATAAGCTCCTCCGGTGCCTTCAGAGGACCTGATAGGTTGATTTCCTTTCTCTAAACCAGCGAATGCAGAGTTAATCATATCCCGGATAATAGAGGGAAATTCTACCTTTGTATTAACAACGATCGGTTCCAACCAGAAATCTCCACCTAGTGGCTCCCTCGTAACTACTTGAAGCGCCCCGGGTTGCTGATCTCCTCCAACTCTGTCATGGCTCTCTTCAGTTGCAGTTGCAGTTGCTGCCACAACCAAAAGTTCCAACTCCTTCTCAACAGGCTTGGTTCTAAATTTTGCAGATTTCTGAACAACCAAATGAATCACAGCATCGTTATCCTTGCATATATCAGCAACACGTATCTGGTCGTTGAGCTTCTCTCCGTTACAAAAAATTTCTTGATCCTG
The DNA here is from genome assembly GCF_018687715.1 of Carya illinoinensis. Taxonomy (NCBI): domain Eukaryota; kingdom Viridiplantae; phylum Streptophyta; class Magnoliopsida; order Fagales; family Juglandaceae; genus Carya; species Carya illinoinensis. The sequence continues at coordinate 34,811,818 of NC_056762.1, read as the reverse complement.
AAGATCAACAAAACCTTTTCCCTCCTCCTTCCAAATGCGTTGCTTGAGGTACCCTACATTACGATACCGATCTACTTGAAACACAATCTCTTTCCCACAGATGGTCCTAACGGTGATGAGTAGGAGATCGGAGAGCCTTAGAACCAAATGTAGAACATCCCCACCAGTGACACCATAGTCCTTGATAAGATCATCGTTCCGGGCTAATTCCCTGCCTGCATAAACTAACTTTTGCTTCTTCACTACGAACCCTTTACATTTCTGAATTCTAAGCTTCACTGACGTTATCGAATCGGACTCCAATACACGCATAGGAATCACTGAACCGGCAACAGTGAGGTATATTAGGATCGATTCTCTAGAGCAAGGTTCTGGTCTGCTTCGGAAATCTCCGGCAGAATTCACCAGCTCTTTGCGAATCGGAGTAATATCAGCAATAGACATTGTTCAGATATCTTGAAAACCCACAAGAAACGCAGGGTCAGTTTCTTGTTGCGTTACATAATCTGAAATTACGAGGATTCTCAAACCTCTAAGAAACCCATCAATATTTACAAACCCAACAAGGCCCTTCGATGAAATTCGATCAAAGAAACCAACTTTCCATAAGATTTTCTCAAAAAACGTGAAGATTATATAACAAGAGAACACAGGAATCGGAATCTAAGTCCCCAGAAGGACTTAAACTCCCAGAGATTCAAGAAAAATTGTTAGATTGCAAAAAGATAGAAAGCCTATAATCCAAAACTGAGTGGAAAACAAATTCTTGGAGCTCCTGGGGGCTGGCTTCAAAGATGAAATATTCTCCAACCCCAAGAGAGAAACAATCTTTGCAATTCAGGATCCCGGTATGGGACATGACGGGTATTTATACACCTGTTGGGGACTAAAACCTCTCGAAAAAAAGTATAAGGATGAGCAATGCGATGGAGAGAGTGGATTCTCACAGGAGGAAAAGAATCGAAGGGAAATGGACGAAGACTGAGAGCTTTAAATGGGGAGAGAAACTAATGGGTGTCGACTAATCGCAGATGAATTGATCCGGTGTTTTCAAAATTCCCCGAATTGGCGTGTCATCGTTTTCGATTGGTGCGGGGTTTTCGCCGAGGCTTTTCTGGTCCGAGAAAATTGTCGCCGAGGAGACAGAGAAAAAGAGAATAGAACGGAATTGTAGCCGTTGGCTTTAATAGAAGTTTTGACCCATCGACAACCGGGACAGGATTTCGAAAGAATCGTTTTAAAAAATGAAAAAGACAGGGAACTGACTGACGACGTTAACTGCTTCCTAACGGTCGTTTATTTATACAAAATAAAAAATATTTAACAAATCTATTTTTTTCCGCCTTTCATACATATTATTAGTAAAGAATATTGGTAATTTAATGGTTTTTAGGATTATAATATATCTCACAACAAGTGATTTATTGACATATTGAATTTTTAAATAGTAAAATTCTTACTGAAAAAGATTAAGAGCTCGTTTAGGCACTTAGAAAATTTCAGAATATTTATAAATAATAGTGAAATGGTTTGAATTAATATGTTTTTATCAAGTTTTGAAAAATAATAGAGCAAAATTTGAATAAAATTTTACGAAGTTAAAACAAATTTTGAATATTATTTTTATTTTAAAATTTGAAATAGTTATATTGTTTTTTGTATTTTATTTAGAAGTATAGAAAATATGTAATTATTAGAATAAAAAATTTAAAGATTTTAAATTTAAAAGTGTTTTTTTTTTTTTAGTGATATTTGTGATTATATGAATGAAATATCAGGGAATACTTGAGATTACTTTATTACCCAAACAAGGTCTAAGATACCCAAATGATTGATTGTAAAGTATTTTATAAAATGTTACATTATTTAAAATAATTAATGTGATATTTGATTTGATTTTGAATATTAAAAAAATATTACCTATACTTATAATTTTACTTACATAATCCTAGGTGTTGACGTGCCAATTACAAAAAATGGTGTAAATTCTAAAATTTGAAATCCAAATATTAAAAAGAAAATACTAACAAAATATGTCTTTAATTCAGTAGGTATAATATTATAGGTATATATACCATGCTGTTAAATATTTATACTTTCAAATTTGATTAAATCAAATATTATACATTGAAAATAAAGTATCACAGCAACACCAATGACTACGTGTCATGTGTAATTTATTTATTTATTTTTTTAAAGTAGACTACCCATATTAGGCCTTCCCATCTTATTTAAATTAAATTAATATAACTCAAAGATCATGAAAGATAAAATAAATGTTATAATATTTAATTTTGATATCTCATACGATAAAAATAATGGTAGGTAATATATGAGATTCTACATTACATATAAAGGAGAAGTTCTTGCTTTTTATAATATTCTAATAAGGCAACAATTGTATCTTTAACTAGTTCTTTTGGAGTATATGTCATGTGGTTTGGACCTTCTATTATGGTATTATAAATAGTATCCGAGTTTATCCCAATCAGAAATATGAGACTTAAACCATACCACTTATAATGGATATGCCCAACAAGGACGTTAGAAATTTAAGGGGGTAAATTTTGATACCACATACGATAAGGATAATAGTATGTAGTGTATGTAATCTCACATTATTTGGAAATGAAAAGTTTTTATTTTTTATAAGGTTCTAATTGTATCTTTAACTAGTCATTTTAGAGTATAGGTCATGTGATTTAGACATTCTATTAAAGTGTTACATTAATATTATAAGACAAATCTATTTAGGGAATTGTAAATATTATAATAAAGAGCAACTTCTGATAATTTAATATATATATATATCTATAGTGATAATATAAGCGGCAATCCGAAAGCTACAGTGTTAAGAACAGTAAATATTTTATTTCTCATTTTACCCTTAGTTTTATTTGGCAATTACAGTAGTTTGCATTTTACTTTTATTTCACCGACATTTTTTTTGGTCTTTCTGCCTTCACACCGACAGTTTGGTTTTTATTATTGTATTTCCGATTTTGCCCTTAATTTTATTGTTTACTTCTTTCTCCTTAGTGTCGTTTTGTTTTTGCCGGCTTAATGTTTTTGTCTTTTTACCCTTAATGTTTATCTCTTGATCCGAGAAAGTGAATTGAACTGTAGTTTAAATATCAGCATTTGTTTCATTTCATTCATTTCATCTGTTGAGTTCTCTCGTGCGTTCTACTCTCTCGTTCAGGAATTGTAGGTACGTTTTTATTGTTTTTCTTAGTATTCTGAAAATTAACTGTATTGTGTGAATGAATTTGTTACATTATGTAATTACATGATATGCATATGTATTACAGCAAAAAAAAATTGAAAGATACAAACTATATTTGCATATTTACATCTGTTTTTACATAGAGTAGAGCCAACAAAAAAAATTAAACGCATCAAACAAATTCGATCTTCTGAAATTTCATCTTCTGATTTCTTCGTATGTGCTGAGAACACAAAAATAAAAAACCGCAGTTAAGAGTAAAAAATTAAAACTCGGTTCCAAAATTTTTGAAAAAAAAAAAAACTCTCGGATTTAAAAAATTCCCTCTTAGATGTGAAAAATATTTATACTGATAATATATATCAATACCCCAAAATAATGCACAAATGAAAAATATTTCACCTTCCGGCATGGTCGTGGGCTGCCACGGGTGGCCATTTGCAGCGGATGTGAACTGTGATGCGAGGGAGATGCAACAAACAATAGATCCAACCGAGAAACCCAGAAATATCCATCAGGAAAAACAAAAAGTTTGTCCAACAAACAACAGATCCAACCAACAAACCAAAAATATCGATCAGATAAAAAATTTAAAAATAAAAAAAATAAAAAACCCAAACAGAGTGCCTTAATACACACAATAGTGAAATAATACACAAGTGAGAAAGATCTCACCTTCCGCCGTGGTCGTGGGCTGCTACGCGCGGCCATAGGCAGCGGATCTTAGCCACGATGCAAGAAAGAAGCAACAAAGAACAAATCCAATCAAAAAATCCGAAAATATCCATCGGAAAAAAAAAAAAAGACCCAAACACAGTGCCTTAATAGACACGAGATGCCGAAATATACAGAGAGAGGCCGTAAGGGATAAGTTGTTGTATAGATCTGAAAAATCCAAACATCAAACAACAAAATAAGACATAACAAGAACAAGATAAGAGAAGAGACAAAAACAAAAACAAAAAACGACAAAGAAAATCAAACAAAAATATATTTGTTCAGATCTGAAAGTAAAAACAAAAAAAATTAAAAATCGTAAAGAATAATCTTGATCTAGATGTATAAAAAACCAACAAAAAATATGTGAAATAAACGGTTCACATCTGAAAGCTTAAAAAAAAAATTATTATACTGTAAAGAACAATCTAAATCTAAACAAACAAAAATGAACAAAAAATAAATCAAATAAACGCAAGATATGAGTAATGAGGACGAAAGTACAAAAGATTAAAAGGAGAAGAAAATACAAATAGAGATCAAAAGAGAAGATGAAAGCTTTAAGAGAGAGAGAGAGAGAGAGAGAGAGAGAGAGAGAGAGAGAGAGAGAGAGAGACGGCAGCTCAAACGAAAATGGGGCAAAATGAAAGAATTTGTGTTAAAGATGCTTATATAGGGTTGTCTAGGGTTAGAGTAAAAATTACTTTTCTGCCCCTGTTGTGTTTTGTTTATTACCGGATTAGGATTTAGATTTATTTACTTATATATCTAGATATGTACATTTATTTATATACAGACGTTTCAATTATATTATATATATAAATATTTATATATTTATAGTTATATTATATAATATTGGAAGTTTATAAAAATTGAGTAAAATTTAGAGAAAATTTTTTTAAATTATCATTTTTAACTAAATTATAAATAATTTCATGGGAAAGTTAATGTGAATGGGTTTATAACATCAGTTTTTTATTATTTTTTCAAACTTGTCTATTTTGGTTTTTCTTAGATTTTTGTTTTTTTCTCCATTACTTACACAGTTTATATATTAGTATAAAATTAATTTTGAATATTATTTTTTTATTAATATTTTTTTCTAATCATGTAAACTTTTTATTATATTTATTTACTTCCAATTATCTACACTTTTTATCATAATTATATTTATTATCTTTTTAAATAATAATTTTAAAAATAATTATGGAAATATAAAAAATTTAATTATAAAAGTATTATCATACACAATAAAAATGGTTGAATTTTTTGTTTAAAATATTCAATAAAGTAACATTTCAAAACATACAAAAATATATTGAGTTGTTAAAATTCTAAATACAACTAAGATAATAATAAAAAAATAGAAAATTATTATTTTAATAGATTAGATAAACAAACTAAGATAATAAAAAAAAAGAATAGAAAAATATTATTTTAATATATTAGATAAACAATAGCAAATCAAATGTTATAGGTTTTTAAAAACTAAGTAAAATTTGAAAAACAAATTTAGAAAATCTCATTTTTAACTAAATTATAAACAAGTTTATGGGAATTTTAATGTTAATGCCCTTATAAAATTACTTTTTCCGTATTTTCTCAAATTTGTCTATTTTGCTTTCTATTAGATTTTGGTTTTTATTTTTTTCGTTTACACCATTTATAGATTAGTATAAGATTAATTTTAAATATTATTTTCATATTAATATTTCCTTCTAATCATTTAACCTTTTTATTATATTTATTTACATTGAATTATCTACAGTTTTTATTATACTCATATTTATTATAATTTTAAAAATATTTTAAATAATTATGGAAATATAAAAAATTTATGATATCTAATTTTTTGTTTAAAATATTCACTAAAGTAACAATTTAAAAAATAAGATAAAATATTGAGTTCTTAAATTTATAAATAGAGGTAAAAAATTAATAATAAAACAATAATAGAGTAAAATAAATAAAGAATAAGCAATTGAATCTTAGAGGTTTAAAAAAAAATAAGTTAAATTTAAAAAAAAATTAGAAAATGTCATATTTTTCTAAATTAAAGATAATTTTATGGGAAATTTAATTTTAATACTTTTTTAATATTACTTTTATGTTATTCTCTCAAATTTGTCTTTTTTTTTTTTTTTCCAGATTCTGGTTTTTTTTCCTCATCATTTGCACCACCTATACATTAATATAAGATTGATTTCATATTTATTTTCTTCATTTTGTAGATTTTATTGTTAAGTAAAATTATTTTCCTTTATTTTTTTAACTTTTTAAAAGAATATTTACAAAACTAAATATGAACTAAATTTATAAAAGTAAATCTACTTGTAGGATGGGTGACTAAATCTATTCATGCTTTCCATTTTCAATTGTTGTAGTATTTTTGTCTTCTTTATGTTTTACTTTTTATTTTTTTCAACACAGATGTAATCAATTATTAGAGTAGCCATTTATTTCAATATTCAAAAAATCTTTGAAACATGAATAAACTCAATCTAAAAGTCTTACACATAATAAAACAATAATATTGAGTAATATAAAGGAAAAAACAATTGTAGATGTAGCTAAAAATACAAATATAATTTAATATACTTATAAAATTGAATAATAAATGAGAACATAACATTTCATTTTTATATATGTCAATAATCCATAAAAATAGTCAATATTGTCAATTTATATAAGTATTAACAATGATTAGCTTAAAAATGATCAATCATATTGAGTAATATAAAATAGAGTAAAAATTTTACATGTAACTTAAGAAAAATATATAAAAAATTCATACCAATAAATGACAACTTATCATTTTATTTTTGTACACAAAAAAAAAAAAGGGGAACAAATCAAATTAAAATATAAATATTTATTAAAAAAACACTTCAACAACCAAAAAAATTATTTAGAAAAAAATATTATATTGCTGTAAAAAAATTAAACTAAAACAAAGTTGATTCAAGTTAAGAATAAATTGTTCAAATTTTTAGACATATGTTATATTCTGTGAAAAAACAATTTCAATGAAGAAAAAATATATAAAAACATAATAATAAAAATAACGACTAAATTTTTTTATATCTAAAAATATAACATTTAAAAAAAATTATATGCTTTAATTTTTTAAAAATTAATATGCTTCTTTTAACTAATAACATGTTCTTCTTTTTTTTTTTATTTGTTGTATTTTTTGTTGTTAAAAATAGTGGCTATTTTTATAATATATATCCATATATATAAATATATAGAAATAAGAAATATGAATAAATAGAAATAAATAAAATAAAATAAAATGAAAAATATTTCAAAAAATCAAATTGATTCAATGTTTCTAATTGATGTATCTAAAGTTATTAAACTATTTTGCTTTGCTGATTTCATTTGTATAAATGAATTTTACATTATTTTACATCTTTAAAGAAATATATTCTTATTAAAAAAATTCTAATATATTATTTGTTGTCAAAAATAGGGCTTATCTTGTCAACAGGAGTATCAAAATTCAGATGACATTATAATCATTTGGTAAGAAATTTGTAAGTGTTCATTTGTTTTGTAAATATTAAACATTTATTTTTTGTTCTATTAGATATTTAATTGTACATATTTCTTCAAAATTTAAAAAAAAAAAAAAAACTTATGTCTTATTTGTTGTCAAAATTAGGGCCTTTCTTGTTAATAAAGAAATCAAAATTCAAATCACATTATAATCTTTTGAAAAGAAATTTTGAAATAATAAACAAATTTTGAAATAATAATACATATTTAATCTTAAATATTTTTTATTTTACCTTTTGCTGAAATATTGCAAAAATCTGTTTATCATATTTTGACTTTTATTTTTTAATAAACAAATGCTATGAAACTTTTTAAAAAATAAAAAATTGACTACATATTACTATATGTTTCTTTTATGTAAAATCATTGTATATATTATATACAAATCTCAATTTATTCTTACATATTAATTACACAATTATAAATGTCTTAATTTTTCTTGTTCTTTTACAATATTTGCATTTTATATATCCATTCATACTTCAATAATTTGTTTCTTTAACAATAGTTTCATTTCTTTAAACATATTTCGTGAGACTTATTATATAAATGTTATTTTTTGCAAATATTTATTGATTAACATATGGTCAATAAAAATTTTAATATAGATTTCAATCTAAATAATGGTGTTTCCGTCAAGTTTTAATCTCAAAATCACTATAGAACATAGTGATTTTAAAAATAATACCATATTTAGACAATGATTTGTATGTAAATTTGATTTTATCAAACTATAAAATTTATACCTATAAATTCAAAAAAACATTTTATGACCAATTCTTTGACTGTAAATATTTGCAAAATAAAACATTATAATTTTTTATTATTTCTAATTTAAACTATTTAAATTTTATTTTTTTTAAATTTAACCATTTAAATAAATGTATGAATTAAAAAAATTTAAATTAAATACAAACTTAATATATAATATAAATTTTTATAACTTCTTTTATATAATTCGTTAATTCAAAAATTCAAAAGAAATTTTTAAAAAAACATTTGAATGTTATCAATTGTATCCCTCGCCAAAATTAATTGCAACAAATTAAAAATTTTTCATCTGCTTAAAAATTTTAAAAATAAATATTTGGTTTTGAAAATAACATACATTTTTTTTAATAGGTATTACATTCTCAAGTAAAAGATCTGCAGTTAACAAATATCGTGCTAGCTAAAGAAACTGTAAGTATTATTTTTCTTTATATACTACAAATTCTTTGCTTTATTCAATTTATGCTTAAAACTATATCTTTATAAAACTATAAAAAATTTATTTGCAAAAATTTATTATTTTGACTGTAACAATAAATTGTTAATTTATTTGCTTAAAAAGTTAGATTATATTTCAGATAAAATTTATCACATTTATTTTGGTGGTTTCATTTCTATAAATGAAATTTACGTTACTTTAGATTTAAAAAAAAATATTTTCTTATTAAATGAATTCTAATGTATTATTTGTTGTCAAAAATAGGGACTATCTTGTCAACAGGAAGATCAAAATTCAGATAACATTATAATCATTTGGTAAGAAATTTGTAAGTATTCATTTGTCTTATTAATATTAAACATTTATCTTTTGTTCAATTATATATTTATTGGTACATATTTCTTTAAAATAAAAAAAAAAATCTAATGCATTATTTGTTGTCAAAAATATGGCCTTTTTTATTAACAAAAAATTCAAAATTTAAATAACATTATAATCTTTTGACATAAAATTTCTAAATATTATATTAAACATTTATTTTTTTATAAATATATATTTAATAGTACTTATTTAGTCTTAAATATTTTTTATTTTAGCTTTTGCTAAAATGATGCAAAAATCTATTTATCATATTTGTGTTTTAATTTTTTAATAAACAAATGCTATGAAAATTTTTCAAAAATAACAAATTTACTACATATTAATGTATTGTTCTTTTATTTAAAATCTTTGTATATATTTACAATTGTCTTTTATATGTTGTTAGTTCATAAATTTACACATCATCTCTTTGATGTGAAATTTATTTCCTAACAAAAGTAAATTTATACATTTCTTTTAAAATTATTTCACTTATTAACTGTTTGTATTTTTTTAAACATTTATTTGTCCTTGAACATCAATCCATCCAGAACTTTATTAATAATTGATATCTTTAAAACATTTATTAACATAAAAAAATAAAAATAAAAATAAACTTCTATTTTTTATTTTTCTTCTTTCCAGTTCTTAAAAATTTTAAATTTTATAAATATGTTCTTTAAACTTTAATATTTAAATATAAAATCTTTGCATATAAATTTTAATGTTCTGGATGGATTTTTGTTTAAGGATGAATATTTTGTTCCTCTATGTAATAGAATTAAATACCAACAGTTATAAAATATTGTTTTGTCACAATACTATATATAAATCTCAAATTATTCTTAGATATTAATTATACAATTACAATTATAAATGCCTTAAATTTTTTTTCCTTTCAAAATATTTGCATTCTATTTGTCCATTGATACTTTAATATTTTGTTTTTTTAACAACAATCTCATTTCTTCAAACATATTTCATGATAGTTATTATATAAATGTTATTTTTTGTAAATATTTCTTAATTAACATATGGTCAGTAAAAATTTTAATATAGATTTCAATCTAAATAATGGTGTTTGCATCAAATTTTAATCTTAAAAATAATACCATATTTAGACATTGATTCTATGTAAATTTGAATTTATCAAGCTATAAAATTTATAGGTATAAATTCAAAAAAGACATTTATGACCAATTCTTTAACTGTAAATATTTATAAAATAAAACATCCTTATTTTATGTTCTTTTTGATTTAAACTATTTACATTTTATTTTAATTAAATTTAACCATTTAAAATAAATGTATAAATAAAACAAAATTAAAATAAATACAAACTTATTATATAATATCAATTTTTATCACTTCTTTTATATAATTCATTAATTAAAAATTCCAAAATAAATTGTTAAAAAAACATTTGAATGTTATTAATGTTTTAAATTTGATATTATAATAACAAATGACTATTCTTACTATTATATATGAACTAAAGATCAAATTCTTGCAATTTCGTTTATCAATTGTATTATTTTTGTATTTACAAATAATTATTATAATATCTCTAATCAAAATTAGTTGCAACAAATTAAAACATTTTTATCTCTTTAAAAATTTAAAAAATTATATTTCTTGTTAAAAATAACATACATTTTTCTTTTTTAAAAATAGGGATTATATTTTCAACTAAAAGATCTGAAGTCAACAAATATCCTGCTAGCTAAAAAAACTGTAAGTATTTTTTTTCCTTGTATATTACTAATTATTTCATTTATTCAATCCATGCTTAAAATTATATCTTTATTTAGCATGTAATATTTTATTCAATAAAGTATATACTATAAATAAATATATTTATTATATGTTCTTTTTTGTTCCAATTAATAAACTTTATGAACTTTTTATTTATTGTCAATTTAAAATTTTGAACTTTTAATTTACTTTATTGACATATCAAATGATAAAATTTTATTATTTATTTCCAAAATCTTTATTTCAGGAAATAATTAAATAAAATTCTACTTCAAAAACAATCAACAAAAAAAATGTCATCTAAAGATCTTCTACAAAACAAAAAAGATCAATTGCAGCAAAGAACAACAAAAAGACATTGTCAGAAACAAGTTTCAAAAAGAGATATGGTTGATTTTCAAGATTCAACGCCATCTGATATTGATCAAATGATTATATCAATCGATGATACATCAAATGATCATCTCGAACCTATTGGCAATATTGAAAATTCTAATATTCAACAATACCATGGAAAGAGGCCCAGAATTTCTCGCCGTAATTTTAACATTCTTGGAATGACCTCCTCAGAAGAGCCTAGCATATGCCCAAATATTCATCTCCTTGCTGAAAATTCAGAAGAATCTACACAATTAAATATTTCATACAGTTCTTCTGCTGGCTCAAGTTATTCTGTAAATTTGTCGAAAGGAAAGTCAACAAATGCACCAACAGAGACAAGTCAACTTTCTGAACAACTTATGGTCCAACAGGTTTAGTAACTTTTCTTTTTTGTCATCATATATTTTATTTATTTACTCTCTTTCAATAATTATTTTTTTTTTCTAAAATAGGTTCTTCTTGTTGATCAATCACAATCAAGTGCTCAAAAAAATATGCGAAGATGTACTTTTGGTAAGAACTAAAAATAAAATGAATTATTTAATAACATTATATTTTATTGTTATTTATATTTAAAATATTGATTGAAAAAAAATTATTTAATTATTTCTAATGAAATTTCTTATATTTGTTTTTCCTTTACCCCAACTCAATAGGCACATTACGTCGTCATAATGTTGTACATAGACAAATATTACAAAATGTTCCAGTTGAAGCAAATTATTTACCAAATATGCCACATTGTCAGCATTGCAAAGCAAAAAGATTCTTTCATGAAACAAACAATTTCTGCTGTGCTGATGGATCAATCTCTTTGGTTACAAATGATGTTCCAGATCAACTCTATAATCTGTTTGTTTCAAATACTGCTAAATCTACACAATTTCGGACATATGTTCGAACGTACAACAACAAATTTGCTTTCACATCTTTTGGAGTTAAATTTGATAGAAATTTATGTCGAAGAAACAGAGGAATATATACATTTCGAGCTCAAGGTCAAATTTATCACTATCTCCCTGATTTGATTCCTTCAGATGGTCAACCTTCTAATTTGCAGCTATATTTCTATGACATTGAACATGAATTCGAGAATCGCATTGTTGACTCAATCAGAATGGATCCTTCTATTATTGCTCAACTTATGGATCTCCTTCGTGTAAATCCATATTCAACATTTTTTCGATCTATTGGTGATTTACCAAATTTAGAATATCAAAAAATCTGTATAAAATCAGATCCTGGTTTAGATCAACGGGTGTTTAATGCCCCAACATCATCAGAAGTTGCAGCTATTTGGGTTGAAAATGATGATTCAGAACATTTAACACCTCGTGATATTTTCGTATTTAATCATGTTGGCGGGAGTCATTTAGTTCAATATTATTTTGGATGCTATGATCCACTTCAGTATCCTCTGTTGTTTCCTCTCGGAGATATTGGATGGCACCAAGGCATACAAAGAATTAACAAAAGAATTGCATCTGTATCTGCCAATAACTGCACAACTCAATTAATTGATCCTCATCAATCAACATCAGCAGAAGAATTACTCAGAAGAGAAGAACAAGGTTAAATTTTCTATCCTATCTTTTTTATACAACTTATTATTAATATATTTGGTATGTATTTTTTTAAATAATTTTTTATTGCTTTTGTAGTTTTAAAGAAAAAGAGAAAAGATCCCATTGTTTCTTGCCGTGAATATTACTGTTACAAGTTACAAATTAGAGAAAATCTGAAATCTATTCTTCTAATCTCTGGCCGACTTCTTCAACAATTTGTTGTTGACATGTATATCAAGATAGAGACTTCAAGGTTAGATTATTTTCGTTGCAATCAACAACATATTCGATCTGAATTATATCAAGGCATTGTTGATAGCATTAATCTTGGACAAACAAATGCTTCAAGAATTGGGAAACGTATAATTTTGCCTTCATCTTTTATTGGAGGCCCAAGAGATATGCAAAAAAGATATTTAGAAGCAATGACTTTAGTTCAACGATATGGCAAACCAGATATTTTTTTGACAATGACATGTAATCCAAACTGGAAAGAGATCTCAACTCAATTGTTACCACATGAGGAAACCCAAAATCGACCTGACTTAATTGCTCGAATTTTTAGAGCAAAATTAGAGGATCTGAAGTATGAACTATTCAAACGAGAAATATTTAGAAAAATCTCAGCATATGTTTATGTTATTGAGCACCAAAAAAGAGGACTTCCACATGCTCATTTCTTAATTATATTGCGTCAAGATTGGAAATTATACGCACCAGAATCTTTTGATGAGATCGTATCTGCTGAATTACCTGACAAAGACAACAACTTACATCTCTATACAGCTGTTATTAAGCATATGATGCATGGCCCATGTGGAGTTCTAAATCCAACAAATGTATGCATGAAAAAAAATGGTTGTTGCAAAAATAATTACCCAAAACAGTTTGTCTCAAACACTGTTGTTGGAAATGATTGCTTCCCAATATACAAACGCTGCAACAATGGAAGAACAGCCAAAATCAGAGGACATGATTTAGATAATCGTTGGGTTGTTCCATATAACCCTTATTTACTTGCAATGTTTGACTGCCATATTAATGTTGAGATATGTTCTACAATAAAAGCTGTCAAGTATCTCTACAAATACATTTATAAAGGCCATGATCGTGTTGCCTTCAATCTGGTTTCTGAACAAAGCACTCAACAGATTGATGAAATTGAAAGATTTCAATCAGCTCGATGGATTACTCCACCAGAGGCTATGTGGAGAATATTTGGCTTTATTATCAATGAGGTTCATCCAGCAGTCTATAGCTTACATTTACATCTTGAAAATCAGCACCAAGTTACTTTCCGTGCACATGAAAACTTAACAAATGTGATAAACTCTGACTTTTCAGCAAAGTCAATGCTGACTGAATTTTTCGCAACAAATCAAGTTGATCAGAATGCCAGAAAATTGTTGTATAAAGAATTTCCTGAATTTTATGTTTGGAGCCAACAATACAAAATGTGGACTATTCGGAAAAAACAGGTTGTGATAGGTCGAATTGTTACAGCAAATCCTTTTGAAGGAGAAAGGTATTATCTGCGGATGTTATTAAATCATATAAGAGGTCCTTTATCATTTGATCATCTCAAAACTGTCAATGGTATCTTGGCCCCCACATTTCGTGAAGCTGCAACTATGTATGGTTTATTACAGAGAGATGACAGTTTAGAAGAATGCTTATATGAAGCCTCTCTTTACCAAATGCCTTTCAGTTTAAGAAGACTATTTGCAACAATTTTGGTTTACTGTAATCCTACAAATCCAAGAGATCTCTGGGAACGCTTTGAACAAGATATGTCTGCTGATTTTCAATTAGTTGAAAGTTCTTCATCAACTGTTAGAACTGAGACTTTACGCTCCATCTCCACAATATTTGAATCAATGGGTAGAAACATTAATTCGTTCCATCTTATCAACCAAAACATTGATTTTGATCAAGATGAGTTTTTGTTTAGAGAAATTGATGATGAATTAGCTGTTCCAATTCCAGAAGAAGATCTTCACGCATCAACACTGCTTAATTGCGAACAACAAAATACTTATAATTCTATCTTACAAAAAGTTTTGTCAGATGAACCTGCGATGTTCTTTATTGATGGTCCTGGTGGTACAGGAAAAACATTTTTATACAAAGCACTCCTTGCTACAACAAGAACAAAGCAATTAATTGCTCTTGCAACTGCTTCATCTGGTGTAGCTGCATCAATCTTACCTGGAGGTCGAACTGCACATTCACGATTCAAAATTTCACTACATACCAACAAAAATCTCACATGTAGTGTCAGCAAACAAAGTGGACTTGCAAGATTACTACAAAAAGTAAAGTTGATCATATGGGATGAAGCTCCTATGTCAAGAAAAGAATCTATAGAAGCATTGGATAAAATGCTAAAGGATATTAATGATTCAGAATTATCTTTTGGTGGAAAAGTTATTGTATTTGGTGGAGACTTTCGTCAGATTCTACCTGTGGTCCCAAAAGGAACAAGACAACAACAGATTGATGCCAGCTTAGTTTCTTCCTACCTATGGCCAAAATTGACAAAAATTCGTTTAACTGAAAATATGCGTGCAAGATTAGATCCAGACTTCTCAAAATACATATTGGATTTAGGGAATGGGTTACCACCAATCACAATTAATGAATGCGTCAGAATTTCTGCAGTCATGTTAATTCCATATGAAAATGATGCTGCTTCTTTGGATCATTTGGTGGATACTGTTTTTCATAATATTTCTGATTATTCAACAAATATTTCAAGCATGATGAATCGAGCTATATTGACACCAAAAAACAGTTATGTTGATGAAATAAACACTTTGTTGATTCAGAGATTTCCTGGAGAGTTAAAACAATATTACAGTTTTGATGAAACAATCGACGCATCTGAACAGGCAGTCATGGAAGATTTCTTACATACTTTAACACCAAATGGACTTCCTCCACATGAATTATTGTTGAAACAAAACTGTCCAATCATGTTATTGAGAAACATCAATCCTTCAGAAGGGCTATGCAATGGAACACGACTAATCTGTCGCAATTTTGATCGTAACGTTATTCATGCAGAAATTGCAGTTGGTCATCACAGTGGCAAAAAGGTTTTTATTCCGAGAATTCCATTTTTACCAAATCCTGATGAAAACAGTGGTTTCCCATTCAAACGAACTCAATTCCCTGTTAAACTAAGCTTTGCAATGAGTATAAACAAGTCACAAGGACAGACATTAGATTTTGTTGGGATATATTTGCCACATCCAGTTTTCTCACATGGACAATTATATGTAGCTTTATCAAGAGCTAAGACTATTTCTGCAATCAAGATTCTGATACGACCAATCTCAACTGATGAACCAGAAAAAAACTGCACAAAAAATATTGTCTACACAGACTTATTAACATTGGCCTCCTCTGACTGATGTTATGCAGGTAACAAATTTTTTTTTATATATTTAATTTTAACTGCTATAAATAGATTAAAATTTTCCTACAATTTTTTTTTTATATTTCCAATATTCTATTAATTTATTCTTATTAACTAATTAATACATATAAGTTTCTATTAGTTTTTATTTTACAATTTAATTAATTCCATTTCTTTCCTTTTATGTTTATAGACTTCATTTCTTTTTGGCTTATCAGTTTTCAAAATGCGGATCACTTATACATCAATTAAAGATATTACTCCAAAGACAAGGGACTGGAAAATTAAGATGCTCGTGGTTGAAAAATCTCCCAAACGAGTTGGGCAACACTCATCAATAAAATACCAAAATTTAATGTTGGTAGATGAACAGGTACAATATTTTTTTCTCTACTTACAATTTAATCTACAAATATACTCATATATATATACTTTATATAACATATCTTATACATTCTATGTAATTATAATTACTTGTAAAATTTTTTTACTTTTTTTTAAAAACAAATTCCTTACTTATTATAAAAACTAACAACCAATACTTTCTTATATAATATAGGGAAATCGTCTGCAAGCAACAATGTTCGGAAATGATATTGATTCAAGAGAAGACTCTCTCCAGATGTTTCGATCCTACTATATTATAAACGCATATGTCAAACTACTGGATCCTAAATATAAAACTGAGTCGCATGAATACCAATGGATTATAAATGCAAAAACAATCATCGAAGAGATTCCAGAAAATGAACAACAAGTAGAGATGCCAAAGTACAACCTCATTCCCATTAACGAGTTGGATGCTTATAAAGATTCAATTGCAGAAATAGGTAAATTATTATCATTTTTTAATTTTTTTTTTCTAAACAACTAATCATTTCAATATTTTTAATCAGATCTCTTAGCAGTTGCTCTTCACATCAAACCTCCAAAAGAAATAACATTAACAAATGGACCAGCTACTCTTCAAGAAATCTATGTTATAGATCAAAGGTAAATTCTTTTTCCCCTTTTTAATTTTTGAAAATTTTTTTATAATCTTTACTTTTTAAATTCTTTTTAATTTTCTCCTTTCATATCATGTAGCTTCAATCCTATCTCGTTGACTATGTGGGGACGTTTTGTTCAAGACGAATGCAAAAAAATTTCTGAAATAATCGAAACAAAACCAATTCTACTTGCAACAAAGCTCAAAGTTCGTTCTTACAATGGTAATTCTAATAATTCAAATTCTTAATTCTTATTTTAAATCTTACATTTTTTAACTAACAATTATTTATATTAACGAAACAGGACTATCTCTTTCATCTCGACCAGCAAGTGCATTTACAATCAATCCTGTTATCCCTGAAGCAAAACTGCTACAAAGATGGTAATTCATATTAATTACAATATTTTTTATTAACATATCTATTGAAAATGTTCCAATTATAATTTCTTTTTTTCTTTTTTTAGGATTGCAATCAATGATTCAAGACTTGAAGTCATAATTGCAAAATCATTAAAATACCCATCTACATCTTTATCGTCAGTTGGTATTCGACAAATAACAAAAAATTGTGATGTTGCTGCATTACTAAAAAGTTTGCAACCAATGGAGGTAAATTATTTTTCTTAACATCATATTTATATTTATATTCCTTCTCATTAAACAAAATATTGTTCTTAATATAATATAGAAAGCAAAATTCTGGATCAAGGCAAAGATAAATATCATAAATTTGGACCAAATCTTCTTCTATATGTCATGCATCAATTGTAACAAAGGAACTGGGCATGACCATGATGAAAGCTTTCTCTGTTACCACTGCAAACATCAAAGTGTTGCTGAACCACGGTACACATTTTTTTTACTTCAATAATTAACAATTCATTTCAAAATTATTCACATATTAATTTTACCAATACTAACAAAAAATAATACTTTTATTATTTACAGTTGTCGAGCATATGTTGAAGTTGATGATGGGACAGGAAAATTAGCAGCTGTTATATTCGGTGAACTTGCAGAACAAGCATTGGGTCATTCAGCCATTGATTTCATGAATCATACTGGAGAGGTAACTTTATTCTTTTTCACAAAATTTTCAAATAAAATTATATATAAATTATTTTTACATTTATTAATTATTTAAACTCACTAAATATTTACTACACAGGAACATTTACCATTTATACAAAAAATAGCATCAGAAGCTTCAGAAAATCAATGGATGATTCAACTTGCTGTGGACCCAGAAATATTCAACCAACAAAAACACAAAAACTTCAATGTTATCTCCATCAGTCCTATCCAATATGGACCTGAGCTTGAATGACACCTAGACAAAAAAAACAAATCCATAACTCATTTTGCTGTTTATATTTGTGTAATATTTTTGCTGACAAATTTTTGTAACTTAACTAAACAGTTAACAGTAGAACGAAGCAAACGTGCATCGCACGTTGGACCTCAACTAGTATATTTATATACTTAGAGTTTTCAAAGTTATTGTCTGACCTTTAGGTTTAAAACGGAAGATAGAAGTAATCTCGGGACTGTTTGAATGAATTTCTTCAACACTATCAAATAATTAATAAGTATTGTAAGACTTATTTTATGCGTCTTAAAAAAAAGCACGAATTCCATGTTAGAAATAAGTTGTGCAATTTTTATTTGCCCATCATTTGAAATTAATTCTAATCTTAAAAATATTAGTTTCCTTTCTTATTTTGGGAATGGCTCATTGATGAGTGCAAGATAGAATAAAATAGGATTTTTATCTCATTTAGAAAAAAAAAAAAAAAAAAAAAAAAGTTCAGCTTGATTCAATCACAATTTATCTTGATTTAATCACAATGGAAATTTTGAGCCCAAATTAAGGGAAATTTTGGTAAATCAAGTCGAACTTTTTCATCCCCTTTGCTTATTCCCAGATTATCGAGTGAGCACCTAAATAATAATTTCTGATACATACAGTCAATTTTGCATAATTTTTTATCACTACATTGCTAACTCTATGCCATGCACCCAAATTATAGTTATGCAACATTTGCTATTTTGATAAATATGTAAAAACTATAATTTTTGTGCAGAAACTTATGAATCCTAAAAACTTAAATCTTTTGTCGATGTTTGTGAGCTTTTGGAGAACCTCTGGATTCAAGGGCCCTAGTTCATCGCCGGCGCATCAGAAAAGGGTCCCAAATCCATGATGCAAATCTGCAGAAGGCACTCATCACTCAGCTCTATTTTTGCTCGATTGTTCATGTCTACTGTACAAAATATTGTAAACAATTAAAGCAATTCACACAGAGAGAGAGAGAGAGAGAGGGTAATAATATAACCCATTTGCTTAATGATGTCTCCGAAGGTTGGTTTATCTTTAATTATCGGAAGAACTGATGATGCTGGAGAGTGGTTCAATAGATGCAGCGAACGTGGGTTCTAACTTCTGCAAAGTATCGGGATTGGGTTTGAGAAAAGCATCAAGAAATTAAAAAGATGTGTAGAGTACTCTTTAAAGCTTAGATAAATGCAGTCACATTATTATGTCTAATGCAATGAAGGAGTTCTTTGGGGTCGTAGGGTAGGTGTGGACAGGATCTTCTATTATGGGTTTCCTTACCTTTAGTGCTTTGAATCATGGTGGAGATAACATTGTTGATATTTTGTTAAATAAAAAATGGTGCAACCAAAGATGTGGACTGCTAAATTATAGGTTACTCTAGCACTTTCATGATTCCTCACGTGGCTATGGGCTCTTATTCCTTATAAATAATGCTAGATATGATTTTAGAGTAAGGTTATGTACAAGTACTGTACAGTTATTTTGAAAAAAAATGGAATCTATTATTAAAAAAATTAATTTCTTTTCATGCGGGTTGTATATTTATTCATTTTTTTAAATGATTATATAGTACTTGCGCACTCACAACTGCAACTATTATTTCTCATAATTTTAAGATGTAAAAGATTCAAGTACTCTATTTGAAAAAGTAAGGTTCATCGTTAAAAAATAATTTTTTTCATGTGCATCTCAGATTTATTCATATTTTTCAAAATAAGTACATGAGGCTTGTACACCTTAAAACTATAAATATCATTTTTTTTTTTATATCCTTGGGTGTCCGGGCCAGCTTACGCGCACCTCGACTAATTCCACGGGGCCCTGAAGTTAACGGTCAGGTAAACCTCCAGTAGCCCTGAGGGGACTCGAACTAGTAACCACTGGGAAGCAAACCCAAGGCCTGACCAATATGATCATTTATCATGTCCTATTATATATAGAATAATTCAAAGATTAATATTAAAAATACAATAATGATCATATGCACCCTTTTATTGCGTCTAGCCTTTGAAAATTAGGAAGAAATTATCCTTTATATATATATCATGTTTACGTTACAATTGTCATGAAAACTATTAAGATATTAAATGATATGTGAATAAGAGTGTTGATGCTACAAAGATAATTACAAAATGAAAGCTTGTAAATTAACGCGGATTTGTTAGTTTTGTAGATTAATTTTTTTTTATATAATTTTCTTTGTTAACTAAATATTTCTTGGGTGAAAAACTTCAAATATTTCTTAGAAGTTAGAACATTCTGATTTTACGAAGGATTTTGTATTATTCAATCCATTTATAAAAAAGTTAGCATTGAGTCAACAAGATATATGTCATTCATTACATTTATAAGGAAGAGAATCGTGATGATTGGAAGAAGATTAGCATATTTTGAGATTCTTATAACATCCTGTGATAATAATGATTCACGCACAATCTTTTTTATAACCTCTTTTATAAATACTAGGAAATGGCATTGGGTGCGTTTGTTCCGGGATACATATAATGATTTTTAAAAAAAAAAGGTGAAAAAGGTCATTAGCTTATTTATTTGGGAAAAGAAAATACAAAAGACAAAAATTCAAGATAGAAAAAAAATAATCTAAACTTTAACAAAATATGAGTATTAGTTTGTATCCATATTGAATTATCTATTTATTCTCTATATAATAATTTAATAAATTATTTTTATTTTTATCACATTTTATAGTTCAACTAATTAAAATATTAATAATAATTATATTCTAATCAAATTAATAATATTAAATATTAATATTAATAATAATTATATTCTAATTAAATTAATAATTAATATTATAAATTAAGTGTTTTATTAGTTCAATTTACTTAAAGTTGAATTTTATAATGAGAATGCTCTAAAGTGTTTCTGTTCTAAAGAGTAAAGTCATTTTAATTTTTTCATTTAAAAAAATTGAAACAAAAAGAAAGAAAAATGAGTACACTGTCAGAACAAAAAGGATATGAAAAAAAGACGTCGATTCATGTGACCACGGGGCTATTAAGGGTTTTTTGATAAAATAGAATTCTTCATTAAATTCTACGAATGAGCTATATATCAAATGGTTAAGGGACTTAAGGATCTTTTGGTAAAACAGGATATCCTTTATTAAATTCTACAAAGGATCTACAAGTCAAATTGTCAAGAGTTTTAAGGAATTTTTGATAAAACAATATTTAATGAAAAAATAAGAAAAGTTAATGGAAAAATAACAAAAATTACTGTTTACAGTTAGATAACTATTTATTATAATATAATAGATATTTTAAACTAAAGATATTTATGTAAAGTAATATTATTTCTGTAATATATTTACAGAAAAAAAATTGTCCAGAAAAGTCTTGATATTTACATATCAACCTCTGCTAATAAAAAAAAAACGTGATAAAGAAACCTCTGTACTTAAGAAAAGAGAAATAATTTATACAAATCCCAATAGACAAGTCCTGTATAGGTCTTTTGTTAAAAAGTAAACATCACCATGAAAAAAGTGCAAATATCTTTTTAATGGGATTCACATTTTTACAAAAGGCCTTACTAAACTAGTCTATTTGAGATTTCAAGACTTGTACCTAACATTACTAACCAAGGAAAAATTTAATCCACTTCTATTTATTTTAAGAATGATTAATGATTTCTATAAATTTCAAATATATAAATTTTGTACATTTATTTTATAAAAAAATGGACTCTATTATATATAAAAGAAATTATTCTTTTTAGTAAAATCTACTCTCTTTTTTATAAATAGACTATACGGAATTTATACAATTTATACTTAGCATTACTCTATCTATTTGTAAAGAGTAATAAAATATATATACAACTCTTTTTAGAATTATTTACAAAATTATATTTTAAAATGAAAATATTTATATAAAATAATATTATTTGTATAAAATATTTTTTATTTAAAACATAATTATATAAAAAATTATAAAAATGATTATATGTCTCTCATTTTTCTTTGTAAATGTACTGTTTTTAACTTCTCTTGTGTTTTCTGGAGTCCTAAGATTCTTCGGGTCAGTAGACGACGCTCCTCCGGTGGCCGTTGGTGGGAAAGAAACGTTATGTCGGTGAGATATGTTCAAACGTGTCATTGTTTGATTGGAGATGAGACTAAACTCGCTCAATCTCATCGGAGTGTGCGCTTTTTTCAAATTAAAGCAATGGCTCGTTGTGAAGGCACCCCTCCCATTTTCCCTCTTGTCCTAAAAATTAGTTTCTATAAATCTCAAAATCATCTTATTTTATTATCTTGGTAAATGTTACGGGTGTAATCAGTTCCGATGGTCTGGTTCAAAGAATTTCCAAATCGAAAGTTTTAATTCATCATTTTTGCTTAATTAGACCATTGCAATCAGTCCGGTTGGTCCATAAATTTATCTTTCTTTTTTATAAAAAAATTAATTAAATTAATAAAATTAAGTGATCTCTTTAATATTTTATATATGATTAATAAATATTAAATAATTTTATTAAATATATGGTTAATAGTGATCTCTTAGATAAAAATTATATAATTAACTTATACAACTATTATATAAAATAATATATTATATATATAATAAATATTTTAAAATATATATATACACACATTCGGCCGATCTCAGTCTAGTCCAAAAAACACACTCAAGACCGACCAATAAGACTGTCGGTCCGGTCTGGTCCTGATTGAACCATTTGGTCAGACTAAATTTTTTAGTCCGGACTAATAATTTGTTATGAGTCTAGGTCTCGAAGGGGGAGGTCATCTCCAAGATTACAACAAATGGGCATTTTGTTATTTGTAAGGGTAATCTTGTACGTTCTATTTTAATTATTGCAGTTGAGTTATTAATTTACATTGATCGAGTCTTATATTGGACTAAGTCGGGTAGGGGTTAGTTGTTATACGTGGGTTCGCAAGTGGGTCGTAGTCATTGGGCTATTAGAGTCGTGTCATCGTGTTGGTAATTTATTGTTTACGTAAATTATCTATTTAAATCTTGTAATCATGCTGAATGGAGGGTTAAGTTCTGTGCATCAAATATTTGAGTACTTGTGGAGGTCTTAGGCACCTCGAATAACCTACAGAATTACATTTTTTTACTTTACAAATTATGTAAACCATAACAATGGTGTCAAAGCCACATTCTTGTGTAATGGCAGAGAGTACTCGTCACGCTCAACTTGCTGATGCAATGTCTTCTCTGAAAGGTAAAACAACTCAATTGAGAAAGGAATAGGAGTGGCAACGATAGTTTCTGGAGATGGTATTGAAGCAGATTAGTAATTTGGCAGCCAGCTATGATCAATTGGTTGTTAAAACAATAGCTAATAATTCAGGTGAGGGCTCTTCTAGACCGGTAATGAAAATCAGTAATAATCTTATGTTTGATGGAAATATAGGGATTCAAGCACTGGCACTTAGGTTGGATTTTCCAAAGTTTGATGGTTCAGAACCTGTGAAATGGATTCTTAAGGCCCAACAATGTTACACTTATTGTAATAATCTGGAAGAACACAAATTGTAAATTACTTCATTCCATATGGAAGGTAAGGTTCTCTCATAGTATTATTGGTTAATGAATTCTAGCCTAGTTCATTCCTGGGAGGAATTTATGGTGGCTCTCAAGGTCCGTTTTGGACCTTCAGTTTGTGAGGATTCGGTTGGTGCTTTCACAAAGCTCCGTTAGATCGACTCAGTGAAGGAATACTAAACTCGATTTGAGATACTATCCAATAGGATCTGCAAACTTACCAAGAAATTTCACATCAGTACTTTTTTAAGTGGACTATGTGATGAACCGTTAGCTAACGGTCCAGTTTGATCCTTAGGGGTAATCGGTCCTAAAAAAGGATGAACCGAAATTTTTGGTCCTTGATCCTGGACCGATTACACCCCTAAGTTGTATCACCATCGTACTCTTTTGTTATAATCTGAAATAAAATATTCTGCAAATTTGTAAATGTAGATATAATGTCAAATTACGTAAACTTTATGTCGTGTATAATTGATTCTATTTTTTCATTTTCTTTTTCTCTGGTTGTTCCTAAAAGTGGATGCCATACTGGCAGACAATGTGTGAATGGTCTGAACACAAAAACGTGCTAATCCCATGAACTTGGAGGATATAGTAGTTCCGAAGGTAGAATGATCCAACGCAAAAAGCTTCAAGTATGGCAAAGTGCTCAACATATGGACAAACATTTGGTTCTGAAATCATACTTGGTTTACACATCCTCTTCTATTACTGACCAGAATAGGCTAGAAAACTAAATAGGACTTGACCTGGATTGTAAGGTTGATTTCGTGTATACATTGGCAAATAATGATAAGGAATATATATGTTGATCTTTATAGAGATTCTTTGTCATCTTTACAGTCTGATCTCACCAGGAAACTAGGAAATGCAGTTGTGATGTCCCTGCAAGGAACAAAATTATGCAGATACTAAGTTCTAAAATGGTTGTAAACGAACCATGAAAATGGCCGGCAATTGAAACAAAGATGTCAAGGCCATATCCTTCTATTGCAGCTTGTCAAGGCTTTATCTAAGATGATCCAAAGACATCTAGAAAGGCAAAGCTGAAGGCCAAGAGTATTATTATCGCTAAGCAGAATCCAAGCATTTCTTTTCCAAAGATTTTTGAAGGTAGAAAATTGGGCATCTAATTCCAATATTTGGTTTTGTTCACTAGACCTCTCTACACAAGGTTGTGAGTAGGACTCAAAGCCTGCTAGACTAACATACTGATCATACAGAGAAATATATAAACAGGATGAAAGGTATTTACTTTAAATATGGAATGGTCATATTGTTCAGTATGGATGGCGAGACACAAACTCCTTCCACTCTTCCATGTCAATTTTTCCATCTCTTTTCATATCTGCTTCTTCAAATGTCTATACAGTTACCAAAAGAAAGATATTGTTAGTGACAACATATTAATTACATGATGTTGCGCCATCTAACTGCAAGGCATACCTTATCAATAATGGATTCGATGATATCATCAGAAAGGAACATATCTGAATCCTTCAGAAACTCCAAAAGCATTTCCTTGACCTTTTCATGAACGTGTATGGCACTCATTTTGTTAGACAACATGACAATTTGAAGATACTCCACAATTAATCATGCTTGCATGAAGTCAATCACACAGATTAAAACTCTCCAAGTGCTGAACAGCTAGCAAACCATGTTAGTTTACAAGCTTTTTCAGATTGTCATGTTATCTAACAAGAATTAAGTCAAAATATCACTCTTTACCTCCTCGCGTTCAATAAAGCCAGATTTCCATATATCGTATATTTGAAATGCAACTGAGACACCAGATCATATAAAGCTTTAGTACTGTCTCAAGGCATACGCACAATTACTGGCACAAGCAAATACAAAATTATAAAAGATGTAGTGATAAATAAAATAAAATAAAACCATACAAGCAACTTTTTCTTCTTGAGATGCTTCTGGGTGGAATACGCTCAGAGATCGAACAAACTCTTCAAATTCTATCACACCATCATGTTTGGAGTCAAACAGTTGGAATATCTGTTAGGACGGGAATGCACAAACATGGATGTCCCAAAAATGACAGAGATTAGGATGACTTAAAAAAAAAAAATCTGAACTTTTAAGAACAAAAGGCAGAAATGGCTGTGATTAGCGAATAAAAAAGAACTAAATAATGAGAAAACAACACTAAGAAATCAAGAAAGCACAATTTATCTCCAATATAAATAAGGTAATTAAAATAGCCAGGAAGCTGACCCTGTCTGCAAAGAGACTTTGTTTCTTGCTATTCCTAAACAATCCAAGCTGAAACTCTTCCTGCAAACTCAGAAGTGAGTTCAGAATATATACTAACATATGAAAAAGACTTTTCCGTCTATTCAAGTAATAAAAGGTCGACTCAAGTAGTCAAGGTTAATACAATTAAGTTGAAAAAAAAACCAATGTTTTCTGAACAGGTCTGCCAGTTTCATATCAACTCGTGTTGCATCTGCATATTATGAAGTAATCTAGCCTACATGATCATGATCATACGTATATATATGAAGTGATTCTGGGTGTGATGGGTGAAAAACTTACTTTGCTTATAACCCCATCACTAACTATAGAACTGCTAAGTTTCATGAACAGCTTGTACAAAGTTTCAATCTCGGTCACGTTAACTGCAATAATATAAGGCGTACAGATGCATTTAGCAAGAAAAAACCAGGAAGGGGATTCCTACCTGAGAATGAGTAGAGGAAAAGGAAGTGAGACTTACACAGAGTTTGAGAGGCGAGAACAGCTAGCTCTTCATATTTAAGTCGCTGCTTCATGCAAATGCAGCCCATTGTAAACCCTCAAGGTTAGAGGCTTTATTCTGGGGAAAACCTGGAAAGAATGCTGCTGTGGGTCGTGGTTTCATTCACCGACTCCCAACAAAGGCTTAACGTGCAACTGTTACATATTTTCTGCGTTGGTTGCAAGTCTCCGCTACTCTTTATTTTAGTCCGATTCAGCAAAGTGATTTGATGACGATGCCTTTCAGGACAGATGCTATCCTATTGTAAAGAAGTCATTTATAACATCTGCTTTTTTTACACGAGCAAAAATTCCATTTTTTTTTTCATCAATATCATTTTATGATATGGAACATCAACAGGTTTTTCCTAAGTGACAAGCAAAAAAGGCGACGAGTGCACCCAAGTGGGGCTTGCTACCCACCTCATGTTCCCACCAATTTCGAACCCAATGCCTAGTAGGTTCTCCACGATGCTTAATTCTCGATTTGGCGGTGATTCTTGTGGTCTGGAATACTTTGTGGACATATCAGAAGAGGAGTACAAGATTTGTTGCGTCATTTGTAATCCATGGGATTCTTGAAATGTTGAATTATTGGAGCTCTTAACATGTACTTGAAGGTTATACACACACACACAGATATGTAAATATATATATATATTTATATATTTATATCTATTTGACGCCAAAGAGTTGTTGGCGTGCATTCGAAGATCTAGAATCAAATTTTCTCAACTTAATCCAACCGTGAGGCCCACGTATTAAATGCCTTCCAAAAAGTGTGATGGTACAAGATAAATTCAAGACTAAAGGAAGGGAGAGAGGCACAGAGCTGAAAAGAAGACAAATTACAGGGACTTCTTCCTCTTAACTTTATCTTTTTCCTCTCTATTGATTAATTCACAATGTAACAAAATAAAATGGAGCTGGGTGTTTGTTTTTTTGAAAATAATGCAAATTTCATTGATTAAAAACTCTGTAACAGAGATTGAATACACTCAGGAGTTTCCTCCATGTCGTCAATAAAATCTGTAATGCCTAATGCATTCTTGCCTATAGTGTGAGCAACTATATTGGCTCCTCTATGGATGTGTCTGATTGACCAGTGTTCAAAATTTTGCAGCTGGAGTCTGATGTCTGATACTAGCATTCCAAAACAATTCAAATCCTCCACATACTTTGGACAGCCTTCACAACTTTGCTTGCATCTTCCTCTAATATTATTCTTCGCAAGCCCAGTTCACTACCAAAAGTTGCTGCTCAGGGAGCAGCATAAGTTTCTGCTACTAGGGGGTCTGGGACTGAGTCTTGCTTCTTCCTTATTGTGGCCAACACCTTGCCCTCCCAATCTCGAACAACAATCCCAATACCTACCTTGCAGTGTACCCTATCCACAGCAGCATCTCAATTGATCTTGAAAAAGTCTCTTGAAGGAGCTTCCCATTCTTCCACTCGATTGTTAGTAGGTGCTGGCTGATTGGTTTCCCCATGCTTAGATTCTCTAAGCTCTTGCAGCGACCGATATGCACTCTGCAACAAAAAGTTTGGGGGAGTGAGAGTATCTTTAAATACAAACTCATTTCTTCTCCTCCACAGTTTCCATAGTACGACTTCAAGTTCTTCCATCTCCTCCTTGTTTAGCTTTAGAAACATTTCGACCATGAGTTCCTTAAGGCTCTTGTGAGAGATCCTGCTCTTTTGGATTTTCTTTGAGCACTCACCCCAGACATCAATAGCAGCTGTGCATTCCCATAATATATGTTCAGTGGTTTGATTTTCCTGTAAGCAGAGAGGGCATTGGGGGTTGTCCACAATTTTCATTTTTAACAAGTTCATTTTTGTAGGCAAGACATTAAGACAGGCTCTCCACAAAAATATTTTGGCTGCAAGTGGGAGTGCCAATTTCCAGATCTTGGTCCAGGTGCCCCTGTCTGAAGTGCTTTGTGAACATTGGCCTTGTGATCTTCTTTGTACTTCACCTTGAAGATGATATGTGCTTCTTACAGTAAAAAATCCATTGGCAGTGCACCTCCACATAATTTGGTCTGGCCTATTACTATGACTTATAGGAATTTGGCATATGATATCTGCTTCTTCTTTTGAAAACACTTCTTTAACTAAGTTCAGGTTCCAAGCCACTGTATCAGTATCTATAAGTTCAGCAACCTAAGCTTCTACATCCAGGATTTTCAAAGCACTTTGTGGTTCGTTGGGGCAACCATTTGTCTAACCAGATTTTCACTGATTTGCCATTGCCAATCCTCCATAGTAAACCTTCCTCAAGCAAAGGTCAAGCTGATAAAATACTCCTCCATACAAAGGAGGGGCTGCTGCACAACTTTGCTTGAAAAAACTCAGTTTTAGGAAGTACTTTAATTTGAGATTTTGGCAGCAAGCGAATCTGGGAACTGTAATATGCTCCAGCCTTGCTTTGCTAGCATTGCTAAGTTGAAGTTCTCAAAATCTCTGAATCCCAGTCCACCTATAGCTTTTGCTTTCCCCATTTGGTCCAATTTAATCCAATGCATTCTACATAGTCAACCAAAAATAAGACACTAACGTTTAACATTGTCAACAACAAACTTCTTCATAGAATTTCTTGTATCAACATATGGTTAGTGACCCATTACGTGTATATAATAATTACTGAGATAGACTAATGGAATTCAAATGTACAATGATATGAACAGAACGGAACAGCGCACTTTAAAAATGGAAGAGTCATGTTCTTTATCAGGGATGGATTCTTAGCTACAAATTCCTTCCACTCCTCTTGATCAATCTGCCTCCATCATTGTCTAAAGGATTGCACCATAATTGGAAAGTTCGATAGAAGAATAAGTGAGAACATGGGGAAAATACAGAAATTTATGAAGTTTAAGCACACCTTATTGACATTCGCTTCCATAATATCAACAGATTCGGTCGGAAGAGCCAATACCATCACCTTCAACTTCCGTGGCAATAATCGAGAGAATAAAAAATGCAGTTGTTGGATTATTAAAAAAACTCACATGAATATTGTGAGTTCAAGGCTAATAAAAACTGGGCCAATGACCTTGCAGCCTGATGACATCTACCCCCTATTTCATGAGGAATGTTTGGGGATTGAGTTCCCACATTTTACCACCCAAAATTACCACGTGATTCTTAAATGTATCACCAAGATATAACTCATTGAAGTCAATCATTTTTAATAGAAACACATATAATGTTAATAAACCTAATATGAATAAAAAAAAAGGTCCCTTCATCTATTTTCCTAGGATTTTAGAAGCGAAGTGTAGCAACTTAACTCAATTTTGTCAACAATTTCAGAAAGCATTTTCCTATTTTTGCATTTTATCATAGTAATAAGTTTTTTTTGAGATTTCTTTTTATGTAGTAGTAAGAATTATCAGTAAATCTAAGTGAGGATGCATTGAAAAAATAAATAAATAAAATACTATGAAAAAAAGTTGTTTGTGCGGGGAAGGGGGGGTCCGATATAGTGTATAGGAAAGCGTTGTCCTTGAAAAGAATCTGTCTCTCACATGCTGAAACGACATGACAATTTAATAGATTACATAGGAGGAGTTTTCCTCCAATCCAATTTGGAGGGAGACTTCGTCCAACTGGGGAAATCCTCCCTGGATGGGCTCTACTCATTTCTAAGTGTTAGTGCTATTTGACAAAAGTACTGAGAATTGACCAATAATGTCCTGGAAGATATTAGCAACTAATGTTGTCATCAACAGCATTTTGCAATCTTATCAAATAAACAATGAGGTAAAGAGGAAAGTTGTCAGTACTCACCTCTTCTTCCTCAATGTATCCGATCTGCCTCAGATCATACAATCTAATTGCAACTGCAAGAAAATCTTTTCCCATCTTAGCATTCATAAGAGTAACGGACAAAGCAGGGGAGTTTGTTTTTTTTTTTTTTGTGTAAAAATGATGCATATCATATAACGCAGGGGATATTTACATATCTACATTTAAGATCAATATGCTTCCAGGTTCCTAAAACAAACATCAAGAATAGAACAGAACAATGGGGTTTCATGAAAATTTGCCGTACATGAAATTTTGACTGCTTCAGGTGCATTTGGGTGGAAGATGTTTAAAGACCGAACAAATTCTTCAAACTCAATAACCCCATTACACTTAACATCAAACAGATCAAATTCCTGCAATAAGTTCTGGTGCCAGATTGCATAATATCAGCTTCCAGATTTGGAAACTGGGCAATCATAAAGTTAATTTGAGTGATGATGAGCAGCATCAAGTCAAAGCATATGACTACAAAGTTATATGACAGTTCTTTAAGATCATGATAACACTTTTTAGATCCATTAGACAGTACTAAATTCAATTCAAATTTAAGGATATTGACGAGTTGGATTTCTTATTTCTTTGATACACAGATACAGCTACTTTGATGGTACATTGCTTGTGATCGCATGAAGTACTCAAATTATAGGGCTTTTTTTATTTGTTACTACAGCTGCCCTCCAAAAGGTAAAAATAGGTCAGATGACCTCAACGTAAAATGTGAAGATGCAATTTAAAAGTTTAAAACTAGAACAAGAAAATGCAAGCTTCCTAAACATAGAATGTCAAGTAAATTAGCACACAAATAAAAAAGTTGACTTAAATTCAAATAAGAGAACTAAGAAGCCTATGCTAAATTTCAACTATATTAATTCCAGAGTTCAACGTGTACCAAGCTGCCAACACTAGCTCATGAAAACGCACAAATAAACATCTTTAAAGCAAATTCTTCGATGAAAATACATTGTAAATAAGACCACCATTAAGTATGGTACTACTGCTTAGTTTCTTGAATAGATCATACAGGACCTCAATTTCATTGACTGCAACTGTAAAAAAATGTAAAATATGATTACTATTTAGGCGTTTAGCAGCCGTGAATTTAAATGTTGTTGTAATTGCGAACTTTAGTGCTGTTAAGGTGAAAGAGTTCAACGGCAGCTAAACTCTGGTTCCTTTTCTGAGGTCACCTGTAGGTACTCTCACATATCATTTTGGTAACACCTGCTAAAGCTTCGTCCGTGCGCATTTGTTTTTCAATTTTTAATGTGACTGATGCCATTTGTTGATTTAGTAAATATGAAGAAACTAATGTTGTTCAATTTGTTGACTTAGTTAAAAAAAATGCAACTTTTGTTGCATTAGAAGGAAAAATTCCAGGAATATGTCAAACTCAACCATATATAAATGGACCATAATGGGAGGTTCATACATCTTCTCACAACTTCGATAGTAAGCATCTAAAAAGATCAGAAAAAGATTTCATCTTTCCTTTCTTGGAAGGCCCAAGACCACTGGTTATTGATGTTAAAGAAATCACTGGTACTACTATTAATAAATGAAGCTACCCATCATAAATTTGTTAATACAAAATAGCAGGAAATTAACAAACTGATCTCTTAAGGTGAAAAAACCCCAAGCTCCCAGTTGCCTGAAGTGTAAACTCTTAAAAACTGACCAACTCTATGCTTTCAAAACTTTGAAGCACGACAGTACAAAATAAGTCCACTGCTTAAAGAGCCTGTTTTGCAGACAAAACACAAAAATCTTTATATAAGCGTGCTGCTTCAAAGAGATGCTGCAAATATGGGTGTAGGACCCAGCCAAGACAAATAAAAATCAAGTACCCAACAAAATCTATATAATGCGTTCACGAATAAGAAATCATTTTTAATCAAGAAACTAAAATCATATTGGAAGATGAGAAAATAAAATCTGAATTAATCTCAAAGGGTATTGCTAAAGTTGATGACGAAGAACACAATCAAGAGCTCTTTTCATAAACCAACCTCACCTGCATGGTCTTTTCTTTGACGGGCGGTCAATAGTTGTTCACTTTAATGGTTCCTCCGTCTGCATGAATTGTCCTGCAATTGTTCTTTTTTTTTTTTTTTTTTTGATAATCTGTCCTGCACTTGTTGCTGTGTCTGTATGTGCCAACTCCTAGTTTATATTTAAGTCCATGATGTCGCCCTTTTGGCTTCTATCTCCAATAACGATTTAAGGAGAGATATATAAAACGAATCTGAATAATTAATAATGTACAGACAATATTAAATACGATGTACATAACCCCATCTTTTACCATCTAATTAAGTTAAACTAATCAACTCTAAGATAATTAAATTATATTTAAAAATTGAGTTACTTTCCCGTATGTTGCAAATCTAGGACTAGTTGTATATTAAAGTCAGGGAGTCATTGCTCCGTTACTTTGTGCGGGTGTGCTTGTACTGCAAAAACACAATCCAATATACTGATATGAAATTGCACCTAAAAGCTCTATTGAATGAGCTCTTCCATGTAGTGTTTCGAGTTTCAAGAACATCTTCGAGAGATGAGGTTGTTGATAAGTAAGGAGTTCAACGAAATTTATAACTAGTAGAGAGGTAAGTAACAGCTGAGCTGGTTAGAACTTAGGACCTCTAATCTCATATCATGTTAAATCCTATTTGTTTCAAAAGTTCAATGCGAAGGAAAGACATAAAATTTAATTGTAGAAGTAATATCCCTCTCATAAAAATAAAAACTAGAGCAGCTTTATTGAACGAATTACAAAAGCCGAATACTCCAGTATCCATAAACTTTCCTCATGACCCATCCAGTATCTGAAAACAGCAGCAAAATAAAGAAAAATTTGATGTACATTTGACACATAAAGAGGCAGCAAGCCAGCAAAGCATCAAACAGGAACGCGTAAGATGGTCAGAGGACAAGATATCTCAACTGCAGATATTGGGTATGCAAACCCCTCCATCTGGATTCTGCTGTTCTTTCCAAATTCGTCCAGTAACCCGGAGCTTTAGCTCCTTCCTGTCTCCACCAGAGAAAAAAAGTGCAATGTTTCGCTGAATTATTAGACCATCATGGCTATCTCGGACTTTCCTATGGTTATCACGAATGCTCCGTGGAGTGCCTTCCCACATCAGCTTCCTGCCATTTGCCCCAACCTCCAGGCTGTAGCTGAAGTTTTGCGCTTCAATTTCATCACCCATGAAACGAAGGAATCCCATGTAAACTGGGGCTATGCCAATCAGAAACGCTTCAAAGTGCAGGCAGAAGTAGTGACCAAAACAGTTGAAAACCTGAGGAAAAAAATGACAAAGAAAAGAAAGGCTCAGAATTTAGGAATGTGAAAACGTTGTACCAAATGCCAATAGCGCCAAAAAGTTACCATTCCCAAGGTTAAAACTTGTTTCATGGATTGGAGTTCTTCAAGGTAATGCATTTTTGTATTGATTGAAAGAGAAGTTTTATATAACATACAGGTTATGCATTTTTGCTTAGTTCTTTTAGAAACTCTCATCTTTCTTCTAGTGGCTTCAATAGTTTAAGAAATATAATATACTTGACTGTATTTTTTGTCACATATTCTAGATTTCATCCTGTTACCTCTGACTACATTATCCTTTGTGTTACACCAAATTATAAACCAGCATCTGGTCTGTGGGTCTGCAAATGTTCTATGGTGCAGAAGAAAAATCTACCAAATTGAAATATAGAAATATAAACCTCCAAATGGAAACTTAAAAAAGAATCTCTGCTAGTACTTACTGTAAGCATCCAGGTCGCATTCTCTACCTCGCGGGGATTGGACTTGACATAGCGGTGATTGAATGTGCAGCCTACATGGGTGTCTACCTTATGATCGTCCCTCAGATGGGCTACAAGAAAAGGGATGTCTCCAACAACAGGACACTCAGATCCCGCATATGGGCAATTGTACGGTCTGAAGCTACATTGAGCCTCGTGCTCGAGCTTGCTGTAGTAGGGGAAAATCTCTGTGCATCCCAAGAAGCCATACTTGCAAGGGAGTTCAAGTGACTCTGCCACCTTCTCCAATGCCAGACACCTAATATCTCCAAGCTCTTGTCTACAAGTGGGGCACCGGTTATGTACCCTAGTTTTACAGGTAGAACACAAAGTATGTCCATTCTGGCACTGCAAAAGTATAAAGGCAGAAATCAACTACTTCCAACCAAGCAAGAAACTATACTAACATTCAAAATAGGTTACATCCTAAGACTTGTACTGCTATTTACTGCTATTTTGCTCAGAAATAAAAAGTTACATCATAGAAGGAAACTTCAAAACATGCAATTAAAATAGGCCAACTTTTTTTGCAATACCATTATCAGTGCTTAAGGCAGCCAGTGAAAGACATGCTTAGCAAATCTAGACAGATCATATATAGCATCTACTCTCAACAGTCCTCTAACAAAATTATGAAACGTGCTTATATAACTGAAGCAGGTTTGAAAAAAGTTTCCCAAATTTGTTTTAAACGTTAAGGTTATACAAGTTAATCATTGTGTCAACCGTGCAAAGTAACCCACCGGTGGGTAGCCCAAGTGGTAAGGGCAAACTTGTGTGCATGTGCCCCATGTCACAGGTTCGATTCCCCCTGGGATCAAACTGCAATTTAAGTGGGAGGCCATGGCGGTGGTTTGCTGTGCTAGTCTCCCTGGGGGTTTAGGTTCCATGGGTGAGTCCTAAGGGCTCTGCTGTGGGGTGGTTCCCCCCGGCATCAATAAAAAAATAAAAATAAAATAAAAAAATAAAAACTCTGCAGAGTATATAGGCCATATCATGACCATAACTTCCCAGTGAAAAACCCCTCGATCCCCTTTCAAATGGAAACTAGTGTCAGGGATATGCTTAATATCTAGTAAATATACATCCGAGTTCAGCAAAAAGAAAATATCACATTCGAATGAAGTAGGAAAAAAATAGATAAAGATATATACACATAAATAATGGGAATGAGATAAATGTTCTGCCTCACAAAGCCCACCTACTATCTCGAACAAAATTTAAACTAAAAATGATCCTACAATAATTAATTACCATCAATTGCATTCCCCAAACGCGATGTAGAGCTGGCCGCAGCAACAAAATAAAGAAGATCTAAGAAATTCAAACCAGCCCTCTATTCTCAGAGACACCGCATACATTCAAAGAAAACCACAACCTCAGCCAATCTCAAAATCCATCAAGCACGAAAAAGAATATCAGAAAGCCAAGAGCCATGACTCAAAATCCAATCTTTAATCATACCATTAGCTTCAAATACAAATACTTCTAGACCCGGTTCGCCAATTCCCCCAAAACAAAAAATAGCTCCAACCCAAAACTTAAATACGAGTTTTACATAAGAAAAACTGATCAAATACGTGCCACACACATCCTCTCTATAGACAGACTTGCATCAGAATTTTACATTTCCAATCACCAAAACCCATCAGATGAAATTCAACTTCAAAATCACCTTCAACACCAAAATCACCCAAATGGAACCAAATCACAAAGCAACCCCTTTATATAATTGAAGAAAGAGACACACCTGGTGAATCGGAGGGTACATAGAGTTGGTACAGACGGGGCATTCGAGAAGTTCATGGACGCTAGTGCTCCGAGAGGGTGCCGGTGGGACCACATTGTTGCGGGACTTCAGCAAGGACTCGAACTGATGGTCGTGTTGGATCTCTTCCTCATCGATCCCATCCAAAGACGACACACATTCAAAGCTATCCCTTTCCATTAAAAATTGCGATATTATATGCTACAAATAAACCATGCCAAAGAAACTGCCAAAAACTGGGGGAAAAAAATCATTCACTTTCTTCTGATGGGAATTTCTTACACGGTTCTTTTCTATGTTTCATTCGGTTTTGCCTCTCTGTTTCTAAATAACTAAACATGGAGTAGTAGACAGCAGAAAAAGATCAGGATCCTAAGTTCTCAACGCTTTTAAAAGCGATATGCTTTTCTTGGAGAGTTTTTCTCGAAGAAGACGGAATGGGTCACTGTCCAACTTGTCACAATATTATTACTTTCTGAAAGCCGGTTGGTGCTGGAAATAAAGGACCAAACTGCATTCATTCTTCTGTTTTTCTCAATAAACAATAATAATTAATTACATTTTCTCGCTATATTTTCCTAATAAACTAACACATTTCATACCATATATTTTAGTCTTGATGTAGATTGAGATATAAATGTGAATATTCCTCCACATCATTTATTCTTAATTATCAGAATTAGACGCCATATTTTAATTTGTGACAATGTAATTATTATCTCATCCAATCACTAATTAATCTAATAGTTTTGTAGGAAAATGATGATTAAGATTTTTTAATTGTTTACTTGAATTTGAATATATCAAATAAGTGGAATAGACACGTAAAGTTGGTCTTATAATATTTATTAAGTATTTAATATTGTTCTAAAAAATTCGAATACAGCCATAAATATTATAAAGTTCTCTTTGTGCATATATTTCTCTTTCACTTAATATTTTCAAGTTCTTGTCTGATCTTTTTTTTGAATCTCTCCTGTAATTTTATTTTAGAAAAACAAAAACATTTTTGAAAGGTACGGATAGAGTGCTTGAAATGAGAGAGATGACTTCTTCGGAAAATGCATTTTGCAGTGTAAAAAATTAAAAGCTACTTATGAATATTTATATAACAAAGTTTGTCACTCTTAGCACTCTTAATGGAACATGCATGTGCAAAAAAAGAGTCTCATTTAGTTATTACGGATCAAAAGTTGACTTCAATAAATTATGTAAAGTAAAAAAGTTTGGCTTTTAACTACAGTATTTATAAAAATAAAGTCAAATTTGATGTGAACTATTCAATGACCAAATGTTTAGTTTATTGGTTTTTTTGGTAACACACTCTCTCTCTTCCCTATATATTTTCTCATAAAAATGTCGGTTTCTTTGACTTTTACTATAACAATCAATGTCAACAAGGGTTATTAGCATTATATTAAATTTATTATTTGGCATTTATATTAAATTTTAGATGAGTTTAATTAGACATTTGTGATTATGAATATTAAATTATCATTAAAAATATAATTTTTTAACCAATTATTTAATTAGAATATGATTAGTAACTAACGTATAATCAATAGAATGGTAAAATATGACAAAAATATATATTAAAAAACTTATTAAATTAATATTATTTTATTATTATATAAAAAAATAAATTGATAATCCAATATGGAGACTTATGTGAATGGAATAGTCAAAAACTAAATCTATCTCACATTTATCTAAAGTGTTCTTTAACTTTGGCTAATCCATTGAGGATGCTCTACACGAGATGGATTCCAACACACTAGGTTTATCTTGAAGGCATTTAATTCATTATTTTATTCTCATTTTATGCACCCTATTAATGGTTTTTTTATGTAGCCAAACAAATTTCTAAATGTATGAATCTTTATGACTTTTGGACAAATAATATCCTTTGAAATTTCAGAATCTATAGCTGGGAAGACCAATAAATTGGTTAATTTCCAAACTTTATTTTATTTTTTAATGAAAATTTATGATTTCTTCTAAGATAATGTTTTGGAATCTCCACCAATAATGAGGGAACTGGTGGAGCTCAAAGAAAAATTAATAATGTCTTGTTAATAATAGATTAGGGTCTAGGCTTGGAATTGGAGGTGGGTCACGCTTATGTGGTGGTTGTAAGTGGGGGAGCCCAAGATCTATCAAAGGTTATTGGGCATGTGTTGTTGCCATGCCATCCCTCTTAAGCTTTTGGGCCTTCACAATTGGGTGTGTCAGTTAGAAGAAAGGTTGAGCTTAATCATAAAGGAAAGTAGAAAGTTGGGCTTGTTATGTTGAAGTTAGTCTAACCCATTTCACAATGGCGGGTTAACACTGTCAATGGGTCTTTGTTGGGCCACAAGTTCTTGCCTTTGAATATCCACCAGAAAATGCGTTTTGCTCCTTCATTAATGGTGGAATGTTCCCATAACATGTCAACGGCAGCTTCTGAGCTTTTGCACAATGTTCCGATATATGGTGAGAATGATAGTTGCATTAGGAATAAGGTCTCGTGGGGTTCATCTTTGATAAATCATTTAGGGAGTTCTCAATTCCTATTTAGGTCATAGAGCCTTCACAGATTACTTCACCTATTGTTTTGAGGCCTACATATTGTGCCCAATCATTTGTGTTTGCTCCTATAAGGACAAATGGTATTGGGACAACACTGTCGTTACATCTTAGAGTTGACAAAGAATGAGCTTTGCATTCTGATACTTTATTAATTCATTCATTATTGTCAAAAGGTGACCCTGAGTAGGGGGAAGTGTTGGAAAGTGATAACATTGAGGTGGGGGTAGATGTACTAATTGTCATGTCTTTTGAAAAAGAAGAAAATGATTTGATGTAAGCTATGTTTCTTCCTTCTTGTCTGCAATATGAGGAAGAATAAAGGGGATTAGGGGAGGAAAATAGGTTAGAGGAAATGTAGATGGTGATTAGGAATGGGGATTATACAGAACCTTGGGGGCATCAATGGAGGGAGGGTCTAAAGTCTGTACCTTTATATTCCTAGTATTCGCATTCTAAAATGGGGTTGACATCTTCAAATGGGTGCTTGATGAAGTAAAAGAAAGTAAAAATTGTGTGGGTATTTCATTTAAGGGCTTTGAAGAACAATTTTGGGCTTTGCTCATTGCTATTGAGTCGAGCCGCTCTTTATCTACAAAAGTAGCTTCAAAACGTGATAGGGAGTTAAAGAGACTTACTTGTTCCATTAATTCTAATATGAAAGAATGCAATGTTGGCCGAGGTAGATCCAAGGGTAGGGTGACAAGTTTGTTTTTATAAAACTCAATATCTTATATGGAATGTTTGGCGGTTGAATGATCCTAACAAACATTGGGAAACTAAATTGAGAGGACTTGAAGAATTAGAATGGGCAAGTCATTGGGAATGTAGATGGACATAAGGAGTCCCTTCTTAAGGAGTTGCAAGGTTTGGAAAGAAGGGCAAATGGTAGAACTCCTTCAGAAGTGGAGATTTCGAGGAAAAGTGCTACTGGTTCTGAACTTGAGAGGGTGATTTTGATGAAGGAGATCATGTAGAGGCAAAAATCGAGGGTACTCTAATTAAAAAAAGGGGATAAATGTACAAATTTTTTTTCACATGGTGGCCAATTCACATCTAATGGATAATGCTATTGAGTTGATTGAGGTCGGTGGTATCGTTTTTCCTTATTAGTCTAAAATCAAGGAGAACATTTGTCTCTTCTATAATAAACTCCTTATGGGGTAGTATGTTTGGAGGTCAAATCTGGATGGTTTAGTGTTTAATAATATGGACCCATTGAGTGCTCAATGGCTTAAATGTTGGGACATTGTAAAAGGGATGGTCAAGGATAAAACTCCTGGTTCGGATGGTTTTATCATGACTTTCTTTCATGATTGTTGGGACATTGTATGGGAGGATATC
The DNA here is from genome assembly GCF_018687715.1 of Carya illinoinensis. Taxonomy (NCBI): domain Eukaryota; kingdom Viridiplantae; phylum Streptophyta; class Magnoliopsida; order Fagales; family Juglandaceae; genus Carya; species Carya illinoinensis. The sequence continues at coordinate 34,771,689 of NC_056762.1, read as the reverse complement.
ATGAAGGTGTTTCATGAATTGCACTCATTTGTTAAGTTTGAAGAGAGTCTAAATGCAACTTTCATTACACTTATTCCTAAAAGGCCGTGAGCTTCTAATGTGAAGGATTTTTGTCCAATTAATATTGTTAATAGGGTTTATAAAATCATCTCTAAAGTCTTGGCCAACCATTTAAGCACTTTTATAGAGAAGATTGTTTCAAAATCTCATAATGCATTTGTTAAAGGGAGACAAATTCCGGATTCTATTTTAGTAGGTAACGAATGTCTAGATAATAGAATAAAATTGGGAGAGTGGGGTATTTTATGTAAGCTTAACATGGAGAAGGTTTATGATAATGTTAATTATGATTTTCTGCTTTTTATTCTTGAGAGATGTGGCTTTGGGAGGGGGTGGTGTAATTGGGTCAAACATTGTGTTTCAATTACACGATTCTTAGTGTTAGTGAATGGTTCTCATGTAAGTTGTTTCAATAATTCTCGTGGATTGAAAAAAAGAGATTCATTGTCTCCCCTCCTTTTTTTCATTGTTATGGATGCTCTTAGCCACATGTTGGAGGTTGTGATTGACTGTGGTTTGTTGATAGGGTTCTTCGTCGGAGGGTTTAATAATGTATTAATGTTTCTCATCTTCTATTTGTGGATGATACGTTACTTTTTTGTAATGTGAATTTAGGTTATGTGTAAATTTTAAGAGCGCTCTTACCTTTTTTTGAGATTGTGTCTAACTTTAAGGTAAATCTTAGTAAATTCAAGATGGTTTTGGTGGGTCCAGTGAGAAATATGAGAAGTTTGGCAAACATTTTGGGTTGTCAGGTTTCTTCCCTGCAGATAAGATACCTTAGATTCCCTTTGGGGCTGTGGGCTAGAGCAGTTTGGGATGGAGTGATTGAGAAGGTAGAGAGAAGACTGGTAGGATGGAAGATGTTGTATTTATCAAAAGGGAAAAAAATTACCATTATCAAAAACACTCTTCTAATCTTCCCACTTACTTTCTATCTTTGTTTTCCATTTCAATTGGTGTGGCTAATCATATGGAAAAGATTTTTTGAGACTTCTCGTGGAGAGGTATTGGGGAGGAAGTCAAGTTTTATTTAGTCAGTTAGGAGAAAATTTGTACCCTTTGTCATGTGGAGGAGTGGGGTTAAGAAGTTAAGGACCTTTAGTAAAACTTTTATTGGGAAGTGGTTCTAGAGGTATAATCAAGATAGTGAGTCATTGTGGGGGGCTATGATTGATTCTAAATATGAGAGTACTTAGGGGAAGCTGGTGGCCTAATGAGATTAGAGGTACTTATGGTGTGGGGGCATGGAAAAATATTAGGAGTGGTAGGGATGATTTTGCCAAACATGTTAATTTGGTCGTTGATGATGGTTCCAGAAGAAGTTTTTGGCATGATCCTTCGTGTGGTGGTAGGGCTCTTAATGCTGTTTTTCTAGGCCTTTTCTCATCACTCAAAACTCAAATGCTTCAATGGTTGAGGTCTTAGACTGCTCTAGTGGTTCACCTCAATAAAATTTACATTTTACTAGAGCAATAAATGATTGGAAAATGGATGTAGTTTCGAATTTGTTTGGCTTGTTGTATGCCACACATCTTAGCTACGTTGAGATGGGTAAGAGGTCTAGATTCGTACTAGTAATAAGAAATTTTCAATTTGTTCTACGTACAAGATGTTGTCTAGTCTGAATGTGGGATACTCTTTTCATTGGAAGTATATTTGGAAGAGCAAGGTGTCTTCAAAGGTCATGTTCTTTGGTTTGATTGTTTCTTTTGAGAAAAATTATGACTTTGGAAAATCTCAGAAAATATGGATTAATTGTCATTGATTGGTGTTATTTGTGTAAAAAATATAGTGAATCGGTGGATCATTTGTTAATTCATTGTGAGGTGGCAATATAGTTATAGTATGAGGTGTTTAATAGGATTGGAGTGACACGGGTGATGCCTAGAAGGGTGGTGGATCTTTTTATTTGCTGGAGATGTTTAAGAGATAACTCTTAAATTGTCATTGTTTAGAATATGATCCCTTTATATCTTGTGTGGCATATCTAAGTCGGAAGGAATGGTCGTTGTTTCAAAAATAAGGAATGCTCGGTGAACGAACTTATATGTTTCTTTTTTTTTTTAACACTTTTGGGTGTCAGCTATTGCCTTTAATGGAATTAGTGTTCACGATTTTCTTGTTTCTCTCTCTAGTTCTTGGCTTGTAACTAGTTTTCAACATTTGTATACTTCTTATATACTTGGACTTTGCCTCTTTTTATTCATCTTAATAAAAATTTCTTATTCATAAAAGAAAAATTGAGGTCATTCATTGTTTCTTAGTATAGCTTGTATGTTTTCATCTATGAAAAATTTGTAAAAATCAACAAATTATGACATAATGTTGCATATTATAGATCACAACAAGCATATTATGTGAGTGATGATAGATTACGCATTGTGCTCAAGAAAATAAAATAAAAAAATTAGAAAATCCTAAAAACATTAAGATAAAAATAATGAAAATCCAAAAATTAAAAAAAAAATGGGAAAACACAAAAACCCAAAAAATACAAATATATTAGTTTTTAAAGATAAAAGGGAAATATTAAGGAAAAGAAAAACAAAACAAGAATTTATCATTTGGAGAATAATTTGTGCAAATTTAAGTATGGAGCAAATCTTTTGAAGAAAATATAGGATACACTAAAGGAAAAAAATAGAAAAAAAAAAGAGATAGACTAAAGATATGTTTGCTCAAGACTTCCACGTCTAAAATTTATATTAACATTACTCGAGATGCATTTCCTTAGACTTGGCTTATGTTTAGGAATACAAACTATCTCATCTCAAAATTTCTCATTATTTCATTCTTAAATATCATTCAAAAATAAATATTTTTCATTTCTAAATATTTTATCATTTTTATCTAATTATTATAACTTTTTCAAATTTAAAAGATAAGATAGGCTGCCTAACAACTTTGCACAATGGTAATGGGGATTAGAATTCTTAACTAGCGTTCTTTTTCTTTCCAAATTTTGATTTTCTAAAAATGCTTTTAGTAATTTTTATTATCTTTTATTCTATAACACATGCACGAGGTACCATGTAATAATATTAGCATCATTTACTTCAAGTTTAAGCATTCATAAGTAGGGGCGATGAGTATTGACTTAGTCAAAATTTATATCCGAACTCCTACTTTGACTTTGACTTATGTAAATTCTGATCCGATTTTGATTTCGACTTGTTGGAATGAAGTCGTAGTGGAGCCGGATTTGAGCTTTCAGATTTGGGTTTTTTTTTTTTAGTTATTTAGCCCATTTTAAAAATTTTGCGGGCTTTCAAATTTCAAAATTTTCAAAAATTTAAAAACTAAAACTAAATTATTCACTATTAATTTACTTTTATATTAATATCTAATTTATTTTTATACTAGATTTATACTATAGTGTCTAACTACATATATACTATAGTATTACATATTATTTTTAGTGTCTAATTACAAGTTATTATATTATAGTATTACATGTTATTATATTACAATAATGTCTAACTTATTTATAACTTATTTCTACACTAGACTTATTTTTACTGTCTAATTGCATATTATTATACTTTAGTAAATTATTATAATGTGTTATTAACTTATTATTATACTGGACTTATTAGTTATTTTTATACTAGTGCCTAATTTATTTCTATACAAGACTTCAACTAGAGTGTCTAATTACATGTTTTTTTTTTTTTTTTTTTATGGGAAACTGAGTTAATTTATTCATCAGACAAAAGTTACAACAATGACCGAATACATATAGGAAAATTTCCAGATCACAAGCCAACTACTACGTTTGGAGCTCCATTAGTACACAAAATTCATTTATGACCGGTATGGTTTTAACTACTGTTGTAACTTTTTACAGACAAATAATCTAAGAGATAACACTCTGTCTAAAATAGAAACTCACCCTACCCTCCAAGGTCCGAAGGTGAAGATGACTTAATCTCTATGGAAAAAACATCCAAGAGAAGATATTTTTTTTATTATTTAACTAAACAAAAGAAATAACAATGAAAACAGAAAGATAGATGTGAAAATGATAAATTATAGTCTAAATTTACTCCAGTAGATGTTAAAATCAGCCATAAAAGTCAGATTTGAAAAATCTGATGGCAGGAGAAGTTGTTGGAAGAAGTGATCTAGTGATCCACCACTATCTTCCCAACGATCGACTTAGGAAGCATATTGTGCTGCTCATGTTTCACAAAAGGTGTCGAGGATTATAGATCCGTCTTTTTAACCTTGAAGGAAATAAAATAAATTAAGAAAAAAAGAGAATAGAGGGAAGGAGAGGGAGAAGAGAATGAGGGAATGAGAGGGTGAAAAGAAGAGAAAAGATGAATGAAGAAAAAAGGGAAGAAGGGGGAGAAGGATGAGCTCCTCCAGGAATTTAAAAGATTTATGAGAAAGAGTTCGAGAATAAGAGTGACAACACTATGGTTTATGGGATAGAGTTTTCACCTATCTATCTACCTTAATATTACATATTATTACACGAATGTCTAATTTATTTATAACTTAATTATATACTAGACTTTAGGATTGTACAAAAATCGACGCCGTCGACTCCAACCAGCCTCCACCGCAAGAATCGGTCGGTCAGAGGTGCAATTTATTCAAAATTGACGTTGATCAGTTTAGCAGCAGTTTAACCCTAGGCTAAACCATTGAGCCAACCGACGTCAGCAGTCTATTTATTTTTTTGAAATATACCTATTTAAAACGACGTTGTTTTACTCATTTAAGGTCTATAGTTTAAAAAAAAAACTAAAACTAAATGAAATGGCGCCGTTTGGCCTAAACCAAATAGTGCTCATCTTAGGATTTAAACACCCCCATGCACTACATCCCTCTTCTTCTTCTCGCCTCCACTTCTTACTCCACAGCCTCCCTCTTCTTCTTCTTGACTTCACCTCAAAGCCGTTCTACTGTGAGTCTGCAATCTCCACCCTCCATATTGATCTTCTTTCATTGTCGTCCCTCCCTCCCTCCATCCATTTGTGCTGTTTCATCCATTGGCATCGTTCCATTGATGTACTGATTAATTTTCTATCTTTTTATTACGACTTAATTCTTTAACGGTAGTTCTTTTGATATTTGTTGGCTTAATCCGTTTTGATCCAACTTATATAGAAAAAATTGGTATCAATTAATCCGTTTGGCTTAATTTGTTGTGAATTTATGATGTGTTATGTCTAAACCGAAACCATACCGATGAACTGATGTGAACTAAGACACTAATGGTAATCGGTTTTATCTCCAATCATTAGTGGTTTCGGTCGATATTTCTCCCTTAAATGCACGTTGGTTTCGGTTTCGATTTTACCCAAAAATTGTGCCTAATGGGTCAGTTTTCACTCCTGCTAGACTTTCTAGTATCTAATTACATATCCATACTTTAGTAAATTAGTATTATGTGTTATTAACTTATTATACTAGACTTATTTAAATACTAATATCTAACTTATTTCTATACTTAATTATGTACGATAATAATATTTTGATGTTTACATATACTAAATTATCATTAGTCTATTTATATTATAGTATAAGTATATAATTTTATAATAATTAGCTCATAATAGTATATTATTGAATTTAACTATATAAGTTTTACTTATATAACTATATAACTATACTAGAATATATAGATAAATACATATTTTTATAACATATGTATAATATCGAAGTTGGATTGGGAGGAAAAAATCAGAGTTGGAGTCAGAGTATAAAATCGGAGTCAGATCAGATTGAAGTTGGCCCAGTGACACATCCGACTCCAACTTTGACTAAAAAAAATAAAAAATTCTGATATTGAGTGTGACGCCCCCAATTCCCACGTATGGACACATGGAAAATCGAAACGTTGGGATGATGACAACACGGGTCACCATCCTATCGCCAAGTGTCAAGTGTGTGTATATGCAACAAGTGTACAATAAAAACACGCAGCGGATAATAAAAGTCTTATAACTAAGTACCAGAATTTTTGTTTAATACAAAATCGTTTAAACCATACATAATAAAATATTACAAGTCTCAAATATTGTTTCAAACCAAAATACAAGTCATAAAAACTGATAGAGAATATTTTTAAACATCAAAGACTTTAAGTCAAAACTCTGGAGGAGCCGCCTCCTCGGGCTCAGCCTTCTCCTCCTTCTCCTCCTCAACATCTGCATCAAAATCTACAGTACCAAAATGGTGCCGCAGGTAAGTAATATTCCAAACGCCACAAGATAAAAAAATATATTAAACTCAACAATATGCATGAAAGAATGCCAAATGTACATATTCCATAAATCCACATTTTTCCATGCACGTCAAAATTCCATTTTATCCCAAAACATATCCTTTAAACAAATCTTTACCATTATCCCAGGTAATGCCCCAAATCAAGAAAACCACCATTTTTTTCAGAAAAATGGATCATAATAACTTCAAACAAAATCTCGTTATTTTCCCAGAACATGACCCGTATCCAATATCCAAAACTCGTTCCAATTTATTGCGTGCATCATGATCTCCCCTAGGGATCATTCGCACACTCTGGCTCTTGTGTCACACTGCAGGTAACGACTACGCATGTGACACCTAAACAAGCGATGCCCAGTTTCGCGCCCAGCGCGTACCTGGACCAAGCCATCCTCTAGTCCTCACCAGCCTAGGGACCACGGAGCCAGCCTAGGGACCACAGAGTCGACACAACAGCGTTACCGTATCATGCGATCCGGTTGTCGCTGGGATGTCACTCAGTATTATCCACTCCCGAGTGACCAGAGGAGCTCCACCGAGATAATACCCCATCCTGGTTTGTGGTCGTGATACACACGCACCCGAAAATCCATTTATACTGATAAAATCAATTTTTCACAATTTAAAATATGCACATGAATACACAATGCAATACACACCTCAAAACACAATTTATCCAAAAAATAACAATATCAACAATAACAAACAACTCCGTCCTCAAATCCATCCGATCCCCGACTCTTCGGACTTAGTCCAAAATAACCAACTAGTCAATGAATTTATTGAAAAAGAAATAATATATTTAAATCTAAAATAGAGTTTGAAAAATACTTACAGTGCTATATGATAATTTTCGAATGATCAAGGAGCTGCAAACGGCGCAGAAAAAGTAACGTAACAGTGTAAAATACACTGTGGCCGTGGGTTGTAAAATAACTACTTTCAAACGGGGACAAACCAAGACTTGGAATTGATAGGAAATAACCTAGAGGTGTTTATGAAGCTAATGGAAGTGAGAGTTGGCCGTGGGTGGCGGTGGAAATGACGATGGAAATGAAAAATGGCAAAAACAAGGATGAACTCGTGGGAGTTGCTCCGACAACGGATTGGAGCTGGAAATGGGTGGTTTGGGACGGCAAGAGGTAGATGATGAAGTGGTGAAAAGATGGTGGCTGGAGGTGGAACGACGACGGCGAAAAAGCACAAAAATCGTGTGGCTTGGAGGAGCTCGTGGCGGCTAACGGTAGTTCGGATGTAGGTGAAATTTGGTGGAAAGGTGCACCGGCTGTAGGGGAAAATTTCTGGGTAAGTGGTGTCGACCACGTCGCCGGGGAGCGGCGGTTCCGGGCAGTGGAACGAAAACGAGTGGAAATGAAGGAGAGAGAGTGTTGCGCATGGGAGAAGAATCGGAGAAGAAAGAAGAAGAAAAAAAGAAAGAAAAAGGAAAGAAAAAGAGAAAGAAAAATAAAAGAGAAAAAGAAAAAGAAAAGAAAAGAAAAGATAGGGAAAAGAAATGAGATCCAATCCTCACATTTAGAGTCCAGAAACTGATCCAACGAAAACAATTTTAAAAGCTATAAAACGACTAAATTAATTTAAACACCACATCAAGCTAAAATATAATAAATAACTAATAAAACCTAACAGCTAAATTTTAAATTAAAAAATAAACTAAAATAAATTACACAGTATTTAAAATCAAAACGATAATTAATATTAAGAAAGTTTCACAAAACAAATATTACAATTAAATAAATTCAATTAAAATATAATAATTTAAAATAAAAGAACTAATATTTTAATTAAATTAAAATACTCCTTCAATGAAAATAAAAGAACTAATATTTTAATTAAATTAAAATACTCATTTAATGAAAATACACGTAAAAAAAAAATGTCACATTGACTACAACAAAATTGGATTCCAATCAAATTTTTTATTTTTGCTAAGAATCATAACTTGGTATACGACGAGCGCAAATTCCAACCACTCCAAACCCTAAAACAAAAACAACTAAAATATGTACACATGTAACTCCATTAAGAAAATGCCGGATTTGGATAAAACTGAAATAATATTAGAATTGGATTCGGGATCATATTTTCGATTTTGGCTTAGAATCAGAATGGGTGTCTGACTAGCAAAAATTCCAACCACTCCAAACTATAAGTTGCGGTTTAAATAATAAGATGAGATGAAATGATTTCATATAAAAGTCAAATAAAATATTATTTTTTAATATTATTATTATTTTTAGATTTAAATAAGTTAAATTATTTATTATATTTTATGTAAAAATTTTAAAAAATTATAATAATAAAATAAGATAAAATAATTTCATTATACAAACCGTGCCTAAAATAAGTAGAATGGACACACACATAAACCCACTAAAAAAACACAAGATTCGAATAAAACTGAAATAATATTGGAACCGGATTCGAATAAGATTTTTGATTTTTGCTCAGAATCATAATAAGTATCTGACGGGCAAATATTCCAACCAATCCAAAATCTGTCTCGTTTGTTTTTACAGATGAATTGAATTAAGATTAAATTTGAAAGTTTAATAAAATATTATTAGAAGATAATTTTTTAATATTATTTTTATTTTAAAATTTAAAAAAATTGAATTTTTTATTTATTTTATGTGAAGATTTAAAAAAATTATAATAATAAGAAAAATTGAGATAAAATAAATTAAAATAATTTATGAAATGAAAATGCTTGTACTCCCTCTCCATTTGCCCTCTCCAAAGACCAGGGGCACACATAAACCCGCTAAGCAAACGCCGGATTCGGATAAAACCGAAACAAAAACCCTCTTCCAATCTTCAATTCCAACCGTCTGCAGAGACAATGTTGTACGGTAGCTACTCATTCCAGCTATCATAAACCCTGGTTTCGTTCTCTCCTTCTCCGTTTCCATTCCAAATGAAAATGAGCACAAAGTATCGCATTCTTGGTATAACCCTTCAAAAACCCTTAATTTGATAAACCTACAGTAATCCAATTCAGCTTAAGCAATGGCCTCCATTGACATTCTCTCTACCCATAGGGTTCACCTTCCTAAACCCTGCATCCAACTCAGAAGATCACACCCAGTCTCTTGCCCCATTTTAATTCACCCAAAAACTTCGAATTTCACTCGAAAAAATCCAATTCATGCGAGATTTCTTCTTGGTTCGTTCACAGTCTTTTGCAAGAAAAATTCGGAGTCCTCGTCACAGGTCGGTGAGGCTAGCGCAACCACCAAAGATGATTTTGTGACCCGGGTTTTGAAGGATAACCCAAGCCAGGTTGAGCCCAAGTACCGAATTGGCAAAAAGTTGTACACTTTAAAAGAAAAGGAGGATTTGAGCAGGATTTCCAAATTGAATTTTATTGAATTATTGTCGAAAAGGTTGAATTTGAAGCTGAAGTCTAAGAAAGAGAGCGAGGAAGGTCGAAATGAGACTGGAGTAGGGGATAAGGCTGTGTATTTGAAAGATATTCTGAGGGAGCATAGAGGCAAGCTCTATGTGCCCGAGCAGATTTTTGGGACGGCAATGTCAGATGAGGAGATGTTCGATAGGGATTTGGAGTTGTTGCCAAGAATGAGCTTCGAGAATTTTCAGAAAGCGATGATGAGTGATAAAGTTAAGTCGTTGACTTCAAAGGAGGATACCGGTATGCCATATGGTAACCGTTACAGGAATTTCATTGTGGAGTTGAAAGAAATAGCGGGTGATAAGAGCTTGCATAGAACTAAATGGTGAAGATTACCCACCGATTAACTTGTTCTTTATAGTAAATAGTTTGTGCTTATTGATACTATTTCGTGACTCTGCAGGGTTATGAGGCTGGATGAGAATGAAAGTGCAGCTCTTTTGGAGGAGTACACTGGTCCGCTATATGAAATTGAGAGGCACACTACGGTAATAAATTTTTTACTCTGTCGACATTGACTTGCTATTCTATTTTTAGAGGCAATCAAGAAGTTCTATTTATAAAAAAAGAAAAGAAGGCATAGCCCAATGCACCGACTTGCTAGTAATACCTATGGACCAAATAGCTACTGGTTTTAAAAAATGGCCTGTGAGTAATCGATGTTTCAATAGTTGTGTCCTTCATAATTTGTAAAAGAGAAAATTAGGCAAAAACCCCTAGGGGTTGGCTCAAGTTCTAAAGGCCTTAGTCTTGGTGGTATAATCGTTGCAGGTCTAAAGTTTGAATCTTCTTATGTGCAAACAATTCTTAGGGGCCATCGCATTTGGTGATTTTTCCCTTGAATTACTCGAGATGCACTTGTGAGAAACTCCTTGCTAAGGGTTTGTGCACTACAGGGATTAGTCGGGATGCCGTTCCTAAACACCCAGTGCGAATAAAAAATAAAATAAAAATAGGCAAATAAGTTTGAAATTTCAAACTGAAGTTCAATGCAAATGTACAAGAAAACAAGAAAAAAAAAAAATAATAAAGAAGAAGAAAAAAAAAAAGAAAAAGAAAAAGAGAATACAAGGAAAGATGAACGAATGTTCTGTTTCAAAATCTCAATCTATTCACAAACTTGAATATCATATGTTCATTTTTTGGCCACGATCTTTTAGAAATTTTGTTGATTGTTTGAGTTTCATTTCATATGAAGAATGAGAGTTTGTTTATATTTCCTCAGATGTATTAGATCATTCTACTCTTTCAATACAGTTGACACAACATTTGCACCATACAATAAGTTAAAAAGTTGGGAGATCCTTCTGTTGCCTTGACCTTTTTCTTGAATATATTGCTGCAGTATTTGATGGGAAAAGTACCAGAGTACCCTCATCCTGTGGCGTCTTCTGTGTCTAGCAGAATGATGGTAGAGCTTGGAATGTTGACGTTGGTGATAGCTGTTGCAGCAGCTGTTATTGGGGGGTTTCTGGCTTCTGCTGTGTTTGCTGTTACCAGTTTCATCTTTGCAGCAACCGTATTTGTTGTATGGCCTATTGTCAGACCATTTCTGAAGATTTTTCTTGGTCTCTTATTGGGAATTTTTGAGAGAGTTTGGGATAATGTTATTGATCTTTCAAGTGATGGCGGGGTTTTCTCCAAGATCTCTGAATTTTACACTTTTGGCGGTCTGTCTGCCAGCCTTGAGGTGTTAAAACCAATCATTATAGTCCTTTTGACTATGGTCCTTCTTGTCCGTTTCACACTTTCAAGAAGACCTAAGAACTTCAGGAAGTGGGTAAATGTTGCTTATTTTTGTAGTTTCTTTTTTCATCTTCCATCTGTTCGTTACAGGACTGATTTTAGCTTGTGGATTAAATCAGAAAGGATCTTAATTAATACTGTTTCTTTTATATGTAGGATCTGTGGCAAGGGATTGATTTTTCACGATCTAAAGCGGAAGCTCGAGTTGATGTTAGTTAATTCGTTTTTTTAGGATCACTTGTTTGCACATCTTTCCAATTTTATTAAATGTCCGGATGATGTTCTTACTTTCCATGTTTGGAATGATGGTCTTTCAGGGTTCAACTGGAGTTAAGTTTAGTGATGTGGCAGGGATAGACGAGGCAGTAGAGGAACTCCAAGAGGTTTTGTATTTACGTATCTCATAGAATAGAGCACAATAACTGAACATTCTTGCTTTCCATTCCTTTGCTCTTTGCTTTATCTGGTTACTTTGAGCTGAGAAGAAATTTTGGGCTCTTTCAGAAAGTTATTAACGAGAGAAAATAAAAGTAAAAGCATTATTTTTTCCCTTTGTGTGATGTAATGAAGTTCAAATCATGAGGTTGACAACCTTTGCCATTTGAACTTGTGATATTACACCTATACTTTTCTTACCTATATGTAGAAAAAAAAACAATTACACCCAAGCGTGGTAATTTTTAACCACTGTTAGTCAATTTTTCTGTTTCTTTCAGTTGCATTATTTCAAAATGCATAAAGGCCAGAAGAAAGTTTTTGTTCCAAAGTGTAAAATTATACTTCTATGTTTATAGGTGTGAAGGCTATCTTCTTTTCTGCATTTTTTTTTTCATAAGCAAAAGTAAAATTTTATTGATATAAAAGGCTTCACCTAAGTACACCTTCTTTTCTTCACTTTCTCATGAAAAACATTTCCTTTGCCTGCCTTTTTTATGTATTTAATTTTCATGAAATATTAGTTTGTTCAGTTAGTATTTATGCTAATTATCTAGTTCTTTATGTATGGAGAATCTTTCTTTGTCTTGTTTTACCTGTAATCTGAAATCATAATTGATGAAAAATGAAAATTTCAATAACATCATTATCATTCTGCTGACTAGTTGGTGAGGTACTTGAAGAACCCAGAACTGTTTGATAAGATGGGGATAAAACCTCCACATGGAGTTCTTTTGGAGGGCCCCCCTGGATGTGGAAAGGTTAGTTATCATCCTCTGGTTTTGCAAATTGTATGGGTGAAATTTGGCAAATAGATTCTGAAGCTTACACATACTTTTACAGACCCTTGTTGCTAAGGCCATAGCTGGTGAAGCTGGCGTTCCGTTTTACCAAATGGCTGGATCTGAATTTGTTGAAGTTTTAGTTGGTGTTGGTTCTGCTCGTATTAGGGATCTATTTATGCGAGCCAAGGTGAGTTATAGTCCTGATTATGAATTTTATTTTAGATTTTTTGACAAGTTTGATTTGTTTTTTGGTGACTTGTGGCTCCTCACTGTGATTCTGTCCTTTTGATTCACGCTATATATTCCAAACTTAGTCCTTTAATATGCTTATTTGGGGTTTAGAGAGCTGCTGATTTTTAATCAATCCTACCTGGAAAATGGTTGTGACGTTATGTGAAGTAGATGTATATCTATAAAGGAGGGTGGTGGATGCAAAGTAGAGGGTTTCCTGGTTCAGGTGGCTTTTCAATGTAGTAAAGAGGTCCTTATGGGGTCAGTTAAGGAAGATATTTGTGGTCGGAGAAACTTTCCAAATTTATCAGGTTTGAGGTAAGGGATGACACACGAATTTGGCGTAAACTTTGTTGTGGTGATGCATTGTTAAAAGACGCATTTCCTGAAATTTTACGAAGTGCATGCGATACAGATGTAACAGTGACAGAAATTCAAAGCTCTATCAATAGTATCTTTTTTCCCTTCATCATAGTGGTAAGTCAAGAAAGCATGAATAATCACTTTGGTTTGGTGTTACAGTGTAAAGAGATGAGGACTGATGAATTTTGCTGGTTTGGAATTACGTTGGTCATGCCAAGGATGATTATTGTATTGCTGAAAGGTGATTTGGTAGATAGTAAGCATAAGTTCAAGTAACAAACTAAATATGCTCCCCTAGGGGTTGGCTCAAGTGGTAAAGGCCTTGGGCTTAGGGTATGCTCTCCCAGGTCTAAGGTTCAAATCCCCTTGGGTGCAAACAATCTCTAGGGGCCAACGGACTGGGGGATTTTCCCCTTGAATTACCCCAGGTGCACTTGTGGGAAACTCCTTGCCAAGGGCCTGTGCACCTCTGGGATTAGTTGGGACGCTATTCCTAGACACCTGGTGCCAATAAAAAAAAACAACTTAGTATGTTGATTAGTCTAGAAAGCACAAGTACTGAGTTTTTTGAATTTTTTAAAATGTTTTTTACCAGGTGCATGTGATTTTGCTTTATTGTGTGCAAATCTGTGGACATGTTTACAGTAGATAGGGCCGGTGTCCTCTTTTAATTATTGTTGTTTTTGTGATTATTATTATTATGCTAGTTTTACTTGAGAAGGCTTTGTCAAAACAATTTAATTTTGTGTTTGGTTGAAGAAAGATTGAGAAAAAAGAAGATAACAAGACAAATTGAGAAGGCTTAGCAGATATAGAGATGCAAAATTTTCAGTTTAGTTTTTTATGAGTGTGTGCTGCATACATTTGTGCCTATGAACGAAGGTGGATATAATTATCAAGGAGAAGTGGCAGTGTTATCGTTTCCTAAAAACACCAGAATCATCCTGTATGTTGGTGGCATATGATAACTTATTTTTCTAGGTAAGTGGTATAGTTTTCTAGTTATCATTGCAGAATTGAGTTTTCTAGTTATCATTGAAGAATTGAGTTTTCTAGTTATCATTGCAGAGTTTCTTAGCACGTGTGCTTACTTTGGAAGTATTTCTTTTATGATAAAAAATATTTTTCCCTTCATGCAGGTAAATAAACCATCGGTTATATTCATTGATGAAATTGATGCATTGGCAACTAGGTATGGACACCTGTGTGCTTGTGGACGGAATTTTAGTTAGTGTGTGTGTGAGTGGGTATATATTGATAAACACAATAACTTCATGAAGGAATCATTATGCACACTTCTACCTCTATAGTCCAATGAGGATTGTTTGAAGTCCAAAGCTCTTAAGCCAGGTTTTGGTGCTCCACCATATAGTTGGAAATAAAAATTGATGTCGTTTGAACTTAAAGTAGAAAATTTGTGGTAGAACTTGTGAAAAGGGTTGCATGTTAGTGGTTGACACAGAGCCATTGTCTTGTATTGCATGCATCATAGATGAATTGGTCACAACTACATTGATTTAGGTTACATGGTGTATTTTGTTTCTCAGTCAATAACACTAGTGTTGGGGTGAACTGCTATATCTAGGTTTTTAAACAAGACCACACAGACACTTAAGATTGAAGTTCATGTGATAGCTACTCATTAAAAAAAAGATTGTGGGTCATGTGATAACTGGGTACCATCCATTTTCATTTAATGTGATATGGAAGATGATGCTGTCCTTACAATTTGAGCAGGGTAGATAAGGTGGGGTTCTTAGAATGTTGCATGATCTATGCTAGACAAATTTTATGAAAGATTATGAATGGCTGCCATATTAACTATACTAAATGGTGCAAGGTTCTACCTATCAAGAGACGTGTTCATGAGAGAGAGAGAGAGAGAGAGAGAGAGAGAGAGAGAGAGAGAGAGAGAGAGAGAGATGTTCATGAACGAAACAAATAATCATGTGTTTGTTTTTCTATGATCAGGCGTCAAGGAATTTTCAAGGAATCTACAGACTACCTCTATAATGCGGCCACTCAAGAGAGGGAAACAACATTGAACCAACTCTTGATAGAGCTTGATGGGTTTGATACTGGTAAAGGTGTTATATTTTTAGGTGCTACAAATCGTAGGGATTTGTTAGATCCTGCACTTCTTCGACCTGGCCGATTTGATCGCAAGGTTTGTCTTCATTACTGAATTGGAAAACATTATTGGCTGATCTATCTTGCTTTGAAGAGAATGCAAAGAAACTGCGGGCATCGGGATTTTTTTGTTGTTTGGGGGGGTGGGGGGGGGGGGGGGGGGGGGTTTGTGGGGGAGGTAAGTTAGATAGGATAAACTGTCATTGACATGCAATGTACTTGACCAGCTGTTGGCAGGATCGGGATCTATCATGAATGACATTTATTTATAAAGCAATTTACTGAGTCGTTGGTGAACATGGATATGATTTGTATTTGACTGATTCAGTTTTCTGCTTGATTTTTCTTAAGCTCTGTGATAGCTCTATCAAATAGTCATTAACTGTTTATTATCATTTGGGTTTTCTCTCTTTTAGATAAGAATTCGTCCTCCTAATGCTAAAGGGAGATTGGATATTCTGAAAATTCATGCAAGCAAAGTGAAAATGTCAGAGACTGTTGATTTATCCATCTGTGCACAGAACCTGCCTGGTATGCATTTCTCTCTGGTGTTTTAGCTGTCTGCATTTCCATATCTCAAACCATGTATATAATTACTAGGATGGACGGGAGCAAGGTTGGCCCAGCTGGTCCAAGAGGCTGCTCTCGTGGCAGTCAGGAAAGGGCATCAATCAATTCTTCAGTCAGATGTGGATGATGCAGCTGACAGACTTACGGTAGGACCCAAACGTGTTGGAATAGAGCTAGGTCATCAGGGACAATGCCGTAGGGCTACTACTGAAGTGGGAGTCGCAATGACATCTCATCTGCTGAGACGATATGATAATGCAAAAGTTGAATTCTGTGATCGCATTTCAATTGTCCCTCGTGGTCAGGTCCTCTTCTATCCCCTTATTTACATCATCCTCTATTTTATACAAAAAAAAATTCCTCATGTTTGTGAGCTGCTTATGTTGTGGCCATTGCACCCATTTGTAACTAATTCAAAAATAGATGTTGTCCGTACTAAGTGGAGGACTACAGCTAGACAATATATGTTACTGGGTGGTTTGGATTGAGCAAGCCTCTCAACTCATCTCATCTAATTGTTACAACTTTTTCAAACTTCCACACAACAATAAACAATTCAATTTTTTCAAATCTCAAAACAAAAATAATATTCTAACAATATTTTCTTCAACTTTCAACTTTCATCTCGTCTCAACTTACTATCCAAACCTCCCCAAATGCAAACATTGGGAATGCCCATATGGCCCCTTTGTACAGTATTGCAGCACTGGTATCCACAAAAATGAAAACTTTTTACTTTATATTTGGTACCTTGTATACTTTCTGTGTACTTGGGTTATGACTATTGTTCTTGTAATAAAATTTTATTCTTATCCAAAAAAAAAAAAAAAAACGTTTATATTTGGTTCCTGTTGAAATGTGGAGAAGAAAACTGAATATTCCACTAACTTATGAAAGAGATTACATTCCCTTTAAATAGATGATAATTCTCATCTAATTACTATGGATATTTACAACCTACGGAAAATAGAATATCCTATTTAAAATGGAAAGTAGTAAAATAGGAAAGATTATCTACAGAATTGGGTAACATGCTATCCAAATCCCCTAGGATCTTGGAACCAAAAATAGCTAACATTTGTTAGCTGTAAATTTCCTAAATGGCCTCTAATAAAGGCTGATAGATATCTAATAATTCCACATTCCCTTCAAGTTGGGTTGTAAATATTGATTAGGCCCAGCTTGGAACTCAGATCATCAAAATTCTTTCTTGGCAGAGCCTTGGTAAGGATATTGGTTGTTTGGAGACATGTAGGCACATACAACATCTTGATTATTCCTTCCTCTATTTTTTCTTTAATGAAATGTTGATCAATCTCCACGTGTTTTGTTCTATCATGATGTACTGGATTCTTTGCAATGTTGATGGCTGACTGATTGTCACAGAACATCTTCATGGGTTCTTCACCTGAAATCTTTAATTCCTTAGAAGCCTTCTTAGTCATATTCCTTCACAGATGCCGTGTGCCATTGCTCTGAATTCAGCTTCTGCACTGCTTCTTGACACAATTGATTGCTTCTTAATTCGCCATGTAACTAGGTTTCCCCACACATATGTGCAGTACCCAGAAGTTGACCTTGGATCATGTATTGATCCTGCCTGATCTGCATCATTGAATACTTCAATATCTCTTATTTGATTATTCTCAAAAAATAATCCTTTACCTGGTGTTAGCTTCAGATATCGTAGGATTCTATAAACTGCCTCCATATGTTCTTCATTGGGATTGTTCATGAATTGATTCACCATACTGACAGAGAAGCCAATATTAGGCCTGGTGTGAGACAAATATATAAGTTTTCCAATTAGTCTTTGATATCTTACTTTATCCACTAGTGCATTGTCTTCCTTGGCTCCTAGTTTGGTTGTTGAATCCATAGGAGTATCTGCTGGCTTGCATCCGAGCATCCCAGTCTCTTTCAAAAGATCTAGAACATATTTCCTTTGGGAGACAAAGATTCCCTTCCTTGACCGTGCCACTTCCATGCCTAGGAAGTATTTGAGATTTCCAAGGTCCTTGATTTCAAATTCTTTAGCTAGAAGACTTTTGAGACTACTCATTTCCTCATAATCTTTTTTGATAAGTAATATTAAATTTTATTAATGAAAAGAAGGCGTAAGCCAGGTACACTAGGAGTATACATGTGAATACACCGTTTTAAGAGCTAGAAAAAGTTACAAGGAAATCATGGAAGCTGAGACCATTGAACTCTAAAGCCATGGCCCACAAAAATAAAGTCTTTCATAAAAAACCCCTAAATTCTTCTATAGATCTTTCCTGGTCCTCAAAAAGCCTGTTGTTTCGTTCACTCCAGATGCACCATAAGATACAGATGGGGGCCATTTTCCATAGTGCTGCAATCTGTGCTGTCCTTGATATCCCTCTCCAACTTGCCAATAATTCAGCTACCCTTCTCGGCATTGTCCATGCTAACCCCATCCTGCTAAAGAAATGATTCCAAGTGTCCCTAGCAAAATCACAATGTAGGAGGAGATGATCTACTATTTCCCCACTCTTTTTGCACATACAGCACCAATCCATCATTATAAGACCGTGTCTTCTTAAATTATCAATGGTTAAGATCTTCCCAAGGGCTGCTGTCCAGACAAAGAATGCCGCCTTAGGAGATGCTTTATTCCTCCATATGCTCTTCCACGGGAAGTTAGGCAAAGGTGGGGCTGCAAGAGTCTCATAATAAGAGCCTACCGAGAATTTTCCTTTCCAAGATGTACACCAAACCAGCTTATCATCAATTAAAGCATTAGGGAAGATGTTATGAAGTAGGTTAAAAAACTCCACCAGCATGCTCACTTCCCAATCATGAGCCTCCCTAGTGAGATTTATGTTCCACACTTGAGCATCATGTGTAGTACCCCACAAGCTTGCCACATTTGCATCTTTTTCCCTTGCAATGCTGAAAATAGCAGGATAAGCCGCCTTAAGAGCTGTATCACCCACCCAAACATCATTCCAAAAGCTGATTTTCTGGCCATTCCCCATACTTAGCCTGGTGTTGCTAGAGAATACCCCCCACCCTTTTCTTATATACTTTCATAACCCCACACACCATGTGCCCCCCTTCCCTCATTAGAGTACCAACCTTCCTTAGCACTTCCATACTTTGCATCAATCACCCCTTTCCATAGTGCTTCCTTCTCGTAATTATACATCCACAACCATTTCTCAAGTAAGGCCTAATTAAACAGCCTCACATTATGGACCCCAAAACCACCCACACGCAAATGTGTGCACACATTTTTCCATCCAACTAAATGAAATTTAAACTCATCTCCTTTGCCACTCCACAAAAAGTCACGTTGTAATTTTTCAATCTTGGAGGCAATGCTAGCTGGAAGGGGGAATAGAGACAAGAAATAAATGGGAAGGTTAGATAATGTGCTTTTAATAAGTGTGATCCTCCCCCTTGGACAAATATAATCTTTTTCACCCAGCCAACCTGCGTTCAAATTTTTTTAGCACCTCCCCCCAAATTGTCTTAGTTTTGAAAGATGCCCCCAAAGGGAGGCCAAGATACTTCATTGGCAACGAGGAAACCCCACACCCCAAAATACTGGCCAACCCCTGAATATTACTTACATCCCCCACTGCCACCATTTCTGTCTTCGCTAGATTTATCTTTAAACCAAAAGCCGCTTTGAAACATCTTAAAATGGCCTTCAAAGATTGAATATGCGCTACATTATCATCACAAAACAGCAGCGTATCATCTGCATATAAAAGATGAGAAATAGTAATAGGCCCATTGCCCACTGAGAATCTTGAAAAGAACCCACTTGCTATAGCGGCCGACACCATCCGACTTAGGGCCTCCATCACGATCACAAATAGTAGAGGAGATAGTGGGTCGCCTTGTCGTAACCCCCGCGAACTATTAAAGAAACCCACAGGTTTACCACTTACCAAAACTGAAAACCGAGCTGTAGAAATACAATGACGTATCCATCCCTTCCATTTTTTCCCAAAACCACACCTACCCAAAAGATAGAGCAAAAAGTTCCAATTGACATGATCATAGGCCTTCTCCATATCCAATTTACACAAAATACCCGGGATCTTTGACTTAAGCCTGCTGTCCAAACATTCATTGGCTACAAGAACCGAATCCAGTATTTGCCTTTCTCGTACAAATGCATTTTGAGACTTCGAAATAATCTTATCCAAGACCGTACTGATTCTGTTGGCCAAGACTTTTGCAAGAATCTTATACACACTGCCCACTAGACTAATAGGCCTGAAATCCTGTGCCTCTCTTGCGCCCGGTTTTTTGGGGATGAGTGCAATGAAGGTAGTATTCAAACTCTTCTCAAATTTACCAAAAGTAAAGAACTCCTAGAAAACCAGCATAATATCCTCTCTTACCACCTCCCAACAAGTCTGAAAAAATGCCATAGTAAAACCATCCTGCCCCGCAGCTTTGTCTTTGTTTAATTTCTTGATGACTTGATGTACCTCAACTTCTTCGAATGGTCTTTCCAACCAAGCCATACTAATACGATCAATGGCATCAAAAGCTAACCCATCTACTGTAGGCCTCCATGCAAACGGTTCTTCCAACAAATGCTCAAAATGTCCAGCTACATAGTCTTTGATTTTTGCTTGATCAAAAACTACCTCGCCATCGATGTTCATGGACTCGATTGTATCGAACCTTCTATGGGAGTTTGCCACTCGGTGAAAAAAGTTTGTAGATCTATCTACCTCCCTTAGCCACAAGACCCTTGACTTTTGCCTCCAAGAAATCTCCTCCATTAAGATCAACCTTTCTAATTCTGTAACTACTTGCCTTTTTCAACCTTCTTCATCTTCCACAACCTCCAAACTTTGTAGCTCTTGAAACAAGGATTTCTTATTTGCTTCTACATTACCGAATACCTATTCATTCCAAGTCTTCAAGTCCCTCTTTAAGGCCTTCAACTTTCTCGCCAATACCTTGCTCGGAGTGCCCTGCATTTGATACGAACTTCACCATTGCCTGACCAGCTCCACAAATCCCTTGGATTTTAACCACATATTCTCAAACTTAAAGGGCCGTCTGCCCCCCGGTATTCCCCCACAATCTAACAAAATAGGAAAATGGTTCGAGCACAACTGAGTGAGTCTTTTCTGACAAGAGTCTGGATATTGTATCTCCCATGAAGGAGATATGAGGAATCTATCTAGTCTTGACTAGGCGTGGTTGCTAGACCAAGTATATCCACCTCCCAAGAGAGGTATGTCCATGAGTCCCAACTCTGAAATGAAATCGGAGAATTCCCCCATAGCATGATTTTGCCAACCATCTCCCGACCTTGCACTTGGAAATCTTGTCACATTAAAGTCCCCCCCTATGCACCATGGCATCTCCCACCATGAGCATAAACTTGCAAGCTCATCCCAAAGTAACCTCCATTCACCCTCCAAATTAGGACCATATACCCCTGCAAAAGCCCACTCAAAACCATCTTCTGAATTTTTAAACAAGCAACCCACAAAATATTCTCCCACAAACTTATCAATGTTCTCTACCACTCTTTTGTCCCACATGACCAATATTCCCCCCAAAGCCCCATCTGAAGGTAAATATGCCCAACCTACATATTGGCAACCCCAAATGCTCTGAATGGTTCTTCTTGTGATTTGTTTCAATTTAGTTTCCTGCAAACATATGATGTCTACCTTCCATTGTCTAAGTAACGATCTTATTCGAAGGCGTTTATTGATGTCATTCAGCCCTCTTACATTCCATGTCAGGATTTTAGGCAGCATTAATCAACTAGTCCAGCCCTTCCTCTATGACGCCCCCGACTCACTCTCCCTTCTCTACCTTCATAATTAAGAGACCAAGTAAGCCTCTTCAACTCCCTATTTTCCTTCACCCCCGTTCCCCCCTTTTGGTGTCCTGTCTCAATGGCAATAAGGAGTGCCTTGAATTGTTCTTCGTATCCTTTACAGGATATCCCTATCCAATCTTGAAGCTCCTCCACTTTTTTTAGAATCCAATCCGATGGAGTGCCGGGAGGAATACTCCTTAAAGGTGTGAGATCATCTTCTGGGCATCCCTCTCCCTCTTCTGTTACTCTAGAGGGCTCACATAAGAGCAAAACTTCTTCTCCTTCAGCCTCCCCCTTTTCCTCTCCCTTCATCTTCATACCATTTTTATCACAAACTTCCACTTGTGCCTCTACATTCTCCACCTCTTCAAACACATCCCTCGGCACCAACTGACCCATCTCCCCCTCCTCTAACTCTTCCATCACTATTTTGGAAACCAGGACTCCAAAATTTTGTTCGATCTGGGGCAGAACTCCTGTCACTGTAAGGTTCGGAGTTTCCTCTTCGAAAACAACCAAAGCCAGCTCTGGAGGAGCGTCACCGGCGACCGCCGTTGCTGTCTGTGGAGGTGGAACCCCCGTAGAATCAACGCCGAGAGTGTGGTGGTTTTTCTCTACAGATTTCTGCCTCTGTACTGCCGTTGCTGTCCTCTGTTGCGCCGCTGGCCCATTTTCCTCCCCCATCGAAGCCTCCTATGGCGTCGTCAGCGTTGTCTGTGGGAGTTGCACTCCCGTCAGGCCCTCACCTGAGATGATTAGAGCTGGTTCATCTAGAACCTTGTGTACAGAGGTTGAAACAAGGGCCACCGTCGTTGGCGGCTGGTCTTCCCCCATCATCGGAGGCGGCGCCATCACCGGCGGCATCGGTAGCGCCGTCGGGGCCTGGCCAATCCCCATTGGGCTGCACCCCGTCTGGCTACGCTGCCATCCCGTGAGTTTACTAATAGACAGTAAATTGCAATCCAAATTTGGCACTAATAGAACTGAGTTGAGTGTTAGGTTCTCTGAAATTTTAACAGAACCTGTACTAGCCACCCTTGAGAGTGAACTATCTGCAATCTTGACTTTTAAATTTTCATAATAGGGACTATAAGTAGAAAAAATTTTGCCATCTCCGGTCATATGGTCCGATGCTCCCGAGTCTATAATCCATGGACCTAGCTTCTCCTTTTTTACATTAAGAGCAATTAAAAAATTACCTTTGTGTGCTAAAGAACCGGTACCAACCGCGGTAGTAGGGGCTGCTGAAGATTGGCTGAACATTTTATGCAATAATTCTAGTTGCTCCTTGCTGAAAAGACTGGGTTCGCGTGGTGTCAGTTTTTCATCTACCTAGACGAAAGTTCCCCTTCCTTCTTTGTTGTTGGCAAAGCGGGAAGGTTTCCAATCTGCGGGTTTACCGTGGATTTTCCAGCAGGTGTCCTTGGTGTGACTAGGACATCGACTATGGTCACGCCACGGCCTTCCTTTCTTCAGTCGACTGTCACTGCTATTATATGGATTACCTCGAACTGCAAGGGCTGAACTCTCCGGGTTTGTTGCAGAATCTTGAGGTCCCATCATTATCTTCTTTCGACTCTCCTCTCGGCAAACTTCTGAAAACGCTTCTCGGATGTTTAGCAGTGGTTTGGATCCTAGGATTCTTCCTCGTACTCCGTCAAGATTTTTATTTAATCCAATCAGAAATTTTTATATTCTTTTCTTTTCAACAATTTGTTTATACCTGATTCCATCTTTGGGACAGCTCCAATAGTGCTTCTTGAATAAGTCCAGCTGTTGCCAATAGCGGTTGAGGGTGATGAAGTATTGGGTCACTGTCAAATCTTATTGGCGTAAGTCATAGAGAACACTTTCCACCTCAAATAATTCAGATGTATTCTCATTGTTAGAATATATTTCCTTGGTAGCTTCCCAAATCTCCTTCGCTGTTCTATAGAGAAGAAAATTTTCTCCAATGTCATTTGTCATGGAATTAATGAGCCATGACATGACCATGTTATTTTCCGATTTCCATGTTTTGAACTTCGCATCATCCTTGCTTGGTTGGGCTGCAACTCCTGAGAGATAATCATCCTTTCCCTTTCTGCATATAAACATCATCACTGAATGGTACCATTGGAGATAGTTATTCCCATTAAGTTTGTGTCCTGTAATGGGCATGAGGCTGCTATCTGAACTGCTGCTGTTGCCTGAGACCATGGCTTTCTGATTGGTGACGTCTGAGACTGAAGAGGTGGAGTCGCGTCTCCCAGTGGCCATACCGTATTTGGTCATATTAGAAAATTAGGTTTCAGAGGTGGCTCTGATACCATGTTGAAATATGGAGAAGAAAACTGAATATTCCACTAACTTATGAAAGAGATTACATTCCCTTTAAATAGATGATAATTCTCATCTAATTACTAGGGATATTTACAACCTACTGAAAATAGAATATCCTATTTAAAATGGAAAGTAGTAAAATAGGAAAGATTATCTACATAATTGGGTAACATGCTACCCAAATCCCCTAGGATCGTGGAACCAAAAATAGCTAACAAATCAACTCCTAAAGATCAGCCTCTAATAAAGGCTGACAGATATCTAATAATTCTACAGTACCCATCTACTTTTGGAGAAGTTCACTATTTGATGTTTTGGTGCATTGCTTTTGTTACTTAATTTTTCATAGCTGGATTTGAATCAGATATCTTTATCTCACCTGTTATTCATGGTTTAATTATGTAAACTGATGTGTGCAGACATTATCTCAACTTGTATTTCATCGACTTGATGACGAATCGTACATATTTGAACGCCAACCTCAACTGCTGCATCGCCTTCAGGTGCACTTCAGATTTTGCCAGTTTTGTGCTGATAGTTCTTATTGGAGGGCGTCATCTTTTTAACCCAGCTCATGTCAATGTCTAGGTTTTTCTAGGAGGCAGGGCTGCCGAAGAGGTCATCTATGGACGGGACACATCGAGGGCATCAGTTGGCTACCTTGCAGATGCATCTTGGCTTGCTCGTAAAATTTTAACTATGTTGGTCCCTCAATCATATTTGTATTCTTTAAGTTTCTGCTTGCTCTGATATTTTCTAATACCTCCTTTCTTCCTCTTCAACAGATGGAACTTGGAGAACCCAATGGTCATACATGGGGAACCACCACCTTGGAAAAAGGGTGTCAAATTTGTAGGACCCAGGCTGGACTTTGAAGGATCACTTTATGATGACTATGGACTGATTGAACCCCCCGTCAACTTCAATTTAGATGATCAAATTGCACAGAGAACAGAAGAGCTAATAAGGAACATGTATGAAAGGACGGTTTCTTTGCTTAGGAGGCACCATGCAGCTTTGCTCAAAGCTGTGAAGGTAATTTGGTGTCAAACATAGACTAAGCCACTATAATTTGAAAATAACATTTAATCATTGGTTAAATATGCGTATTGTAATTCGCACAAAAATATACTGTTTTACCTTCCATGACCGTACAGTATTTCTGTAACTTAACTGACTTGTGTTCTGACCATGGATTGGCATTCAGGTTCTTCTCGAGCAGAAAGAAATCAGTGGGGAAGAACTTGATTTCATCTTGAACAAATACCCTCCACAAACGCCTATAAGTAATCTTTTGGAGGAGGAAAATCCTGGAAGCCTTCCATTCGTCAATCAAGAACGAAAGCTCGAGTTAGAGTATGCCCGGCTAACCACATCACAAGGAGAAACCTAGTTGACGAGACACAAGGGGTAGTTTCACGCTTGTTATAGACTGAGATACAGGTGCAGTTCTATGTATAATATCAGCTAGTTGGCCTTCCTACTTCCTCAGTCAGAGCATGCAACAAAGGCTACATTGGCAGATGAATGAGATATAGCATCCCTCCCCAGCACACCCCCAAGAAAGGGATGCAATTTTGGCACATATAGTAGTAATATGGATGTTTAGATTGATGTCATCAGTTGCATTACGTGTTCTATTCCCAAGAGCTGTTAAACTATTTCTTGGAATGTAATTCGGAATTAGCCAACTTTTTCTCTCCTAATATGACTTGAAATTCAATTTATTTAACAGCTTAGTTATCACATTTACAATCTTTGATATCGTTGTTGGCCTTGGGCAATTGTTACCATTGGATGAGCTAAGACTGCCAATTGTTTAGCTTTTGTAGATGTGCTCTAAACGACTGTCGTTTGCAGCTCCTGTGTATTGGGGGTCAACCGTCAAATGTTTAAGAGATGTGAAATTACGAAACCGTCCACAAACTTAACACTAAGTTCTAGAACGTACACGGTCGGTCAGTCAGGACGCAGGGAGAATGCAACCACCACCGTCTTCCTCGTCCTCTGCAAAGTCTATTTTATTTTAGGGTTTCAGAGAACCACCGAAATCCCGAATATACCCCCTCCCTCCCAAAGACGTAAACGAAAACAGAAACCTCGTACTCTCTTCTCAAACGGCGGCGCACGTTGTAAATCTATTTCAGGGTTTCATGTCCTTCCCAATCTTAGCTTTCATGTCTTATCAATGGAGATTGGCACTACTCTTATTACCGTCGTCTCATCCCAACCGTTCCTTGTAGCCTCAATAATCACCGCGCTCTCTCTGTTTCTCGCCCGCTTCGCCATCCGATCAGTCCGGTTCCCCAATTTAAAATCTCCTCAATCGGACGGTAGGGACTCCGCCGCGTCTCCTAAGAAGGTTTGTAATTGCGTTTGCTCTTGTAACTCTGGTCTTGGGGCTCCGGATTCGGCAACGACGGGTGCTCCGTACGTGAACGGTGGGACAGCGCAGATGGTCGAGAAGGCGTCTTCAGTAGCGGTGGCGGAGCGGCTTTCGGGCGCGTCGATGATGGAGCAGCTGGTGCCGGAGATTACAACGCACGCGCTGAGCTACTTAGACTACCCGAGTCTCTGCCGCCTCTCGATGACCAATTCGCTCATGCGAAAGGCCGCCAACGATGACAATGCGTGGAAAGCGCTTTATCACAAGGTAATGATACTTTTATTGTAATGAACAACTTGCTGATGATATTTACTTACATATTGAGAATCTCCCGCGAATTTGGAGCAATCACTCAATTTTGTTGATGATTTTTGGTTGTTGAGGAGCGCTGGGGATTATTGGAAGCAATTTGTCGTGCCCAACTGCATTTGGAACAGCTCAAATCATTTTGAAACCCTATAGCAAATTGAATACTCAAAGAACTTCCTTGTTGTGTTTTTTTGAATTGGGATGTGGATTGGCGTTGAAACCTGAAGTGGAATATGCCCTTAAATCGTTCCATCTCGATTTGAGAATGATGTCACTATTAGTGTGTTTTTGTCATTATATTCCAAATTTTACACCTATGCAACACCATGTTTTCTGCTTAGTAGGGATTTCCTTAGTAGTTGCCAGATTTTGATTTCGTTGGATGTCATGAGTGCAATATAAGGCTTAAATCTGCGTTTGCCCACTTATATGCTGTTCACGTGTCATGTGCTCTGCTTAGACAGAATCACTTTCTGGATTCTGGACCTATCAATGAACTTTTTGTTTCTCAATTTCTTTTCAGGACTTTACATTAGAACAGGATAGCGTGACACCTGCAAATGGGTGGAAGGCTTACTATGCGGCTACCAGAGCCATTGTTCGTAATAATGCCGAATTCTTTAACATTATCAAAGAAAGGTCTGTTCCAGCAATGAGTCACTTTTGGCTAAATGCAGATTATGTAAAGTGCGTTCACGCCTCAGGAGAACTCTTTTCAGGGTATAATATTTTAGGCTTGCTTACTGAAATATATGCTTATGATTCTTTATTTTTGCTTACAGAAAATATAGTGTCGTAAATCGTGTCTCTTGTTAAGTTTATCAACGATGGATAGATTTTGTTTTTTATTTTGTTAAAGCTGTTTTTCCTGTTCATACTACTAGCCTATACGCTGCTCATATGTTCTGAGTTTTTGTTGTATGCTTGCATGATTATTGTTGGTATCAAAGATATTAACCGGATATGACCATTATATATATCTTTGATAGTTGTTTCCGTGAAAATGAATTAGCTACATACGAAGTTGGATATGTAATGGAGATTTTTGAATTATTCTAGCCACAGGAGGAATGGGCATGAAGTGTCCTACAACATCGTGCCACTGATTCAGTCTAGCTAATTTGTGGTACCGAATTTAAGGGATGTTGTTGCAGTGTGCACAATACATATTTGTTTTTTCCTTTTTCCAGATGCAGTTCTCTTGATTGGTTTACTGGCAACAATATATTAAATCTTGGGCCATAGCCTTTGTTATTGTGGGCTGCTACAACTGTGTCCATGTAGGGATTTGGGCCAGTTGGTGAACCCAAAATTCCATTCACACGTGCCAAAATCTGTTGAAGGTTTGTGCACTGTGAATGCCAATGTTGCTCTCAACAGTGAAAGGGGTTAGTACATGCTGAAGGGTTTCATTCATGCAAAATCTGTTGACTTCCCGGCATC
Source organism: Carya illinoinensis (assembly GCF_018687715.1). NCBI lineage: Eukaryota > Viridiplantae > Streptophyta > Magnoliopsida > Fagales > Juglandaceae > Carya > Carya illinoinensis. The sequence goes on along the minus strand of NC_056762.1, from coordinate 34,743,403 downwards.
TTGAGACTTTATCTGATCTCTACTGTTTGCCTTAGTGTTTGTTTGATTGGAAGTGTAGTGGAGCTAAGTCATGATTGTTTCCTCCTCCAGGTATAATGCTGTAATACAGAGTTGGCAGCTTGCATTTAATTGGGAACACGGTGTCAACTTCCAAGTTCGGGATGTACGGGCACGGGTTCTGACAGACATGGCTTGGGTTACCATGAAAACTTTCGTTGACATTGATGCTGGGCCATTCAACGTGACGAATGTCTTTGAACTCCATAATGGGCGATGGTACATGGTGCATCATCACAGCTCGATGGAGGTCGAGGCTCAAATTGTGCATGCATAACAGAAGAAAAGAAGTGATGATACCAACGAGATATTAATACAGGTCACCAAAAGAAAACAAAAATGGTGGTATTTGTTGGCTGCAGCAACTTGCTTGAAATTTCACCATCTTGATTTCTTTAGATCATCCTTTTTAGTTGCCAGCCTCAATTTTGGTGGTTTTGTGATTAAAAAAGAAAAAAGAAAAAAAAGGGTCGTCCTTGTTTTCTTTCTTGCCCCCATTTCATTTTTTTTGCTTCGTTTCTCTCTCTCTCTCTCTCTCTCTCTCTCTCTCTCTCTCTCACTTTTTTTCAATAGGAATGAGTATCGGAGCTTTAGGAGATTAAATTACGCAGGGTTCTAAAGAACTTATTGCTCAAAGTGGAAATGAATTTTATACAGTGTAATTTTGTATTGCTTAGCGAAGGGTTTGGATCTCAAATGTTGTTGTTGTCTCCAGCAAACAAGCCTCCATATCCCTGTCCTTTCTCGTTTCCAGATTGCATATTCCAACTCCATCAACCCTAGGCATGAACGAGGAGTGCGTTCATGTCTGTGGATGATCCGTCCTGTCTTCACAGGCGAATCCCCTGGGCCCTGACAAAAATGTCTACTCTATGGTTTAAAGCTATTTAAATACTTGCAACAGGCAAGAAGGTTCCATGGTCTAGTGGTCAGGACATTGGACTCTGAATCCAGTAACCCGAGTTCAAATCTCGGTGGAACCTTTGACCTTCATTCTTTTCATCTTTATTCCTCTTGGCCTTCTTGTTATGAGAAAATACTCAAGCACAAAATGATTATATCAAAATAATTTTATAAACTAGAAAAATTATTTCTAACACCTTCAAAAATTTGAAAGAGAGAATTTGGCATAAAATCTTTAACTAAAAAAATAATTTTTTGTCTCAAGTTGGGAAAGAGAATTTTTAATAAAATGTGTGTTTTAGGCCATTCCTATTTATACAATGAATATCTTCAATCTTCCTTTAAAACTGTGTAATGAGATTAACACCATGTTTCTAAGTTTTGGTGGGGGAAGCAGAATAAAGAGGGTGGAGTCCATTGGAAGAGATGGGATAAGATGGGTGGACAAAAAGAGCAGGGGGTATAGGATTTAGAGACTTGAGTAGTTTTATTAGCAAAACAATGGTGGAGATTTATTCAAAACCCAAATTCTCTAACTGCTATGGTGTATAAAGAAAAATATTATAAGAATGCTAATTTTTTGGATGCCAAAGTAAGTTCAAAACCTTCTTTGATACATAGGAGTATAAGTGTATATTTTTTGCAAATGGATAAAATGAGAAGCTGCAAAGGTGAGTCTTCGAAGGAAGGAAAGGCGGATGGTAGATGGAGGAACATCTAGGATTTGGAAGTGCAAAGTGCAGTGAAGGTGTTTCTTTGGAAGACAGGTAATGATTTGTTGCCTACGAAAAATAACCTATTTAAGAAAAGGATTGTTAAAGATCCTAGATGCCCAATATGTCAAGAAGAAAATGTGACAGTGATGCATGTTCTTCGGGAGTGTGCATCAACAAATGATGTGTGGGGAGATGAACAAAGCTGTGTACAAAAATGGAAGAGAATAGGGAGTTGTTTTCTAGAATTATGGGAGAGTTTGATGAGAAAACTGACTAAAGCTCAATTGGAGAGATAGCTGTCCAGTTTAAAAAAGTATGGATAAGAAGAAATGAGAATGAGGCTTACTTATCACAAAAGGCTACTGATATCTACAAAAGAACGATTAGAGGAATTTCAGAAAGCTCAGCAAGTGTAGAAACCAGATGCTACTGCAAAAACTAATGCATGGACTGAAGCAAACAGATCTTAATGAGTGAAATCAAATGAAAGTTTCGTGAAAGTTAATTGGAATGCTTTTGTGGATGTTAAGAATATGGTGATGGGGATGAGAATTATAATTAGAAATGAGGAGGGTGAAATGATGGGTTTCAAGGTGGACTGTGAGTTTTAAAAACTGTGGGTTCAAAGGATTCCATTCTCGCGGGTTTATATCATGAAGCTTTGGTGGCTGTTTGTGATAATAGGAAAATAGTTAATAAAAAACCAAATATTGTAGAGTGTTTTGCATTGTGGAAAGCTTTGAAGATTTTAGAGGTCTTAATTTTTAGAAGATGATCTTCGAAGGTGATGCTAAAGCTATAATCATAGTAGTAGAGAGTGATGAAGAGATTATGTCTTGCTATGGTCCTTTGATCAATGATGTCGCAATAATTTTTACAAATCGATGTGAATGAAGTATAAAATTTGTTTATAGAAATAGTAATACAGTAGATCATATTTTAGCCAAGGCTGCTTTACAATTGGTTGATGAAAGAATTTGGATTGAAGAAGTCCGTGACTCCATTGTAAAAAGTTTGTTAAAAGACAAAGGTTGTAATGATTGAAGTTTTTTTTTATGAAATACATAGGTTTATTTTCAATAATAATAATAATAATAATAATAATCTTATAAGCTGAAATGGTTTAAAAATAGTTTGTTAGATTGTAAAATTATTTTTATTATAAAATAGATTTGACAGATCACCCAAAGTCATGACAATTTATTAAATTATTTTGAATAATCGATTTGTTTCAATAACTCCTCCCTCACATTTCACTTTCATATATCTTTTTTCATACATTATACGCCCTATTTAGATTTAAAATTGATATTAACTCATCTCATCTCATATAATCATTATAATTTTATCAAATTTTTACATAAAATATAATAAACAATTCAAATTTATAAAATTAAAATAATAATATTCTAATAATATTTTATTTAATTTTCATCTGAACTCATCTTCTTTGAACTCACTATCTAAAATCCATGCACTTTGATTGCCAATCCCAACGGTGGATTTCTAATGTTAATTTTATTCATATATTAGTTTTTGCTCAGTATGAACAATTTGAATTGATCTATAGGATTTGACCCGATAAATATCCGCTCATTATCACTCTTATTATATGCCTTTCTTACACTCTTATTATAACTTCGTGGTATTTATTTAAAAAATTAAGAATTTAAATAAAAACTTAGTATCTTTAATGAAGTGATATATCATCTGAATTGGTTATAAAAAAAAGTTATAAAGAAAGTTGTACAAAATTATTAAAATTAGAGCGTGCAAATCTCTTACAAAGTCCTTTTAAAAAAGTAAAATTCACTTATAATTTTATTTTCATTGTGTCTACTTTTGTTGGAAAAAATGATATGAAACTTATTCATCTAAAATTTATATTTGGGATTTGCCAATTACTCTTTCAAATATGATATGCCCCTTTAAGAAAATAATTAACTTTTATTTAAAATACTTTAATCATAAAAAAAATTATATAAAAATAATTCTATAAATTAATGTGGATTTACATAATTCGTCATATTATAAAATTATTTTCATTAGAAATGATATATATAGTTGTGAAGTGTACAGACGTCATATAGTTATTTTGAAAGAGAGTGAGGTTCATTATTAAAAAATTAATTTTATTTTTATTTTCATTTGAGTATTGTATTTATTTATTTTTTTCAATATGATTACGAGGTACTTGCAAACTTATGACTATAAATATTATTTTGTTATTTTTATTATAAAATAAATCTTATAAAATTCATGGTTTTCAATACTGTACTGTACCAACCGGTATAGCCGAAATATGCCGTACCGGCCATTGGTCCGATGTAGATATTGTACCTATTTCGTACAGGTCTAAATACCGACCGATACCAGTCAATATTTCGGTCTGTACCCGCCTACGTACCGGCTCGTATTTTGACCTTTACTTTTTTTTTTTTTCATTTTTTCAAACTACAAGCTTATTTTTTGACTTCCAATTCATACTAGACTATTTATAATTTATATATATATATATATATTTATGTATAAATTATTCATATATAAACTATTATTTTAGAATATAATTTATATATATTTATACATATAATTTATTTATATATCAACTATCTAAAATGGTACACAAAACAGTATCGATATTAAAATATTTTATTTCAATACCTTAATCGGTATGACATCTGATACAGTATTTAAAATATAGATAAAATTACGTAAATTTATAAAATTATTTTTATATAATCCACTTTTCTCGCGTATCTTAGATGTCCAAAATTTACAACCGGAAATTGGGGTCGAACAAAATTGACATGTGCCCCATCACATACGATAGGCCCTTTACACTGTATCTTTCCTTCTCCCCTTTGGACATCGATAAGCACAGACAAAGTTCCCAGTATTGAAGCTATAACCCACAGTTCCACCGGTCATAGGAGGCTCTCTCTCTCTCTCTCGCGCTGTCTGAGACCTTGAAAAAAATGGAACCCGAAATCCAGGAGCGAATCGAAAATACAGTTCGGAGGATTCTTAAAGGGTCCGACATGGAGGAGATGACGGAACACAAGATCCGCAAGCAGGCATCGGCTGAGCTCGACCTCGACCTTTCCGAGCCGCCTTACAAGGCATTTGTCAAGCAGATCGTCCAGTCCTTCCTCGAGCAACAAGTAGAAGAAGAAGAAGAAGAGGAAGAAGAAGAAGGAGGAGGAGGAGAACGCCGTAAGGAGTACGATGATGAAGGCAATCTGATCATTTGTAGGGTGAGATTGTGAAAATCCTAATGCTCTGTTTGTTTGCTGAGAGAGTACGAAAAAAGAAAATTAAGCGAAACGAGTTTTTATTTTTAATTTAAAAAAATATTATCATCATTTCAATAATTTGTCTGTGGGTTTTGATTCAGTTGTCAGAGAAGAGAAGGGTAACGGTCCAAGATTTCCGGGGAAAAACTTTGGTGTCCATTAGGGAGTACTACAAAAAAGATGGCAAAGAGCTTCCTACTTCTAAAGGTCCATTTTATATGGTTAACTTTGCTGTTTCCGTTGCTATATTATTTTTAGACGTTCTAAACCATCGCTGAGAATTTGGACTCAATTGTGTAATTGGAAGACTTAGGCGGTTATCTTTATTTTTGGGCTTGCTTATAATTTCGTGAAATATTGGTATTTTTTCCCGATGCCTTGTATTGAAAAACAAGTTATTAAAAAACAAGTTTAATATAAGAAAAAATGTTGCCGAGTCATTGGACAAGACTTAGGTGATTATGGTGGACAATGGGGAGGTGGTAATAACTGGGGTTTTGAGCTTCCTTATAGTTGTATTTGCTAATGGAGATGTTTTCAAATCCTTAAAGACAAACTTTTGTTTCTTCTAATCGTATTAACGGTTTAGTTGTAGTGTAATTGTGATTTTGAAGCGATTGAGGGTGCTGGAGGGATGGGAGGGCGTGTAAGTGTTGGTGCTCATTTTGGCTACCTTGGTTAGAAGTTAGGATTTCTACTGTGAACGAGTGTGTTGGTGTTGGTGGCCATGGTTATGAAGGTAGAAATGATAGACGTTGTCCTCTAAATGGTCATTGCACAACTGTTGTCTGATGTTGATACTTTTTATGAAGAACAATAGAAGCGAATCGCAGGGTGTTATATGAAATGGTGGCTAGGGCAAAGAAGATTGGGGGACCTTGCTTTCATGGTTCTAGTGGTTAAAGCACTTGCTATATCTTGCTGATGGAAATTAAGAGGACCAACAGAAAGGTCAACAGAGACTCTTCCTACCTTTTGTTGTGACCTAGATTTTTTAACCAACTTTGGCTAAAAAGTTGTATTCTTGAACTATATATCTGGTTATAAGCTATGAAATTTGTAACCCCTAGGGGTTGGCTCAAGTGGTAAGAGCCTTGGTTTTGGTCGTATGCTCCCTTCAGGTTTAATGTTTGAACTTTTGGATGCAAACAATTTCTAAGGGCCATTGAACTGGAGGAATTTTCCCTTGAACTACCTGAGATGCACTTGTGGGAAACTCCTTGGTGTGGTGGGTTTATGCTCCCTAGGGATTAGTCAGGATTTTGTTCTGGACACTCGGTGCCAATAAAAAAATAAATTATGAAATTTGTAAATAGCAAACAGGGTCACTGGAGTTTGGACGACTAGGATTGTTAATCTGGTTTTAGGTGTTCGGTGGACTCTAGTCACATTGATATACTATATAAGTTTCAATGCATAACATGAGTCATGCATGTGTCTGGTCCTTTGCAATCTTTTTATTTGTTTCCCATATTTTGCCTTGGTTTGTTTCCTTTTTTTGTGTTTTTTAGTACCATCTTTGATTATTTACCTCTTGCTTATGCGATAGGTTAAGTTGCAGGCAATGATTGGTTGTGCTTTTCCTCTAATCTTTGGAATTCAAGTTTTTTTTTTTTTTGTTGGTTAATATTCTAAGATTGTACAAAATATCTGCTTCTCTTGTCCTTTCAGGAATAAGTTTGACAGAGGAGCAATGGTCAGCCTTCAAGAAGAATGTACCTGACATCGAGAAAGCCATTAGGAAGATGGAGTCTAGGTAATGTGAAAATGTAATCAGTATGTTCTTTTGAACCGACTTTGCCATTGAGGCATAATCTGGGTTTCAAGGTGGCAGAACATTTTATTCAGAATAGGAACTGCCGTAGTGCCTGTGCACGTTTTTGGACATGTGGACAATCTGGACTATGAAGTATATTTTAAAGCTTTAAATGAATCAGCAATCTCTGTTTTCGCCTCTTGTTCCTTATCTTTTCCCCCCATTATCTTTTGTGTTAGCAACCAAAGACTGAAACATATGCTATGTTGATATTAGCAGTGGATTTCAATCCCTATGGCAAGATTCCATTCCAATGGTGAAACTCGTGCTCATTGTCAGGCAGTACTGTTCAAGAGTAACATTGATACCGATTTAATTATAGAATTGTCATTGCTATTATCTCCCAATGATTGGAAGATATCAATAAATACAAAGCAAAAAACCTAAGCATCAACAAAATTAGCAACAATAACAGTTATATCATCGACTTTGCCACCAAAAAATCTTCTTCCAGAGGCTAAAGAATCTTGCATAAATGGTGTATAGGCTGTTTTATTCGTAGATTTGTCATAAGCATGCTCGGCTACCGCCCAAGCCACCTGCTGTGGAGTGCATCCCACCTCAGCCGCCATTTTTACAACATCCCTAATTTCCTCGTCAAACATGTTATCAAACAGCCCGTCCGTGCCGACTACTAGGATGTCTCCTGATTCTACCTCGATCGTAAATATCTGCATTATAAAGAAATAAGGCCCCATTAATTAATTCCTCTACTGGAGAGGAATTACAACGTTGCATCTCACTAGAGAGGACATAAATCATAAAGAAAACTTCTCTTGTTTAAGAGAATCACCCCATATACAAAGAGATTTCACAAAAATAAATATACAAACATGACTTCGAGTGATTAGTTAGATTTATTTTACAATAAAAATAATTTAAAATTTGGATACTTTATCAAAACACGTTAGTTTTTATGAATTTGCGTCAAATTGCATAAAAAAAATATATCGCTACGTTCGTGTTTTGAATTTTTTTATAATTATAATAAACCTGTGACAACTGATACGTATACATAACATAATTCAATGATAAAATTACTAAAATAGAGGGAGGAAACTGAAGGATATACGCACCAGTGCTGAATCGGGGGTATCATTTGTTAGTCCCAGCTGAAATGGACAGTTGGGATAATGTTGTTGAATCTCCGATTTCTGCATATCTCCTGCCTTTTTAATCAACAAAAACCCACTATCTCCCACGTTCGCTACATGCAAGCACTGCATAATAAAACAAGAACACTATCTGTTATTACTTTCCTTAACAAAACTAAACAAGCTAGTACGTTTATATGCCTATTAGCACTATGTTTAAATAAGTGAAGAATAATGATAGATACAGTTATGTAAGCGTCGTGCACTCCTTTTAAAAAGAGTGAAATCTATTGTTAAAATTAAAGCTAGCTAATATTTTTCGTATAGATCTTATATTTACGCAACGCATAACTGCAAATATCACCCTCTATTATTATGAATTATAGACATACATTGTCTATGAGTTTGATTATGCAAGCCGTTGACGACCCTCTGGCGTTGGTGTTTGAGAAAGCTTGATCCAAAACTCTTTTCATGATCCGATCATCTACGTTTCCGTCGTCTGGCTCCATTGATACGATAGCCTCGAAAGCGTTATTCATGAGCTGCCGGGCATATACTCCGGAGTCCACGCCCTGGAGGATCCAGCTACCCACCCCATCGGCCACACCAATGGCTCCTTTTTCTTCAGAGAGGAAGTAGGCGTCCTCGCCTTGATCAGTTGTAGAGCCTGGTTTTTTCTTTGGTATGTAGTATGCTCCGGCAACCATTCTTATCCCAGCTTTTCCTTTTGAACTTTCCCTAATTAAAGCATGAATTAATATATTAATTATGTCCAGTCCGGCCAAGTAAGGAAAAAGAAAACAAAGGAAGAAGAAAGAAGAAGAAGGAGAAGAAAATAACATGTTTCTGCTCTTGTTGATTTTCAAGAAGCTCTAATTAATGAGATAAACAAACTAGAGGAGGTGAGGACGTGGGAGGGAAGAAGAAGCTGATGATGATCTTGTGTACGTTCTTTATGTGAATAATAATAATAATAATAAAATAATCTAGCGATTGAGATTAATATATCGACGTAAATGAGATACCATAATTGTAGTTAAAAACAACTACCTTATTGTCTTCAAGTAGGAAACTAAATAACGTTGACGTTAAAGGTAGTAATGTTCTAGTAAAACCCAACTTATGCTACATACCTAGACGTGGGAATGTTTTAAGAGTTTCCGAAAACATAGGATGTCGTCCGAAGCACATGAAGTGAACACCTTTGAAAAATCCCTCTTCCTGTCGTTTAGATTACGGACTCGTTTGATACTAATCTTCCCACTGGGATTTTTTTTTTTATTAATATTGTCATTTTTTTTAAAATTTTTCTAAAAGTGTTAAAAAATGCATGTGAAAAAAAGCAAAAATGAAAAAAAAAAAAAAGAAAAAGAAGCATGAAATGCATTAGCAGGATCTCCCGATGGCTGTAGAGCCACCCTTGATGCTAATTTGTTTAGATGTTAACAACATGTCAAATTATATACGAATAGTAATAAAATAATTTATAAATAATAGTAAAATATAATATATTCAATTAACTTGAGCTGCTCGATGCAACTCATAATATTCCTTTGGGCCTAGTTTGTTTACAATAGGGCTTATGTTTTATCTAATTGGATTCTTGTTAATTACTTAGTGTTTGGTCTGGCCCATGACCTTCATAGTGGCCTAACAGTATATATCTAAGAAGGCATGGTGGGATTCATTCTAGAAAATTACTCTAATGTTGGTAGGGTTGCAAATGAACAGAGTAGCTCGTGAACAATTTGAGTTTGACTTGTGTATACTTAGTTTGAACTCGATTTATAATAAATGAGATATTCGTAAACACAAATATAAGTTCAAATATTAAACAAGTAAAACTCATATAAACTTGACTCGACTTGATTTAGACTCGTGAATAAAATTCATATAAGCTTGACTTGACTCATTTTAGCTCGTTTTAAAGCTCATAATATGTTTTATATATGTATGTGTTATATATATTATATGTTAGTTATATTTTATATACTTAAATATCTATTATTAATTTATTTATAGTTTATCTTATTTAATATAGATATGTTATGTTTCTAAAATGTGTATAGGATAATTTGTATAATAATATATTATACAATTACAACCATTGTTGAATTCAAAATTTCAAGTTTTGTATAATTATATATTTACACATGGATTTTGATGATAACAAATAAATTTAAGCATCAAGGAGTCTCAACCTCAAGTTTTCTACACAAATGGAGCCAAGCACGTCCATGAACTAAGCATGAGTAAGAAGGGAATAAGTTCACATTAAAACTAATAGAGTAATTTGTACATCTCTTGAAAAATTCGAAATTAGGATTAAGGTTCAAAATTAATATTTTATCATAAAATATTAAAATACATTTTTTACATGTGTATGAATATTTTGAAAATTAAATTTGAAAGATTATTGATTGTCATATTTCACATGTGCATGATATGATTAAAAGTTTAAATTTTGAAAGTATTAAAAATGATTAATTGTTATATTTCACATGTGCATGTTTTATTTGAATATTTTCAAAAGTGATTGATGCTCTTTTTGATTTATGTAAAAGGTAGATGATTTTGTTTGAAAAATTTGAAAAGTAAAATATTCATTTTGTCATATGCGAAAAGTAAAAAGATTAGGTTTGAAATTTTTAAAAACTGAATGATGTTGTCTTTGACAATTGAATAAAAAGAAACTTTTATTTGAATTTTTTGAAAACGTGAATGATGTTGTCTTTGACATATGAATCTTTTTAAATTTAAATATGAAGTCTCATATGCCTATAAATAGATCATTTGAGGTTTCAAATTACAACACCAAGAACATATGCATATCATTACAATTTTGCAACATTCATTCAAACATTTCAATCTCTATTCTCTAAATATTGAGTCTTAACCCTTATTCATTTTGAGAGAGATATAGTTTACGCTGTATTATTCTTATTTCACTCATTGATGAGTGTTCTCTGATAACCTACCCACTATCAACTCTTGTATTAGTAAAAGGGTGTGTAAAACACTTTCTACACATGCATAACCCTTATGTGTGTAGAAAGTGTTTTACACAAAGAATAGTTGAACCACCACGTGTAAGGTGATTGCAAATGTAGATGGTGTTCCACACAGATCCTTTGTAGCGGTGTTGTTCAAATGTATAATAGATTTCTATCTCCACTTAAATGAGGTTGAATAGTAAATTTGAGGATCCTCAAGGGGTAGGTTGAGGTGAGGACGTAGACAGTAGGGCCGAATTTCATTAACATACTGAGTTTGCTTCTTTCTTACCCTTACTCTTTATATTTATTGATGTTTCATATTTTGTTTATATTTTATATTATATATTTGATTTATAATTATTAATTTTTAAATACAACTCAATTCACCCCTCTTGTGTTGGTCATCTATACAACAACTATTGATTTATTATATTATCTGTATGTATTAAATAGTTTGTTTATTACATTTATCTTGTGTATTATTTTTTTAATTTATAACTATAATTTATTTTTATTAAAAAAAGTTATACCATAAAAACTTTGAATCAAAATTATTTGTTGAATCGTTAAATTATTTGAGTATTTTTTTTTTTGGTAAAATTTTAAATTTTTTTATTAATCAAAAGATAAGATTAGAAATTTCAAAATAAAAAATCGAGTTCAAACTCAAATTGTTTGTTTATTTTTAGTTGAACTTGAGTCAAATTCAAATAACATTAACGGTTAACTAACCGAGTTCGAGTAAAAATATTAGAATTTTATTCAAGTTTGAGCTGAGTTCAAGTAAATAAACATGTTAATCAACCTCGAGTATCCTTATTCGAATTCGATTCGATTCAATTTATTTCTTTTACAGCCCTAAATGTTGGTCACTGTGTGGAGGAAGAATTGCCTCAAACAATCCAATATATCAATACAGTCTTATCTTTCAATTGTTTCCGTTCTATTTCATTTACATTTTCTTTTTCTATTTCCTTGTGTTCTTCGGCATCACATTCAGTATGATCATAACATGAAATAATTTATGAATAATAGTGACATATTAATTAATAGTTGTGATATGAGATTCATATGAAAAAATAAATTTTTTAATGATAGATCTTATTTTTTTTAGAAAAGAGTGAGAGACGCTTGCACAACTCATAAATGTATATAATATCATTCAAAAGTTAAATCCATCTCAACCTATTTTTTATATTCATGAAATACATATCTCTGTCTATTTACATTCAAATACATCTCAATAAAACTCACAAAATATTACTATTTACAAATCAATTTAAATCATCTAAAATCACCTTAACATCCAAATGAGCCTAAAACTTTTCCTACTATTCTTAAATCTTGTAATTAATAATCTTTCATAATTTAATATTTCAACCTGACATTGAACGATTGAAAAATTACTTACAACTTGTGATGTCAGTCGATTCCAACAATATACAAGAATGGCTAAAATAGAATAACGAAGAGAAGAGAATAACTAATAGAAGAGGAAGTTAAAAGGGTAATCAAGAGTCAATTATCACAAAAATATTAATAATTTTTTTTAATTATTGAAATAAGAATAATAAAATGATAGAAGAATTTAGTAGTACATGGAGAAGTCAAAAAAACAAGTTGGGGGGCCAATTTCGTATTTAAGTCCAGTATGAAAATCCTCTATAAGCAGGCTCGAATTAAAAGGTCCAACAGAATCTGCACACTACACACCAGTTTATTTGGGAAGAAACAAGTTTCATACACATATGTGCTGTTTCAGTTATGTAGAAATTGTTTAAGCTGATAAACACAGTATACGATAAATATCACATAACAGTAATCTCATATAAGGATGATCTAGTCTAAAAGACATTCTTTATATATACCATATAACTCTAAAAACAAGAGATGATCTTCTGAAGTCTAGATTTCTAAGAGATATATTATACCGACTTAAGTATTGGAGTATTCTCTGATGCATTACACTGAAATTTTCTTAATATTTATAGGTAAATGATTGCATAAATGGTAATGAAACACGTCCTTAACACAAGTAATGAAAAATAAAAAACTACCATATGATGAAAACTATTGAATTAGTAATCATAAATAGTAAAAAGTCTTTTGTCTTAAAACCTTTATGTTATCTTAAATTTTAATAAATTGAGTAGATTTGTGATAATAAAGACAATCACGATGAGGTGGCTTATAAGTCAAATACAAAAATGATGCTTATAGGTAATATAGATCTTCATTTATGTATTAAATTTTTGATGTCATATTGCGCCCAAAAAAGAGAATAATTATTTTTTAATATTATTATTATTTTAAGATTTAAAAAAAAATTAAACTATTTATTATATTTTATATAAAAATTTATAATGATTATAATGATAAGGTAAGATAGATTGAAAGTGTTACTCAATCTAAACTTAGCATTTAATTATCATGTTTCAATTCTATATATTTTTTTTAATTGGTACCGGATAACAAAGTTCGGACTAATTCCATGAGTGCATAGACCCTTGTCAAGAAGTTTTTCAATTCTATATAAACATATTGAACTTCAACTATAAACCAAACACAGAATCTAATTAAAATATTACAATTAGGATGCCCCACTCTCAAAATCTAAAGAGAAATGTCTTTTTATAGTAGATTTTATAATTTCAATCATACTTAAATGTAATATATTCTAAGTAATTTTACATCTGCCTTGTGGACAAATGAAATTATTTAAAATATTTTACATTAATTAATATGATTAAAAATAACAAAATCTAAAATAAAAAATTCATTACTCAAATGCAGAACATAGTAGCTTTCCCACTCAAATTCTCTAAAATAGAATTTTTTTTCTTTAAAAAAAAAGACTTTTTATAATTATTTACAAGCTGGACAGTGCACCAAGCCATTCTCATTGCACTGACCACAACGCTCTCTCTTATCCGACCCATTCTTGATCACTTTACAACTCCCATCACACTCCCAACACGGCACGAACCTCATGCCCCCGCACCTCTCGCAGCCTTGCCTTCCCATCCCTCTCTCCACTCTTGCCGCCTTCAGTATCCTCCCCAACCGGCCCGCCTCGTTCAGCTCCACCATCTCCTCCACTCCCCCGATGTACCTCCCTTTCACGAATAGCCTCGGTACTCTCGCCGTCTCCCCCAGCAGCTCTCTCAACTCGTTCAGGAACTCCCCGTGCAGCGACACGTCCCGCTCGTCGAACACCACCTGGTGCCCTTCCAGCACCTCCCTCGCCCGGTTGCAGTCCTCGTACGTGCGCCGGACCCCCTGTAGCGAAGTCGTGTAGAGCACCACTGTGTCGGCCCCGCCCCCCGGCGGGCACTTCTCCTGAAAATCACTCAGAGGGTCCCTCTTGATCCTGTCGAAGTTCGCCATCTTTCCTTCCCTTTCCCTCTCTAGCCTGTCCTTCAATATAAATATGTTCTCCTTCAGGGGCTTGAGCCTGAAACCCTCCGACTCTGACTCGGTCCGTGGCTCGTTCTGCTTTGGTTCGGTTCTTCTCGACTCGATCCGCATCGTCTCGGCTTTCCTCAACTCTTTACTCGGCTTCGGAGATAGCTTGGCGTCGAGCTCCTCGAGCGTGTGGAAAGAGGCGCTCTTACGAGGCGTCTGTTTATTGGGGGTCGTGCTATCCTGCACCGGTGGGGGAACTGCTTCCGGTTCCGGCTTTGCGGGCGGGCCGACAATTGTGGGCTTTTGCTTCTTGAGTTCCTCTAACTTCAAGGCTTTGCTGACTTCCTCCCAGGAGTGAGGAGCGTCAGCCTCGAACTTACTGAGCTTCTCCAGAATCGGAGCCGGTACGTGCGTGGGCTTCTCTTCGTGCTCCTGCTGCATATGGTCCACCTTGAGCCAAGGCTCTTCGACTGCGTTGACGTCGAAGACCGCAAAGCTCGCGGGAGCTGGGCGGTAGACATCATCGACGGTCACCTTAATAGGTTTCGAGGAGGCACACCCCATTTTTCTGGCGCTGGATTTGCTTGTGGGATTACGTGTAGATGAATATTGTAGGCGCGAACGTGTTTTTAAGGCAAAATTTGTGTGGCTTTGATGGTGGATAAGAGACTTGTGTTCTAAGCCTCGGGATGTTTCTGTGGTGGTACATGAAACTGCGAGGGGTGTACCTCTAGATAGTTGCCACGTTGTAACAAGTTGAGTATTGGACTCGTGTGTCTTCGATATTTTCTTTTTTTTGGGTAGCTGCTTGCAAGGCAGTGGCTGGTTTTAACTTGGGGGTGATGCTGAGGGTGGTGGATATTTGTCTGTCAAATTCCAACCAAGTAACCCCATGGTGGTGGCGGTCATTAGAAAATGTTTACGCAATCGTATCAAATTGGTGGATGGAAATTAATAAATGGTCATGTCCAATGATCTCAATGCGACTAATTTGTTCTTATCGGAAGAAAATATGTATTTATAAATTTATTTTGAGTAATGTTATATTCAGTCTTATTTATTTATTGACACATAAAATAGAATATTGTTATTATAAAAGTGATCTATTTCACTAAAAGATGTACTGAAATTTTGATTTTAGTTTGATCTATTTGGGCTCAAACATGTTTGTGGATCAATTTCTGTTCCTCTTATGGATGTTTTGGTTTGATCTGTTTGATTTTAGTGCGTTTTAGGAGGGAATATGAAAAAGAGTAATGTGTTTGTGTGGAACACAAAATAATAGGAGAGGAGGAGGCTTCGAGTTTATAGATAGTTTTGTTCAAATTATAATGCAGGTCAGCATGGATGAGTGTGGTGGGTTAGTTTAGCATACTCTTAACAATTTGTTAGGTACATTTTTTATTCAATTATTTTAGATTCGAATTTCTGTAAACAACTTTAAGGCTCTATTTGGAAGTTGGATTGTAGTCTAGTTTTAAGTTGAATCTAACATTTAAACATCAAACTCTTAAATTATTAAACTCATCTAACATTTCAACTCAAAACCTTTTTACATATGTATGAGACCCACGACACTTTTTAATTTAATACATTTTTACACGCGGGATCCATAACCTTTTTTCTTTTCTCATAAATACATTTAAATTCATCTTAACATCTAAACAAATCTAAACTCATTTTAGTTAGACCTCACTTCACTATCTCAATTCACTATTTTTTATAAAGAACTCAACTCACTATTATTTATAAAAAATTAAACACATCTCAACTCAACATTTAAACGGACCTAATTGCCTAAATGAAGCAATGGTGTCGGCCAGCTTAGGACTGCATGGCAAATTAATGAACAAATTCTTTTGTTCAACGGCGAATTGAAGGATTCACGCATGCACTGTTTGTAGCATTATTGTTCGAACATTCCTGTTCTCTCAAATCTACATATACATATATATATATACACAAATAATATGTAAATATATTATGACTTATATCATGTTCCCGCGGCCCCGGGGGGGGGGGGGGGGGGGGGGGGGGGGGGGGGGGCGCGCAGCGGAGCCTTGTATAATGTCCTTGGCTTAGCTCGATCGACGGATCGAGTCTCGCCTCTTCGGATCAACTTCAATGGGATTTGTAATACATACATACATACATACATATATATATATATACACACTTTGAAAAATAATGATTCTCATACAATTATTAATTAGAAAATACATATTAATTATAGAACCAAAACTCCCAATAATACTCCGCAACTCTCAAGAGATCTAGATCAGTAGAAGTACTTCTCATAGAAGTACAAGTGACTTCCTAAACAAAATATACTAACTTGGTACTAAAACACAAATAATGATAAAGCATATATTCTTGATGAGAAATGATATTTGCAGTCGTGGTTGTGCAAGCGACGTGCAATCGCTTTGAAAAAAATGAATTAATATGGAATTCACATAAAAAAAATTAACTTTTTAATTATGAACTTCACTCTTTTTAAAACGATTATATGGCGTTTGTAATTCTACGACTGTACTTAATAATACTAATTCCTGATATTCTAAATGCTTTGCATATTGGTACGTGGAAGCTAGACTCCTGCTACGGCTTGGATTTGCGCGCATGGAATGATCTGAGCACTTTGACACGTACAGATCACTCTATTTCACGTGAGCTTTAGGTTGCCCACTGTTCATCTGAACCATACAAAGTACAGCTACCATGCACGTAAGCATTCTATCTTACGTGCGTAGCAGAAGCTAATTGCCTCCTTCCGGCCATTAGAGGCGGTGGAAAGCGAGTTCCTTGAGTTATGAGTAAAGCCATCTTTTTAGGAGTTAAAAAAGACACCCTTTTTAAGTACTTTGGATGTGTGCCCCGTGATCTCAGTTTATTTTGCCTACTGCTGATAGCGTTAACTTTTGTAGGTGAATGTATGTACATATCTTAAGTTTAGTGTAGATCGATGCCGATGCATCGAACCTATGAGTAAAGTTAGTAACACTTAGATGCCTAGCTATTGGATTAGAATGGAATCTATCAAAGACAAGTTGGCTCAACCCTTGGCCAAGAAATTTGAATATATATATATATATGGATCTGCTTCTCAAATGTCTTTTCCTCGCAATTATTAATTTGCTAGCTTACCGCTTATTCTGTTCCTTTACTTTGGATCATTCCAACTTAGCTTAAACAATTGTCCCAACGGTCCAGTTTCACGTGGCGCCGATCCAAGTTTTTGAAAAAAAAATGGCAGGCTTCATGTGTCGCTTCTGACTCGCCAAATTGTCTTTCCTCTAAGTGCTGCATGCTCAGAGCCTCAGATTCCACAACTTAAATACAAATCAAAACTTGGGTTGCGACTAAAACCTTAGGAGCTTTTGGCAATGGGGAATTGCTCTCTCAAAGGGGTCACGAGAGACTGTTACAACTCTATAAGGGTTCTGAGTGATTCTGGGGCTGTATTACAATTCAGAGGCCCTATTACAGCTCGAGAAATCCTTAACGATCACCCGGGATATGGCATTTTCCAGCAGGGTCATGCGTCATCACCCGTGCAGGACCTCGATTACCTAATTGGTGGCCGATTGTACTATCTACTTCCACTTGTTAAGGAGTGTGCGCTTTGCAACAGGGAAGTCAAAGAACAAGTGCAGAACACAATGATGATCGAACAATTAGAGGCCGAGTGGCTGCAAGCCAAGAGGTCGATGAGTGCAGCAACGGATGTTGCGGAGAATTTGGCAGATGGATCGGCTCTTGAGGTGCTGCCATCGGTTGAAGATGGAGTTTGGAGAGTGAAGTTGGTGATTGACACAAAACAGTTGGAGGAAATACTGTCGGAGCAAGTGAACACTGAGGCTTTGATCGAGAGAATGAGGATGGCTGCAAGCTCAGCAGCCTCAGCTAGCCCATCACCAAAGCAGACGAAGGGTGCTTGGGCTTGGGGAATGGCTTGGAGACCGACTTTGCCTAATCTTTTCAAGGGCCTTGATCATGGAAAATAAATAAAAAACGACTATTTTCTTTAGCTCATACTTGAGTATTTTAGGATATTTGTAGGTTTAAGAACTTCGTCCTGTACATATTCTAATGAAATGTAAGGTTCTTTATGAATGCATGAAATGCTGCACAACAAGGTTTAATGTAAAAAGCTTCATGTACTTCATATGTTTGGTGCAGAACTGAATACATTGATTAATGGAAAATCTTATCATGTGTTTGTTGATACTACTCTTAATATAAAATATAATTAATATTTAAATTTTAAAACAAGTGATGATTTTACAGCAAAGTTCATGAGTTCGAATTCTCATTTTACACTCTTATCTATTTCTTTAAAATATTGTTTCATGACAAAGTGCTTGACAGTGTGCTACTAGCTATATTCCATGTCCAGAAGACCCTAACAAAACTTCAACTACTCTGTCCATGCCATCATGCATCAGATAACCTTAAATAAGGCTAATCATCAGAAGACTAGTATTAGAACAATTTTCCTTTCTTTTTTTCTTTTCTTTTTTTTTAAATGGGCAAATGGACATTTGGGATTGAGTGCATGAAGAATGCAATGTAGTTGTTAGTCTTTTTCAGTACTGCAAAACGTCAAAGTATTGGTTTGAGATGAATTAAAGTGATATTGACATCCAAATACAACCTATCTTCATTAGAATAATTGATTCTTTCTTCGTTTCCTTTTTCTTATAAAAAGAAATAATGGTATACATTATTAACCAACCATTGATCAAGTCCCGGCCGGCCACCAAAGTCTTCGTCGAATTTTAGTTAGGTCAACTTTTCTGGGAGTTCTAGGCTTCTAGCCACCAGGAGAAGGGACCCAGCCTTATTACCTTTTTTTTAAAAGACCCTATCTCACCTGCACGGGCTGCACCGCCCCATTTTTTTTTTTTTTTTTTCTAATCCTATTTATCATGTCATTTCCATATCACATATTATATAAAAATTTTTTCATCTTATTAAATATATAATATATAAATGATAGTAAAAAAATTCAATTAATTTAAAAAAATAAAATTTTAAAAACTTAAAAATAAATATGATATACGCATAAAATGATGAATAATAAAACTCTATTTTATTTAAAAGCAAGTGAATGTTTGGTTCTTGTTATTTGGTTAGGAAAATGGATTGAATAAAATATTTGGAAAATCTTTTTCAAGCATCATGTAAGAAATTGATCCATTATTTTGGTATTTTTGTCGTTAATCTACCAAAAATAAATATATTTCTTAAGAGAAATGTTTTGCTACAAATTTCTTTTATAAAAATAAGTTTATAAACTGATATGACTTGATATGGTATGTTAAATTGTAAAATTACTTTTATTATAAAGATAAATTTAAGGTATCATATGATCATACCATATCAGTTTGTAGATTTATTTTTATTAAATCTGTTACCATTTTTCTTTTTTTAGTATGATTTTCATTATGATATCTAGTTTATATTTTAAACAAATCTTCATTTTAGCAATTAACATAGAAAAACGCTTAACATACGTCACACAAATAAATACAATTCAGACTAAAAAATTCAAGATGAACATCATGTTATTATCACATGGTACGTAGTTATCTTGGGATTATTTTCTCCAAATATTTAACCCAGGAATCATATGTAATTTGACAAAACTTGTAAACTCATAAAAGAATTTTCTAAAAGTATTTGGTAGGAAATTTACAAGAGTTTCTAATATTTCCCACCTTACCTATCCAAATAGTAGTAGGACATGTGGTTGTTATTATCTTACCATACAAGATATAAGTTTGAAAAAATTAATTATTTTCTCAATATAAATTAATGTATTTTATGTATAGATAACTCGGATAATTTAATTGATGCATCTCACATTAAAATATTTTGTTCTGTCTAAGATTTCTAAAACTATTGCTTTAATTTAAAACTAAAACGATTTAAGAATAGAAATAAGATATCACAAATAACTCCAGTACCTTAGGTTAAGGGCAATGCTTATCTCACATATAAAAACTACCGATGGTGACAATCGATTCTCTCTTATTCTTCTTCTTTTAACTTAGCGAAGGAAGTGTTTTTAAATAATGTTATGAATTTTTTTAAAAAGAATATTTAAAGATATATATATATATATATAAAAAAAAAAAAAACAATACTTCGGCCTATTTGGTGGCCACCCTCGATGGCTTTTGTCTGTAGCTGTAATAGGATCCTTAGATTAATTATTCTTGCATTGAATAGGGTATATATATATATATATATATAATCGAAAAAATAGAAATTGAAAATGGAATAATCTATAGCATTAAATACGATCTATACAATATATGAAGTTAATAATATATATATATATATATATGATTCATTTGTTAAAAGAAAACACATTAATCATTTGGTTTTTAAATTATAATTCATTATTTCGTTTCCTTTCGGTCATAATCTTAATTTGGTTTTACCCACAAGTAATCATGCGCCCGTGTTTTTAGCTCAAAGCATTGTCGGGTTTTATGTCCGTAAGTGCAAGTTTCAGTAATTACCTTTGATTCAAAGCCAAGGGTATCCCATGAAAAAGTAGCTCCATAATGTCAGTGTCCGCCAATAGTTACAATCAAAATGATTAAAAGTTTACTAGTAAGATGCATGAAGGGACTTCAGATTTTTTTTTTTTTTTTTTTTTTTTTTTTTTTTTTTTTTTAATTTTGGTATGATTCTTTTTAGATAAATCATAAATTAGAATTTTTGTGAAAATGGTGAGACCTGTTTAAAAGATATTCAAATTATATATATATAAAAAAATACAGATACATTTTTGACATTTTCAAGAGTGATATGATTCACTGAATTTTGTGAAAATTTTCCTATATAAATTCATAAATGTTTGAGATCGAATTTGAGTAATGTTACTAATCATTTTAATTTTCATCATTCTCTCATCATTTAGATAATTAGAAATTATTTATTATATTTAAAACTTATCATCAAATGCTAAATCATAAAATAGATAAAAGAATGATAAATCTAATACTAAATCATGAGATGGATAAATAGATGATAAAGTGAATAATGAATAAGATTTTTTCATTCACAAGAAGTTCCGACACTGGTTTGTAATGACATTACTCAAAACTACATCTAACATTACTCTTCCTAAAAAGATGCATCATTGCCAAACACCATCCAAATTCTTTTTTCTTCCTCAAGCTTCTTCGCATGCAAATGGATCAGCGGCTCAACTTTCGTACTAAAGCTTCAATGCATGCATACTCCATATAATATTATATATAAGCATCCCATAAATATAAGAGCTCGTCTTTATGGATCACTTGTGCTTATTTATACACTAATATTACAAGAACAACAAAAGAGGACAGACATTTAACAGCCTCTATGCAAAAACCAGCTTACAAATCACATTTCTATATATAATATATAGGCTGTGCATCAAATTCAACCGTCCTAAACTGCATTTGTTCTCCAAAATTCCCTATAAATTCCAAGATACAACACAGCCAACCAGCCTTCTTTTCTGCTGTTCTTTTTGTTTTCACTATCTTTATTTTACTCGTGTAGCAGTATGCATGTATATATATATAGTAATCCTTTGCTCAAGCGTTTTGGTCTGCGAATATATCCAGGAGAGAGAGCGCCTCTGGAATGCTGAGTTCGAGGCGGAATTTAGGGCCATCATAATGGTGAAGAATTGGCCTGAAGGAGTCCTCCTCTAATGGCTCGCAGACTTTCCTTGTAAGAACTTGAACCTGTCACAAACGTATATATATATCAGTAAATATCAGATATCATGTATATAACCAAATATTTTTCATATTCTGCAATCAAGAAAACCATGAAAATGGGGTTCTTCACTGTTCATACCTGAGCAGGGAAGCGTGATTCACCAGGGCACTTTTTGTCCTCCCAAGCCGTTGGATCTATGTTTGTTCCTCCAAAGCCTGCAGCCTGAACAAAGACCACATTGATATTAGCCAAAATTACACACCCAAAATCAGGAGGAAAAGGAATGACTATTTCGTGTAATAAAAGAGATACGAACCTCGAAAATTCCATGGAGTTGGTGAGTGGAGTAGTTGTAAAGGAAGAGTGGCAAGCCCGGAGTTATAGCCCGAACTGAATCTCGGTAACGAGGAGGCAGACCTGGAATTATTTTGAAGCACAAATTTAGAACCAAATATACGAAGAATACAAGATAGTCAAACGATTTGTAATTGCAAAATAAGAGCAAAAAAATGGCTAAATTCCTCCACAATTTGATTGAGAAAAATAACATTTATTTGAAAGCATATTCATTTAATTTCATCTGCAGCCTAGACAGTGATCCAATAATATCAAACATCTATAATCTCTCTTTGAAGATTAGAATTTCATGTGCTCGAGACAATTCTTAATTGTGGATCTTAAATTTAAAATTCAGGTCAATATACAGACTCAACCAAGCACCCAGAAACTTGATTTGAAAAAACGGGCAAGCAAAAATTGAAATTTATATAGAAAATCAATCAAAACAAATCTCTGCAGCAAAAACTAGAGAGAAAGAGAAAGGCTACATACCAAAGAGTTGTCTTTTGAGATTCTCTTGCATAGTATCGTTGTTGCAGACAAAGATATACCCACCAACGGTTTCGTTCCTTGGCAGAGACTCGGATGGTGGAAGTGTCTTGAACCTCTTGTCCACAGCACTCTTGCCATCATTATTATTTTCACCATTATTCTTCTTATTACCATTACTATTCTTCTTCCCAGCTTTTCCTCCATGATCATCCTCACCCTTACCACCATTCTTGTGCCCCTTCACATTAATATTATTGTTGTTATAAATCCCAGGCTTAGAATAAATACCCTTGGTGAAACCGCCATTAATCCCAGCACTCTTTTGAGATCCACCAAAAACTGGACCATTTCCAGGACTGATAGCACCCGTTTTCCACCCTGCATTAAACCCATTAAAATCAGTCATCTTTGGCTTGAAACTGTTCCACCCATCATTGAACCCATTGAAATCAGACTCCTTCGGCTTCAGATTGCTCCACCCATCATTGAACCCGTTGAAATCAGACTCCTTCGGCTTCAGATTGCTCCAGCCATCGTTGAACCCATTGAAATCAGACTCCTTTGGCTTCAGATTGCTCCACCCATCGTTGAATCCATTGAAATCGGACCCCTTCGCCTTCAGATTGCTCCAACCATCGTTGACTCCATTGAAATCGGACCCCTTCGCCTTCAGATTGCTCCACCCATCGTTGACTCCATTGAAATCGGACCCCTTCGCCTTCAGATTGCTCCACCCATCGTTGAATCCATTGAAATCGGACCCCTTCGCCTTCAGATTGCTCCACCCATCGTTGAATCCATTGAAATCAGATCCCTTAGGCTTGAGACTGTTCCACCCATCGTTGAACCCATTAAAGTCAGACCTGTTTGAATTCAAGTTGCTCAGAGAGTTCACCTCTCCACCAACCCTTATATCAAAGTTCTTCCTTTCCTCAGGCCTCTTCGCGCCGAGATTAGAGCTCCAAATGGAATCGTTCACCGAGAGATTCGCCAAATTCGAGGTCTGCACCCGAAGTTGGTCACTGAATTGCCAAAACGATTGCTGGTTATTCTCCATCCTAACTCAAAAATCTCCTCAAATCCCTTAAAAAAAAACCAAGAAAACTCTATCTGGGATGGCAAGACACAAAATTTACACACTTCAAAATATAAAATTTAGGCTGAAAGTGTTGGGAAAGAAGAAGAAGAAGAAGAAGAAGAAGAAATAAAACTAATTTAGTGTGAGGGTAGATGTGGGTGGGGAAGAGCTAGTTAAATAAAAGGGAGGGATTCCAGTATGAGAAAAGGGAAATTTCGAGGAAAGAGGGAGCAATATCACAAAGGATGGCGTGTGAATTTGTCAAAGTAGAAATGTCCAAACATGGAGCAATTAACAAATCAAGTCCATTAATTGGAAAAGCAAAAGAGAGGTTTTTAATTTTATTTTTTCTCCAAAGTTGAGCGAATACGAGTCAAGATCATGACGTCCAAACCGCGTTTCTAAGAAGGAAAAATGGTAACTCGGTGAGAGGGAGAGGCAGAAGAGGGCGTGAGTGGATGGCGCTGCGTGACTTCTCATTTGGATTTTTCTGTGTGCGCGCTTTCTAGAAGCTGGTCTAGGAGGTTCCTGTCTGCCTTTGTGTTCACACTTGTGTTGATTTTGCTTAGGTGCTAAGAGTTTGAAGAAATTAAGACAGGACGCGTCAAGAGTGTGGAATGGTAAATAGGTGGCAGTTGGACATAGGGTGAGAGATTTTGGGGTTTGGTGGCCCAATGTTAGGATTGTGAAGTTTGTACCGACTGTGCTCCAACTCACGACCTCTTCTTTTGCCACGTTGTGTTAATGGACCATTTCAGAATCGAGACTTTGTCGGCATAATTAGATTTTATATCTTATTATTCTTTATCTTATTGATCTAATGATTTTCTTTTTTTGATAAGATATGATTTGATTCAAAAATAATAATCAGTGTCGCATCGGTGTAATAGAATAGACATAAGATATGAAATTATGAAAATGTAAGTATCTAACATATTTTTATTTTAAATTTTTATGACTAAAATAGAAAGAAATATTTTAATTATAAATAGATTTGATAAAAAGTTATTATACTTGAAAGTCATATACCCTCTATTTTATTAGCATAGCAATATTGGATTTATAAGATATTTTAATTTTAAATTTATCTAATAAATTAAGTCTTGCCATATTACAACAAAATTCTTCTTTCACAAAAATAAAATAAGAAATTAATGTAGTTTAATATGGTATATTAAATTATAAAATTATTTTTATTATAAAATAGATCTAATATATTATATAAAATTACGTCACTCACTGATAAAGTCCACTAAGCCTAATACAGAAAGTAAAAGCTCAAATCTAATTTTTAAGATATAAGTAGGCTATTGATCAAAAATCTAAAAGCAAGACACATGACAATAGGGAGAAACTCGGCAAAGGAGGAATTCGTAAAAATAAAGTGTAGAAGAAAGACAATTTCTCCCTCATGGTCACGCCGTTTGAGTTATCTCTAATGGCACTTTTGCATAGGGTTGGCGATCCGTATTTTTGGGTCATGTTTATATTGTGTTAAATCACGAATATTTAATTATAAGAGTCACTCTGAAATTAACTTATTAAGATTTAAGCTAAACGAAAATCTTTAAATTATAATTCAACTCATTTAAATAACAACCATGTCATGTCATCTATTTTGACTCGTTTAATAATTAATTAAAATTAAATTAAATACACACTACTTATTTAAACTTATTTTATGTAAATGAGTTGAACTAAAGGAGAGCAGCGGAGCCCTGCACTTAGGGGTGAAAATTTTTTAGTTCAGACTGGACTGAATTCACTCTTACTCAGTATTGGTCCATGGTGTCTCCAAAATTTTATTTTCAATCTAGTCCCAGGATGTGACTCTTTGAGAATAGACTAGACCGAAACCGATCAACTCACTTACATATAAATTTTTTAGATATTATATATATAATATTATTTTATAGTTGTATAAGTTAATTATGTAATTTTATCTAATATATTACCATTGATCATATAAAATGTAAAATAATATATGTTATTATATGTAGATACATATTCTACTAAAGTACTAACTATTAACATCATAAATATAATTATAATTAATTAATTTTTTTAATAAGTTAGTTACATAATTTACATTAAATAGCTTATTTAATTTTGATTTTACTAATTTAATTGATATTTTGTATTAATTTATCTACGAAAGAAGAAGAAGAAGAAGAAGAAGAAAATGTTTATAACTCGTACAAACCGAATCGAATTGAATTGGATTGATAACTAACGGTCTAGTTCGGTCCTTAGGGTAATCGGTTTCGACCGGTCATAAAAAGGGTAGATCGAAATTTCGATCTACCCTTTTCCAGACCGGACCGATTACATCCATACCCGCACACCACTATCCCACCCCCGGTGGCGGTTCCCTCATTCGCCAAATGCAGACAGTGGTGCCACTTGCCCACATTTAGGCCCCCAGTAAGTGTGGAGGGCAGGACAGAACCTAACCTACATATATATGTGTGAATAATTCAATATATATATATGTAAACTAAAACAACCCCCTAGCTCTCTTTCTCTCTCTCTGTCTCAAATCTACCCTCTCTCTCACTCTCGATCCGTTTGTCCATTGCATGCCATTATCATTGTTGCCTGAAGTTCTCTCCACATCATAAGCCTCTATTCATCTTTTTTTTTTTTTTTTTTTTTTTGAGTTTTATTACATGGATATTGTATATTTCAATTCGTCCATCTAACATTTCACAAATATGTTCGGGGGGTCAATTTTCAAATATCGGAGTTAAATGAAGGGAAAAAGTAATGAAAACCTTCCATCAATTAGGCAGACAATGATTTTACCCAAGTTGTCAATGACTTTACGAGCAAAAGCAATGAAAAACACTTTCACTCGCTCCATCATCGATTTCCTTTCGGAGACATCTAATCAAATTAGCTTTTAGGTCTCATAAATTTGCTTTTGGGCCTGACCATGTGTCTGAGTTCTTAAAGAAAGTCCTAAGTCTTTTTAACCATCAAGACACAGTTCCAAGCCTAATCTTAAAGGCGACACTCTTTACTCTTGGTTCACTCAGTCAATAAAGTCATATTCAAACTCCAAACTAAAAGAAAAAAAACCTTTAAATCCTGAATTCTGCTATTCACAAATTTACAATGTAATGTATAAATACAATCTTTATCACACTTGTGAGGTGGTAAAATATTAAGGTTTTAGACTAGGTCCAGCCCACCATGTTACCACTAGGGGACAAAAGGAGAAGAAGGGTTAGGAAAAAGCGAAAGGGGAGAGAAGGTCAGACACACAAAGTAACCTGCCTCACCACTGCAGAGTGCATATGGAAAGAGATATCAAATAAAATGAGACGTCCAGACAACTAAGGAGGAGCTTTTTCTTTAAATTTTTTTTCAACTTCTTCTTTCAACCTCTGGAAAGAGAGTTTCAACGATGGTGTCTTCTCTAACAAATATATCCGAGATCACCATCGTATAGTGAGAAATGAGAAGTTATGAGAGTTGTAAACAATAATAATACAATGGATTTCTCTTTCTCAAATGCCTGTAGATATAGACATTGTAACAGCCCGCTAGAAATTCAATTAAGGAATTTCTATTGACTTTAGGAACCTCGTGAAAACTCTGTAAGTTTACACGAATCGACTAATCGCATAAATTTTAGCCTGTCAACATAGTTAGTGTTATCACTCACTATGGTGCCAGAAATGCGATTTTAATTATTTGAGATAGTTAAAAGTGTCAGAATACATTATAGTCTACACCACTAGGCTTAATTGAATATTTAGAATTTTTCAGTACTAAGTTTATTACGTTTATTTTTGGAGTGAATAGTAACCTCGGTAAATGTACTGAGCGCAGTGTTTTCAAAATCATAGTGTGAAATGTCCAAATTAGGATAGCGATATTTTATTTGGACACTTGGCAAGATCTTAACCACACATAATGAATAGTATTAGATACTTGGCACAAAGAGAAACCATTAGATGGAATTGTGAAGGAAATCAAGGTGTGAGATCATGACACCTAAGCAAAATACACATTTGGAAAATATCTTAAGAATAGAGATTTAAAATATACATAGAAAGATTTTAGCTACCTTACTCTTCCAAGTCTACTCCACATTTGGAAAATATATTGAGCTGATTTTTATAGATATTATTGGATAGAATATTTTGAGATAATATTTTATAGATATTTTGGGTAGGAGAAAACCACACTCAACTCTCAAATCCAGCCTTATCATCTCCCTTATCTCTTCCATAAGCATCTCCAGCCATCACCCACGAACTTATCTTCATTTACACGTTTCTTTAAAAGAATATCAAACATTCTCTCTCGGACAGCTTTTAGGAGTTCTTTTGCATGCCCATTTCGAAGCTGTTGTAAGTGTTTTATCATAAAGTCTCCTTCATATAAGTTGTTCCTTTTTGAGTCTAGTTTACATGGATATCTTATTTGCCCCAGTTGAAGATCATTTGGTCAGTCAAATATTATGTAAACTATAGAAAGGTCATTCTGGGAGATAAACTGGAGAATATGTTATAGTTTGGAGTTTTTGACCAAGCTAATGGATAGATATTGGTCCGAAATTTTTATGGAGTATTGTTAACATGTATATATGACTATTGGTTGAGGATTTTTGCATGATTGAAGGTTTTGATGAAATATTTTCTTAGATTTAGAAACTTAGAAACTGGAAGAAGAAAAACAGTTTCTATTTTGAGAAAGTTTAACTCTTTGGTGGTCTAAACCTATTCTAATGACTTTGATAATTTTATTGGAGGATCCTAAGCATCTTATATACATGTTATATTATTATTTTGAAGATATTTGATGTTAGTTTCAAAGATATGAAATTTTATGTAAAGAGATATTCAGATAAGCCAAAGTGTGGATGTTCTTGGCTAAATTTATGTTTTGGTTAATTTTTAACCATGTGATCTTGAATTAGAAGCTTATATATGTTTTAGGACATCTTTTTAAACCATGTGATGGTTTGGTTTGAAGATCAAATATTTATAAGTCATAGATCAAAAGGTTGATCAAAACAAGTTGGAAACAAAAATCAATAGAAATAGCATATGAGAATTTCGGCCCTATGGAGTTTTAATAGTTGTGATTAGTTTTAAATTTTTCTAAATTGATATTTGAGTTGAGGATAAAATTTACATGAGGCATGTAAATTTTGGTGACTTTTGGAGTTAGTATGCAAAATCCTTAAGTTATGGGTAAAACGGTCATTTTCCTACATATAGAAAGTAAAATGGAAATTTTACTCTTTAAGTTAGTATTTTTTCATATTTCAAATTATTAGTGATTTAGTACTAACTTTTAGAATCACTAATTACAGTTCCTCGTGATCGCGCTTGAGGTTTTATAAGAAACGCGGAGATCGAGGTAAGTTAGCTTTTAACTTACTAGCAGTCTACTGTGTATGTATGCTAAGTAAAAGAACTACAGTGTATGTATGTATCTTATCATATGTGTCATGCCATGTCAAGTTATCATGTAATTGTCTATTATACAGAATTTATTCTGTCATCAATTTTTATCTGTTACATAATATATTTTGTTATGTATTACTGTACATTACAAGTACGTCATGCTAAGTATGTCATCTATTACATGTAAGTCAAGTCATGTAATATTCACTGTTGCAAGTATGTCATGTTAAATATGTTGTCTATTATATGTTATGCCATGTTACGAAATGTTTCTATCTCAAGTTGGTCATGTATTCTAAGTTATGTTCAAGTCACGTTATGTTACGTCAGGACTTCAGTCCTTTCGTATTCCAGTCACATTTCATCTTGAGTACATTATGATGTGTAGAATACATGGGGCCACAACAACTGTGGAGTATGTATTTAACTACAAATGTGATGCGTAAAATACATGGGGCCACAACAACTGTGGAATATGTATTTTTCATGTTAAGTCAAGTTTGTGTAGAATACATGGGGCCACAACAACTGTGGAGTATGTATTTACACATAGAATACATGGGGCCACAACAACTGTGGAGTATGTATTTACACATAGAATACATGGGGCCACAACAACTGTGGAGTATGTATTTTTAATGTTAAGTCAAGTTTATGTAGAATACATGGGGCCACAACAACTGTGGAGTATGTATTTAACTGCATTGTGATGTGTAGAATGCATGAGGCCACAACAACTGTGGAGTATGTATTTAACTGCATTGTGATGTGTAGAATGCATGGGGCCACAACAACTGTGGAGTATGTATTTACACATAGAATACATGGGGCCACAACAACTGTGGAGTATGTATTTTTCATGTTAAGTCAAGTTTGTATAGAATGCATGGGGCCACAACAACTGTGGAGTATGTATTTTTCATGTTAAGTCAAGTTTGTGTAGAATACATGGGGCCACAACAACTGTGGAGTATGTATTTTCATGTTAATTCAAGTTTCAGAGCAAGTTCATGCTAAGTCAAGTTGCAAGTCAAGTTCAGTTCATGTTTCAATTTAAGTTATGTCAATTATGCTATGTTGTACTCCAAGTTATGCTTTAATTTCTTATGAATTTGATTATGCATTTATGCTTTTACTGACATCCATGCATCATTAGCTTGTGTGGAAGTTTTTTGTTAACTTACTGAGATTTGTAATCAAATCTCACTTTGGTAGTCCCAACTACCATTCCCCTCGAATGGTAGATCTTGTTACAGGACCTGAAGGAGAATCAGGAGCTGATCAACTAAACACAGTTGACTAAGTGACGGTGCGACATAAATGTTGATATAGTAATTAACGTAAATTACTACTTGTACGATTGAGTTGCATCTCTACTACTTTTTGGATCATAACCATTTTGGACTAGTGTTGTGATCTTAGTTGTTCAATGGATTTTTATGTATGAAGTATGTTTTAAGCATTTGGGATATTTTCAATTTGGTGCATAGTATTGCTAAAGACAAAAAATTTATCCGCTGCGAATATTGCATATTGTTAGATGCATGTTAGGAATATTGCATCTTATATGTCATGAACGGGGGCAGGTAACCTTGTGTTGCATGTCTCGACGCTTTAAATGTCCGTCCGATCCCAAACGGAATTTGGGGGCGTCACAGACATTATGTCAAACTACGTAAATCTTCGTGTTCATTTCTCTTTTCTCTGCTCTTATTTTCTTTTCATTACTATAAATGTACATACCGATACTGTACAACTACTGGATCACTGTCGGAGGCACTAGACCACACCTATTGAGGCCCGAATCATTATAGCGGGTTGGAAATAACTATTTCTCCTATTCTGGCCCATTGTGCAAATTTTTGAATATCAACAATACTTTCTACACAATCTTTAGAAAAAAGTCAAAATATCGATAATTTTTTACGATAGTTTATATAAAAGATTTCTAGCATCAATATTTTATTGGATGTATCAGTAAAATAACTTATAAATGTGAGCTTTTTCTAAAGTCTCTACTTGAAAATGGAATATGCAAATAGAGAAATTGTGACGCCCCCAAATTCCGTTTGGGATCGGACGGACATTTGAAGCGTCGAGACATGCAACACAAGGTTACCTGCCCCCGTTCATGACATATAAGATGCAATATTCCTAACATGCATCTAACAATATGCAATATTCGCAGCGGATAAATTTTTTCTTTAGCAATACTATGCACCAAATTGAAAATATCCCAAATGCTTAAAACATACTTCATACATAAAAATCCATTGAACAACTAAGATCACAACACTAGTCCAAAATGGTTATGATCCAAAAAGTAGTAGAGATGCAACTCAATCGTACAAGTAGTAATTTACGTTAATTACTATATCAACATTTATGTCGCACCGTCACTTAGTCAACTGTGTCTAGTTGATCAGCTCCTGATTCTCCTTCAGGTCCTGTAACAAGATCTACCATTCGGGGGGAATGGTAATTGGGACTACCAAAGTGAGATTTGATTACAAATCTCAGCAAGTTAACAAAAAACTTCCATACAGACTAATGATACATGTATGACAGTAAAAGCATAAATGCATAATCAAATTCATAAGTAATTAAGCATAACTTAGCGTACAACATAGCATAATTGACATAGCTTAAATTGAATCATGAACTGAACTTGACTTGACATGAACTTGATCTGAAACTTGACTTAGCATGAACTTGCTCTGAAACTTGAATTAACATGAAAAATACATACTCCACAGTTGTTGTGGCCCCATGTATTCTACACAAACTTGACTTAACATTAAAAATACATACTCCACAGTTGTTGTGGCCCCATGTATTCTACATAAACTTGACTTAACATGAAAAATACATACTCCACAGTTGTTGTGGCCCCATGTATTCTACGTGTAAATACATACTCCACAGTTGTTGTGGCCCCATGTATTCTACACAAACTTGACTTAACATGAAAAATACATACTCCACAGTTGTTGTGGCCCCATGTATTTTACGCATCACAATTATAGTTAAATACATACTCCACAGTTGTTGTGGCCCCATGTATTCTACACAAACTTGACTTAACATTAAAAATACATACTCCACAGTTGTTGTGGCCCCATGTATTCTACACATCATAATGTACTCAAGATGAAATGTGACTGGAATACGAAAGGACTGAAGTCCTGACGTAACATAACGTGACTTGAACATAACTTAGAATACATGACCAACTTGAGATAGAAACATTTCGTAACATGGCATAACATATAATAGACAACATATTTAACATGACATACTTGCAACAATGAATATTACATGACTTGACTTACATGTAATAGATGACATACTTAGCATGACGTACTTGTAATGTACAGTAATACATAACAGAATATATTATGTAACAGATAAAAATTAATTACAGAATAAATTCTGTATAATAGACAATTACATAATAACTTGACATGGCATGACACATATGATAACATACATACATACATTGTAGTTCTTTTACTTAGCACACATACACAGTAAACTGCTAGTAAGTTAAAAGCTAACTTACCTCGATCTCCGCGTTTCTTATAAAACCTCAAGCGCGATCACGAGGAACTGTAATTAGTGATTCTTAAAGTTAGTACTAAATCACTAATAATTTGAAATATGGAAAAATACTAACTTAAAGAGTAAAATTTCCATTTTACTTCCTACATGTAGGAAAATGACCGTTTTACCCATAACTTAAGGATTTTGCATACTAACTCCAAAAGTCACCAAAATTTACATGCCTCATGTAAATTTTATCCTCAACTCAAATATCAATTTAGAAAAATTTAAAACTAATCACAACTATTAAAACTCCATAGGGCCGAAATTCTCATATGCTATTTCTATTGATTTTTTGTTTCTAACTTGTTTTGATCAACCTTTTGATCTATGACTTATAAATATGTGATCTTCAAACCAAACCATCACATGGTTTAAAAAGATGTCCTAAAACATATATAAGCTTCTAATTCAAGATCACATGGTTAAAAATTAACCAAAACATAAATTTAGCCAAGAACATCCACACTTTGGCTTATCTGAATATCTCTTTGTATAAAATTTCATATCTTTGAAACTAACATCAAATATCTTCAAAATAATAATATAACATGTATATAAGATGCTTAGGATCCTCCAATAAAATTATCAAAGTCATTAGAATAGGTTTAGACCACCAAAGAGTTAAACTTTCTCAAAATAGAAACTGTTTTTCTTCTTCCAGTTTCTAAGTTTCTAAATCTAAGCAAATATTTCATCAAAACCTTCAATCATGCAAAAATCCTCAACCAATAGTCATATATACATGTTAACAATACTCCATAAAAATTTCGGACCAATATCTATCCATTAGCTTGGTCAAAAACTCCAAACTATAACATATTCTCCAGTTTATCTCCCAGAATGACCTTTTTATAGTTTACACAATATTTGACTGACCAAATGATCTTCAAATGGGGCAAATAAGATATCCATGTAAACTAGACTCAAAAAGGAACAACTTATATGAAGGAGACTTTATGATAAAACACTTACAACAGCTTCGAAATGGGCATGCAAAAGAACTCCTAAAAGCTGTCCGAGAGAGAATGTTTGATATTCTTTTAAAGAAACGTGTAAATGAAGATAAGTTCGTGGGTGATGGCTGGAGATGCTTATGGAAGAGATAAGGGAGATGATAAGGCTGGAGTTGAGAGTTGAGTGTGGTTTTCTCCTACCCAAAATATCTATAAAATATTATCTCAAAATATTCTATCCAATAATATCTATAAAAATCAGCTCAATATATATTCCAAATGTGGAGTAGACTTGGAAGAGTAAGGTGGCTAAAATCTTTCTATGTGTATTTTAAATCTCTATTCTTAAGATATTTTCCAAATGTGTATTTTGCTTAGGTGTCATGATCTCACACCTTGATTTCCTTCACAATTCCATCTAATGGTTTCTCTTTGTGCCAAGTATCTAATACTATTCATTATGTGTGGTTAAGATCTTGCCAAGTGTCCAAATAAAATATCGCTATCCTAATTTGGACATTTCACACTATGATTTTGAAAACACTGCGCTCAGTACATTTACCGAGGTTACTATTCACTCCAAAAATAAACGTAATAAACTTAGTACTGAAAAATTCTAAATATTTAATTAAGCCTAGTGGTGTAGACTATAATGTATTCTGACACTTTTAACTATCTCAAATAATTAAAATCGCATTTCTAGCACCATAGTGAGTGATAACACTAACTATGTTGACAGGCTAAAATTTATGCGATTAGTCGATTCGTGTAAACTTACAGAGTTTTCACGAGGTTCCTAAAGTCAATAGAAATTCCTTAATTGAATTTCTAGCGGGCTGTTACAATCTCCCCTCCTAAAAAAAAAGATTTCGTCCTCGAAATCGAATTAAATAAGAAGTAGCAATTTAATGAGGAGGTGTTGCTTACCAACCTATTGTCTATCCCGTATATATATATATATATATATATATATATATATATATATATATATATATATATATATGCCTTTGAGATTATGTCATTCCTTAACTCTCTTACTTTAATCAACAATTAGATTATACTTCTTTGCACAAGGTTGGCCAAGTTGTAACGACATACTCTCCAAACCTAAAACTTTAAGTAAATAATCTTTCGAAACTCTTCTTTAGAAAAGCATAGGTGATATACTTTAAATGTTCTTGTAAATACCATAGTTAGTAAAGAATTCATCAAAATTAAACCGTTAACCTCTCTCTTTTTAACAAAATCGGTGGCACTCTGTTTTAGACCAGACAAATCTGATCCGCGTGATTTTTATAGGTCTTCTGTAGTTGTCAGGCGCCGCATAGCTACGACACTACTTTGTTCTTCTGTAATTGTCAGGCACCGCAGCTATGATACTACATTGCTCTTGTCTCTTGTAGAGAAATGATTCACGAGAGGTGATTTGTCATAATTTTCTCTATAAAAGAATTATTCAGTTCATCTTCTTTCTCATCTCATCTTCTTCACTTTTCTGAAATTAATCTGCATTCTTACTCTGCAATCTCTTTCTGCTTACTCACTTTGCAATGGCTCAGCAATCTTCTCATTGCCAAAACATGAGGTATTCTGTACCTCGTTCCCCAGTTGTTTCTGCTTCTTCCATAGGTGCTATTATGCAATCAAATAATGATCTGACTAATAAGTCAGAAAATGAACTTATCTACGAGCTTGTGAGTCTCGGTACTCGATACTCATCAGCCATTGTCGCATATTCTCAGAGACTGCAATCCAGGACTGGTGGGGTTGACAAACTCCACGAGAGTATTTCTCTGCTTCAGAGGCTTCTTATGGAATCCAACATGAAGATAGAAGCAGTAAAGCGAGAGAACAGAGATTTAAAATCTTTGCTTAACTCTTCTTTTCGAGTGGCTACTCCTTTAGATAGGAGAGGCATGCAGATTTTTGAAGAGCAAGAACGTTTAAAGATTGAGGCAAAGAGCCTCAAATTTCTGTAATTTTGCTTTATGATAATAAAATAATACTTCACAAATATTCATATTTGTGTTTCTATCTTCTGGTATATGTTTTATGTACTCCATTTTATTTCTTTCAGGGATTTTCATATATATGACATGATCCAATGACTCGTATAAATATGCATTTAATCATGCATATCCAAACTCTCAGTAATCTTCAAGTTAATAAAAACCTCAAGGAGTTCTACTGGTCTAGGACTAACTTACTTCTTTATAATCGCAACAATCAGTCATCTTCCTAGGTGGTACTTTGATAACTGACCAGTTAATAACTTAAACTTGAAACTTTCTCTCTTATGATTGTCATAACTCTTCTATCCATCATAAATTATCAATTATTCTAACTCTAAATGATTTGTTCCTAATGTTCACATAAATCCTCAAGACCAAGATTTTACTCTCCATATAATAGTCTTCAAAAGAAGATCGATCTATGTATCCATAAAGATAGTGCTTTGCCAGAAATCATTTACTGGCGGCGTGGTAATACTATTATCATAAATGAATCCTACTAAGGCTAAAGCTTCTCCTAATCAAATTACTCTTCCAAACACAATTTCTATCGTATTTTTAGAATCGAAACAATTCTCCAAATATGTGGAATACCATTCATCAATCCTACATATCCTTTCTCATATTACTAAAATGTATTCTATATCTACATTGGTATGAACAATAATACTTCTAATGAAAATTTTTTACTCTTACCACTAGAGTAACAATTCAACTTCCAAGCTGAATTCTCAAGCACCACAATTAATAGAAACAATGACTCGTTTGAATCAAACAATGTACAATTTACCAACCCCAATGACTTGACCTACTCCAAAATAACAATAATGCAATACTACCATCAATTGCAATCAGATCAACGTTAACTATGTTTACCTCAACTAATCCTTCATCCATCGGGAAATTCTGATCCTCTTGATTATTATCTCCCTTAGGATTCCGAGGTATTCTATCACGAGTCATGTGTCCCTTCTTGAAACACACGAGTATATGTATAAAAACCACATACTACCTTTCATACCTTAAGAAATTCAAGCCTAATGTTTGGTGCATTTCCTAAGGACATGTGGATTTACTGCCCAGAGACGTATTGCTCTGATACCACCCTGTGACGCCCCCAAATTCCGTTTGGGATCGGACGGACATTTGAAGCGTCGAGACATGCAACACAAGGTTACCTGCCCCCGTTCATGACATATAAGATGCAATATTCCTAACATGCATCTAACAATATGCAATATTCGCAGCGGATAAATTTTTTCTTTAGCAATACTATGCACCAAATTGAAAATATCTCAAATGCTTAAAACATACTTCATACATAAAGATCCATTGAACAACTAAGATCACAACACTAGTCCAAAATGGTTATGATCCAAAAAGTAGTAGAGATGCAACTCAATCGTACAAGTAGTAATTTACGTTAATTACTATATCAACATTTATGTCGCACCGTCACTTAGTCAACTGTGTCTAGTTGATCAGCTCCTGATTCTCCTTCAGGTCCTGTAACAAGATCTACCATTCGGGGGGAATGATAATTGGGACTACCAAAGTGAGATTTGATTACAAATCTCAGCAAGTTAACAAAAAACTTCCATACAGACTAATGATACATGTATGACAGTAAAAGCATAAATGCATAATCAAATTCATAAGTAATTAAGCATAACTTAGCGTACAACATAGCATAATTGACATAGCTTAAATTGAATCATGAACTGAACTTGACTTGACATGAACTTGATCTGAAACTTGACTTAGCATGAACTTGCTCTGAAACTTGAATTAACATGAAAAATACATACTCCACAGTTGTTGTGGCCCCATGTATTCTACACAAACTTGACTTAACATTAAAAATACATACTCCACAGTTGTTGTGGCCCCATGTATTCTACATAAACTTGACTTAACATGAAAAATACATACTCCACAGTTGTTGTGGCCCCATGTATTCTACGTGTAAATACATACTCCACAGTTGTTGTGGCCCCATGTATTCTACACAAACTTGACTTAACATGAAAAATACATATTCCACAGTTGTTGTGGCCCCATGTATTTTACGCATCACAATTATAGTTAAATACATACTCCACAGTTGTTGTGGCCCCATGTATTCTACACAAACTTGACTTAACATTAAAAATACATACTCCACAGTTGTTGTGGCCCCATGTATTCTACACAAACTTGACTTAACATGAAAAATACATACTCCACAGTTGTTGTGGCCCCATGTATTCTACACATCATAATGTACTCAAGATGAAATGTGACTGGAATACGAAAGGACTGAAGTCCTGACGTAACATAACGTGACTTGAACATAACTTAGAATACATGACCAACTTGAGATAGAAACATTTCGTAACATGGCATAACATATAATAGACAACATATTTAACATGACATACTTGCAACAATGAATATTACATGACTTGACTTACATGTAATAGATGACATACTTAGCATGACGTACTTGTAATGTACAGTAATACATAACAGAATATATTATGTAACAGATAAAAATTGATTACAGAATAAATTCTGTATAATAGACAATTACATAATAACTTGACATGACATGACACATATGATAACATACATACATACACTGTAGTTCTTTTACTTAGCACACATACACAGTAAACTGCTAGTAAGTTAAAAGCTAACTTATCTCGATCTCCGCGTTTCTTATAAAACCTCAAGCGCGATCACGAGGAACTGTAATTAGTGATTCTTAAAGTTAGTACTAAATCACTAATAATTTGAAATATGGAAAAATACTAACTTAAAGAGTAAAATTTCCATTTTACTTCCTACATGTAGGAAAATGACCGTTTTACCCATAACTTAAGGATTTTGCATACTAACTCCAAAAGTCACCAAAATTTACATGCCTCATGTAAATTTTATCCTCAACTCAAATATCAATTTAGAAAAATTTAAAACTAATCACAACTATTAAAACTCCATAGGGCCGAAATTCTCATATGCTATTTCTATTGATTTTTTGTTTCTAACTTGTTTTGATCAACCTTTTGATCTATGACTTATAAATATGTGATCTTCAAACCAAACCATCACATGGTTTAAAAAGATGTCCTAAAACATATATAAGCTTCTAATTCAAGATCACATGGTTAAAAATTAACCAAAACATAAATTTAGCCAAGAACATCCACACTTTGGCTTATCTGAATATCTCTTTGTATAAAATTTCATATCTTTGAAAATAACATCAAATATCTTCAAAATAATAATATAACATGTATATAAGATGCTTAGGATCCTCCAATAAAATTATCAAAGTCATTAGAATAGGTTTAGACCACCAAAGAGTTAAACTTTCTCAAAATAGAAACTGTTTTTCTTCTTCCAGTTTCTAAGTTTCTAAATCTAAGCAAATATTTCATCAAAACCTTCAATCATGCAAAAATCCTCAACCAATAGTCATATATACATGTTAACAATACTCCATAAAAATTTCGGACCAATATCTATCCATTAGCTTGGTCAAAAACTCCAAACTATAACATATTCTCCAGTTTATCTCCCAGAATGACCTTTCTATAGTTTACACAATATTTGACTGACCAAATGATCTGCAAATGGGGCAAATAAGATATCCATGTAAACTAGACTCAAAAAGGAACAACTTATATGAAGGAGACTTTATGATAAAACACTTACAACAGCTTCGAAATGGGCATGCAAAAGAACTCCTAAAAGCTGTCCGAGAGAGAATGTTTGATATTCTTTTAAAGAAACGTGTAAATGAAGATAAGTTCGTGGGTGATGGCTGGAGATGCTTATGGAAGAGATAAGGGAGATGATAAGGCTGGAGTTGAGAGTTGAGTGTGGTTTTCTCCTACCCAAAATATCTATAAAATATTATCTCAAAATATTCTATCCAATAATATCTATAAAAATCAGCTCAATATATATTCCAAATGTGGAGTAGACTTGGAAGAGTAAGGTGGCTAAAATCTTTCTATGTGTATTTTAAATCTCTATTCTTAAGATATTTTCCAAATGTGTATTTTGCTTAGGTGTCATGATCTCACACCTTGATTTCCTTCACAATTCCATCTAATGGTTTCTCTTTGTGCCAAGTATCTAATACTATTCATTATGTGTGGTTAAGATCTTGCCAAGTGTCCAAATAAAATATCGCTATCCTAATTTGGACATTTCACACTATGATTTTGAAAACACTGCGCTCAGTACATTTACCGAGGTTACTATTCACTCCAAAAATAAACGTAATAAACTTAGTACTGAAAAATTCTAAATATTTAATTAAGCCTAGTGGTGTAGACTATAATGTATTCTGACACTTTTAACTATTTCAAATAATTAAAATCGCATTTCTAGCACCATAGTGAGTGATAACACTAACTATGTTGACAGGCTAAAATTTATGCGATTAGTCGATTCGTGTAAACTTACAGAGTTTTCACGAGGTTCCTAAAGTCAATAGAAATTCCTTAATTGAATTTCTAGCGGGCTGTTACAGAAATGGTGAATTTTACTTATAGAGTAATGCTATATATAGTCATTTTTGCGCACTCCCTGTGCACTCCACTGATATGATTGGCTAGATTACTTTTTTTAACACATAACCAATCATATGACTGGAGTGCACAAAAGAGTCCGCAAAAATGACTGCACATAGAATTTTCCTTACTTATAATCTTGCTTTTAGGCGGTAAAGTTTCTTCCGTAGCCAAACCAATTTATTGGATAATCAAACCATGGAGGTGATTTGTTTAAATGTGGAAGGAATGTCAAGTAATTTTTGCGATAGCCATAAGAAGTTTCAAAGATGTTGTAGAGAATGGGATCAATTGAGATAAACTTAGTTCAGTTTAATTTTAAACTGAATCTAACATCTAAATGTTCAAGTTTTCAATTATTAAACTCATCTCAATTCAAAACCTCTTTATATGTGAGACTCACAATCTTTTTTAATTTTTTATAAATATCTCTAAACTCATCTTAACATCCAAACTCATCTTAGGTGGGTTCCACAAAACTCACTCCACTTTCTCAACTTACTACTATTTATAAAGAACTCAACATATCTCAACTCAACTCAAATCAACATGTAAATGTAGTCTTAACTGGACTAAGACAGTTTAAGGAGATCATTGGCAATTTGGCATTATAACTTCTTCATCCTTCTAAGAAAGAACACAATTGATAAGCAACTCCAAATAAAATGGAGATTGAAAATGGAAGAGAAGTTGCACGGAATGCATATAAACCTTGGCGGGGAGTACTATTATTCTAAGGAATTTACACAGCATACTACTTACATGACATAATTTGATTTGAAATATAACTTTTAAATTTTACAAATCAAATATTATTATTTAAGTTATGTGTATGTTGTGCTCCACACATCAACTTAAAAATAGAATAACTCCAACTTGGTGTAATGTGGCAC
Source organism: Carya illinoinensis (assembly GCF_018687715.1). NCBI lineage: Eukaryota > Viridiplantae > Streptophyta > Magnoliopsida > Fagales > Juglandaceae > Carya > Carya illinoinensis. The sequence goes on along the minus strand of NC_056762.1, from coordinate 34,702,028 downwards.
GCGCAAGCATCATGTCACCGTGAGCTATGCTATAGGAATAGGTGGAGTATGGAATAGGAGGAAGTTAATGGGAAGCGTGTAGATTGAATAACATTTCAAGATGAAGATTATCAGGTTAAAAAATAAAATAAAAAAAACTTACAAATTGATATTGTTAAATGTAATACGTCACATTGTAAAATATTTTTTTTGTTATAAAATAGACTTGATGAATCACATAAAACTATATCAATTTATAAAGTAATTTTTGTAATTCTTTCAATGGACTTTCTTTCAAAGGAGTTTTCTACTTTGAGGATATCTAAACTCCCTCCTCCATCCTCAAATAGGCCAATATAATCTTAGCTTAAAATGAAATGAAGGTGAGACCTAGAAAAAGCATAGACCATGCATAAGGGATATCTTTAAAAGAAGCAAGCACTGTGCATGAACAATAGGTTAGTTAAAAGGGAAAAACTCCTTTGTAATCTCAATTAAGACATTAATATACGTCAAAATAAGAATTTGCAAGTATATTTATTGACATATTGAATGAAATTTAATTTGTAAGTTTAAATAAATGACTCATATGAAAAGAAATTAATTTTTTAATGATGTACTCCATTCTTTTTCAAAACTACTACATAACGCTTACGCATTCCACAATTATACATAGTATTATTCTTCTACTATTTACATATTACTTTGTTATGAAATTTGTTATAGTACATCATCAAACATAAAGAAAATATTAAAATCTTAATTTTGAGATTTACTATAATAAATTCCATAACAAAGTAATATTTTGGAAGCACTTGATATTGCCACCACGACAGCTATTGCTCGACGTCCTCGCTTAGTTTATTGGCAGATACCGAGTTCGGACAAGTTCAAGTTAAATATTGATGGCAGATGCGTGGGCAATCTAGGGAGTATGGGTGGAGGGGGAATTATCCAAGATTGCCATGGAAGGTTCTAGGGCACTTTCATGAAGCATTTTGGTTATGATACCAAGAATAAAGCCGAACTACGAGCATTAACAACAAGGGTAAAGTTGTGCAAAGCTTTGAGTTTTTTGCATGTTGATATTGAATCTGATTCCAAAGTTGTGGTAAATTGGGTTTTGGCTCAACATTGCACTGTTTGTTACTTGTGAAATTTTTTAAAAGATTTTGTTGAAGTGTCATCTGGGTGGGCTTTCATTCTCTATTTCTCGTCAATATAGGGAAGGGAACATGATAACTGATTATTTGGCTAGGCGGGATGAGAAAGGCTGTAATGGTTTGGTTGAGGATTATGAGTTGCTTCATATAAAATTGAAGGGTCTATTGCGCTTAGAGAGATTGGGTTTGCCTTATATTCGATGGTAATTTGTGGGGGCTGTCGTTTTTTCCTTTATGTTGTTGAGTTTGACTGTTGTGATTTTTCTATTTTTTCTATTTTATTAGTTGTTTTGTTTTTTTTTTTAACAGTATTTCTTTGTCATAAATGGAAGTTTTATTTCAATAAAGTTTGGAGGTTGTTTCACCCAAAAAAAAAAAAAAAAAAAAAAAAAAAAAAGCAAAAGCTTCCCTGACCTCTTTTCCAATTGTTAAGTGGACCAGGCAACCAATAAAAGCCCAACCATTTAGGAACCGAAAAAATAGCAGAGGCATCGAACAGCCCGTAGGCCAATCGTATATACGTTGGAAAGCCCAATTGTACGTATACCTTATGTAATAAAGTGACTTTAACGTGCAGACAAACAGTTAAGGAACCTCAAAAACAGTTGGGTGCATTCAACAATGGCCATCATGGGACTCTCTCTCTCTCTCTCTCTGTGCAACCAGGTGGTTGTTTGGGGTAGTTCAGCGGCTGAAAGAAAATGAGGGAAATTCAAAGCCTATTCCTTTGCTATAATCGCCAAGCTTTTGTTTCATTACCTTATAAAAGGGAAGAAAAAACAGGTGGCGGGCTCTCCAACGAAACAAATTACAAAGCCTAAAACAAGAAGAAAAGTCCACTGACAACCCAAAGTTCTCTCGCTTTCTTTATATCTGTCAAATCCTACCGCTTTCAGAAAAAAAGAAAAAAAAAAAAAGAGAGAGAGAGAGAGAGAAAGAGACGGAGGAGAAGGAGTGTGTGTGAGAAAGAGAGAGATGGCAGGCATTGCTGGTACTTGTTCTTCAGGAGTTCTGCTCAGAGCTAGAGAATCAGGAGGTAATGGAGCTTCTCTTGTTCAATATAGTGGGCTTAGACCTGGAAATAGTATGCAAACTGCTCAAACTAGGCAGAGATCGAGTTGGTTCATTTCTACTCCAGGTAAAAGAGCATATGATTATCCTATTTTTAGAATTTTGGCTGAAATGTTATCATGTTATAATGTTTCAAAGGGAAGCCTTTGAAAAGATATAGACGAGTTTGCTTTGGCTTACAACCCTTCCAAGAATGTTGTGACTTTTGGGGGCCTTGTGTTTTTCTCCCTTTCCTTTTAAAGTGCCTATTGTACTGGTTTTGTTCTTTTATTTTTTGTTTTATGATTACATCCTAGAGGCCGATCACTACATCAATCAATGGAGGGTAACAAGTCAGACTCCTATTGTTTTCTATAAAGTAACACATACACCCAATCATTGCAAAATTATTCAGGCCTTTGCCTTTGAAGTAGCTCTTCATAAACCCACACGCTTTCCAGAGCTGCAGCACTAAAACAACACCAGATTCACTGAAAATAAAATAACAAAAGAAATCAAAAGATTACAAACATAGTCCACAATCCTAACATTACTCTGCACACAAAAATAAACACAACTTGCCACCACAAAGATACGAAGACTTATGCTATATGGCACATTTTTATCTCGCTCCCATCACACTATGCTGATATGGTATTGTCCTCAACCATTAATAAACTCTCGTTTAAAATAAAAAATTCAAAGGTTGATGGATAATGTCACATCAACACAGATGGATAAAAGTGAGATTAGAATATGTTATATAGCATTTTCCTAAGCATTGTACACAGCTTACTCGATGTAATACTTTTTTTTTTTAATAGAAGAGATCACATGTCCAAGAGTGACCCCTTCGCCAGTTTTCTTAAAAATAAACCCTCACTTGTGGTGGAGGAATACCATTATTACAGAACATTTAAATAAATAACCAATTTCCAAACTCCTAACAATTATAAACTTCTAAGAAACTCTCAAGTAGGGGAACCCAAGCTTATCCAAACGAATCCAACCTCTCAACTGCTGCGGCAATTCCTTCACATTATTCCATATATGACTAGCACCATGCTCTCCCATCTTAGCCAAAATGTCAGCTGGAGCATTACCTTCCCTAAAAGTGTGGCAAAGAGAATAATTCAGAGAACTCAGAATTTGCAAGACGTCGTCCCACTAGTCTTCCAAATACCAGACTCCACATCTACCTTTTTTTAGCCAATTAAGCAAAACCATAGAATCCATTTCAACATCCACATCCATAAAGCGTGGACGCTTACAGTGTTTAATTCCTTCCAACACACCCAAAAGTTCCGCATAATTATTAGACCCTGGAGGCAAGGAAACAGAGTAAGCAAACCGAAGATGCCCAGTATGGTCCCTAATCACCCCTCTTGCACTTGCACAACCTGGGTTTCTCATGCTACATCCATCTGAGTTCAATTTGACCCTTTCCTCACTCAGTTTCAACCAGTTGACCACATTAATATTTTTGGCTCTTGGCAACACTGTAGGAATATTAAGCTCTCGAAGTAGAATCCCATCCGTGCGAGACATTTTATCCACCTTGTTCATACTATTAGCAATAGAAGAGAACCAATACTTAATATCTGTCCAAACCTTCTCCAACGATTCACTCCTACCTTCCATACGAGCCAAGTAGCGTCAAGCCCAAAGCCTCCAGCTAACTATAGTAGGAAGGATACCCATTAACACGCCGGTTTGTGAGTTCCGCCTAGCCCTTCGAAACCAGTATTGGGTATGGTCTTTCCAGTTTAGATGCCTAATAGAAACAGCACCGAAATGACTGCCACATATTCGCCAAATAGAAACAGCACCATACCCACCCACCGGCTAGAGGAAGACTTAAATTGAACGTTGATGGAAGATCTTGTGGGAATCCAGGGGAGTCAAGGGGAGGTGGCATTATTTGCAATCATAAAGGTGAGGTTTTGGCAGGTGCCCCCCTCGATGGTCTTTAAATGTGTAAGCAAATGGGTTTGTGGGATTTAGTGATCGAGTCGGACTCAACGGTGATAGTTGGTTGGTTGGCTTTAGGAGTTTGTAAGGATTGGTTTCTATGGGATTTTTGGGAGGAGATTAAAGTGCTGGTCACTGATCTTAATGCCAGGTTTCAACATATTTTTAGAGAAGCTAATATGGTTGTAGATTTTCTAGCAAAGCAAGGGGTTCAAGGGCGTAATGATGAGTTTTATGGTTCAGGGATATATTAGGCTTGATATACTTGGGACACCTTATATTAGGCGTTGATGGTGAGTTTTTGGGTGGTCGGAGGGCTGGTCTGGATCGGGGTATTCTATTGATTATGTTTGTATTGATAATTCATAGATGCTCGTGGTTATTATTTTATATAGTATTCCTCCACCATAAGTAAGGGCTTTTTGAATAAAATTGGGGAGGGATTACTCATGGACAGGTGATCTCAACTCACCTACGAACAAAACATGATTAAGATCTTCACGGCCCCCTTCCCGATAGCAAACACATCTAGATACCACTGGAATTCCCACTTTGTGAATGCGATCATCAACACTTAAGCAGTCATGTAGTGCCTTCCACATCATGACCAAGGCTTTCTGGGGTAGAAAATTGTGCCAAACCCATTCTGACCAACATGACTCTAGTGCCCCTATTCTCACACAGTCCCAGGCACTCTTGGATGAGAAAGAACCATGCTTACTCTTGGTCCAAACCAGCACATCCTTACCTTCTTTACGGCTTGCCAAGAACGACAAGAGCTCCTAAGCTTTATGGACTCCCACCAGACTTGTAGCAGCTCAAAATCCCAACCACTCTCAATTTTATAGTCAATGACTTTCAGCAGAGGGTAATCCGAAATGGGAACTCGGGTACAAATTAGTCCATCATCCACCCACTTGTCATACTAAAGGGAAACATCCCCATCTTTAATCAACCACTTCGACTGCTTGAGCACCATTGGGTTGCATTTTTGAACAGCTTTCCAAAATCGGGTTCCTTTGTTGGGGGCCACCAAGGAGAGATGCCCCTCACCCACATGTTTACCTGTAAAGAACTGTGCCCATAGAGAGTGATCTATCATAATTTTTCAAGCAAATTTCAAGTGAAACGCCATTTGCACATCTTCAAATTTTCTCAACCCAATCCCTCCTTCTTCAAATGGGACACACATTTTACTCCATGCCAACCATTTTTTCTTAGCTTTCCCATTAGTTTCTCCCCCAAAAAAGGAGCTAAACATGCGGTTAAGCCTATGTATTGTAACCTTAGGAACCTGCACTATGGCAAGAAGATGAGAAGTCATACTAGATAACACATGTTTCAGTAAAGTGAGTCTACCCCCAGCAGATATTAGTCTCATTTTCCAACCTCCAATTTTATTCCTTACTTTGTTCACCATCTCATCCAAATCTCTGGCCTTTAGTCGACCACTAATAATTGGAACACCCAGGCATTTAAATGGGAAGGTGCCTTTCGAGAAACCTATCAACCGCCTAGCAGCTTGCTTCCTTTCGACCATGAATTGTTTGGAAAAATAAATTGCCGTTTTTTCTTTGCTGACTCGTTGCCCTGACCACTCTTCATAGGTATGGAGAACTAGCATAAGACCCTGAAGAGACTTCTTTGCACCATTCAAGAAAATGACTTCGATGTAATACTATCTGAAGTCTCATTTTGGCCCTAAAGACTTGTTTTCTTTTTTAATCTCAAATATAAGAAATGATTGGGTGTACGAGTGTTTTGTTTAGAAAGCAATGGGAAGCTTCCTGTGGAGAATGATTTTACTCCTTATCTGGGCTGAAGATAGAGTCAAACTGTGTAGGCGTGAGAGCTGTTATAATTTGTAGTGGATGATATCTTATTTCATGGGTTCTTTCCTCTAATACATTGTGAAAATTTAAGGTCCTGTTGAATTGTACTTTGGTCAGTCTACTAGGTGAAATTTATATACCACTCTAATTATGTAATTTAGCATGTGTCTGATATTGAGTATAACCCATAACATTGTCCTTTGTCCAGATCAGAAGTGATAATCCGGAGGGACAGCAACATAGATTTTCAGTTATTGATCCCTTAATGTTCTCTCTAGACGTCACTTGTTGCTATATCTTCTAGTGCTGATTTATTTTTCTTTTAGTTTGTCTAAGCCTTTTTCTATGGCTAAGTATGTACAGTCCTCGATAATACAACATTGACATCTTATGGGGCATTATTTGTGGTAATACTAGCTTGATTTTGATTTTCCATTCTCAGCTCCAAAATGCAGAACAATCAAGTCCATGGCTTCAACAGTTTCAGCTCCCAAACGAGAAACAGATCCCAAAAAACGTGTTGTCATAACAGGAATGGGCCTTGTGTCGGTTTTTGGCAGTGACATTGATATATTCTATAACAAACTTCTGGAAGGAGAGAGTGGGATCAACCTAATTGACAGGTTTGATGCTTCAAATTTCTCCGTCCGGTTTGCAGGTCAGATTCGTGAATTTTCTTCCAAAGGCTATATTGATGGGAAGAACGATCGCCGGCTTGATGATTCCTGGCGGTACTGTTTAGTCTCTGGCAAGAGGGCCCTTGAAGATGCCAACCTTGGACCTGAAGTTCTTGAAAAAGTCGGTCAGATTTTGTAAGCAGCACATTATAATTCACCAGTCTTTATATTAAGCGTAACAAGTTTCACTTTTTCTGCAGATGGACAGAACAAAAATTGGAGTCCTGGTGGGATCAGGCATGGGAGGCTTAACAGCTTTCTCCGCTGGAGTGGAAGCTCTAATCGAAAAGGGATATAAGAAGATCACACCATTTTTCATTCCATATTCAATCACCAACATGGGGTCAGCATTGCTGGCTATAGACACTGGTTTGATGGGACCTAATTACTCCATTTCAACTGCTTGTGCAACTGCAAATTACTGCTTCTTTTCAGCTGCGAACCACATTAGAAGAGGTGAGGCAGATATCATGGTAGTTGGCGGGACGGAGGCTGCAGTCATGCCTACTGGGGTAGGCGGGTTCATAGCTTGCCGGGCTTTGTCTCAGAGAAATGATGCACCCCATAAAGCTTCCAGACCATGGGACAAGGATCGTGATGGTTTTGTTATGGGAGAAGGAGCTGGAGTTCTGGTAGTTAGAATCTACTGTTCTTTCAGTATAACATGACTTAGTATTTTCTTCTGGCCTTAACAATAATTTATCCAATCTTATATTGCTAAGAATACTTATTTTTGTAAACCAAAAAAGATTATGGAGAGCTTGGAGAGCGCAATGAAAAGAGGAGCAAAAATATATGCGGAGTATTTGGGAGGTGCTATAACATGTGATGCCCATCACATGACTGATCCTAGGTCAGATGGCCTTGGAGTTTCATCTTGCATAATGAAAAGTTTACAAGATGCTGGAGTTTCCCCTGAAGAGGTAAAAGCAGTCCTTGATCTCAAGGCTAAAGTTTTCATCATACTTATATGGAGATATACCATTTATAAGGGAGATTAGAAATGTGATAAACTTTCTCAAATGTATGACTTGTAGGTGAACTATGTGAATGCTCATGCAACATCTACACTAGCAGGGGACTTGGCTGAGGTTAGTGCCATAAAAAAGGTCTTCAAGGACACGTCGGAGATAAAGATGAATGGGACTAAGGCAAGAAACCTAAATCCTATTCCATGCAAACCAGTTCAAGAAATGAGGTCTAATTCACCAAATGATGTGGGGTAACTACAACATAGCTTATTAACGGTTTTTTTCCTGTTTCAGTCAATGATTGGACATAGCCTTGGCGCTGCCGGTGGATTAGAGGCTATAGCAACTATAAAAGCAATCAGAACTGGCTGGGTGCATCCAACTATTAACCAAGATGTACTAATCCTATTCATTCATTTCTCACATTCGCTTGCCTCCTTTTAGCTAATTCCAACGGTTTTCTTAATGCATTTCATGTATATATATTTCTATTATTCGTGTAGAACTTGGAGCCTGCTGTCACAATTGATACTGTCCCAAACGTGAAGAAAAAGCACGAAGTTAATGTTGGTATGTCAATACTTAGCGTGTGTAAAAAATGATGCAACTGCCATATAAACGTATATATATGTGGGTCAAAACTGAATAATCAAAATTGAAATATACATATACACACACACACATACACGCATTGCCGGAGAATTGTGTTAGCCCAGAGCAACAAGAAACCCCTTTTTTTCAATAATTTGTGTTTTTAGTAGTTGAATGATGACATAATGGTACATCAGCCCAAAGGTTGACTGATCAAAATTTCTAATTTTTCTGCAGCTATCTCCAACTCATTTGGCTTTGGTGGGCACAACTCGGTGGTTGTCTTTGCTCCCTTCACACCCTGAAAACAGTTAACTGTAGCCTTTTCTCTTCACCTTTCATTGTTGGAATCATCAATTTTTAGATGGTAAAGCTATTGGAATCATAAAGTAGGGTTATTTCTTTGTATCGGAATCAAGCACACAGCGTAACAAGTCTTGAAGGCAATGTTTACATTTTACCTCTGCTTATAGATTTCGTGATTGTTTGGATGAATCAGATTTAGTAATTGTTTCAGTGAATAAAAAGGTGCTGCCATTTTTCTCTTCGTTTTACTTGACATTTATCTCGGGAATATGGAGATGTGTTATGCCTTCTCCAAGACCCTTGCTGGGCTTTCTTATGTTGTTCATTGTGAGATTAGTCAAAGACGGCCCAACATAATGCTTCTTTCGACATTCTTTCCGGGAAATGCCAGGGGAGTTCATGGAATTTGACTTCAAAGTCTGGCCTTTTGGAGTTGGAATCAATACAAGGATGACTTTTGAAGCTATGCTGGAGTAACTTGTTCAAACTATATTTTTAGTTACATTTAACAATTTCCTCCCGAAATCTGCCATCATCTTCCATCAGCTTTCGTCACATGATCCCTCCACCTTCTATAATTCGGAAGCTATCCATATTTCTTTTTCGACACAAGCGAAATATATGATAAAAGCACTATCATCATGTAAAACTTCTCAGACACTGTATCCATCTCTTTAGATGGCTGAGCTCTGGTCATTCTTGTGTGTTGTCTTTTGCTTTACCTCGAAATTTCGCCTGAGAAATATACACTTTGCACCATCAAATTATGAAAAACTTACATTTTGTACCTTCCATTAAGAGCTGACGGTCAAGATCATGCCATGTAATCTTTTTTTTTTTTTTTTTAAATCTTAACGGCCATAATTCAACTGAAGCGTAAAATATTAGCTTTCATATTTTGAGGGTGCAAACTGCAAAGTGTATTTTGCCTGATTTCAGAGACTACAAATTGTTTAAGAAAGTTTTTCATTGTGCTAGAGAGAATTGCATTCCAGCAAGTTCCACTTTTGCAATCCAATCTTTGCAACTTGCCCACAAATTAAAAGGATTTATCAAAGGCTCACTCTTGAAGAAAAATGTCCTCTGCTGGTTGAAGTTGCTCCTGAGCTAGCTTAGCTTCTTCTACTGGTTGATAGCGGGGCACTTAGATTAAACTAATCTATCTAGCTCTTTAGGTGGACATTAAAGTTAGTAAACCCACTAGTATTGGTGCTGATTACTGTGCCGACTGCTGAATATGACCCCAGCAATGAATGAGCTTGATGTTGGGACAGTGGCAACTTTAGTTCCTCTAATCATCCCTTTCGATCTATAATATAATTAGATTCCTTCTATTTATGTTTATCCTATGATTCTATCAATAGATTAGGCCATCATTAGGGACATGACTTTTTAATGCGTTTTGTTGTTGTTGTTTTTTTTTTCTCTCTCAACCTTTGGGCACATTAAATGGGCCCTGAAAGCTGAAGGATCATGTGCTTTGTTTCCATATTGGTGCATAATAAGATGTTTAATTGTGAGAATATGCCTTTGAAAGATACTGAGTTTACTAACTGCAATTCTACGCCATGATGTGTATATATTCTCTTCTGACTTTCAGGCTTTCTGTCATACATGAATACTTCAGTCTGCTAATTGTTATTTTATGAATCATTCTTTCCTTGGCTTTTCCTTTCCAGTCCAAATGGGAAACCAAACCAACTTGATTCAGATTACAGAAGGTGAAGCATGGAAAAGGCTGCTATGCTATCAGATTCAATGAACTAATTTCTGAAAAAAATGAAGCTAGAAGTGAACTGTTTGCTGAACATGTCCATGGCAAACATTAAAAAAATAAAGCGGAGAGCTTTAGGCTGGTTGAGCTACTAGCTTTTGAAAATCCTAATTTCACAATTGCTCCAACTGTTAGGCTAATAGAGCACCATAAAACGACAGGGTATTAGTAGAGGACCAGCAAACCTACCAATTAACCAAGCTCGTCATCAACTGCAGGGGTTGAACGACTTTGGTTCATAGGATACAATAACATCACAATACCTCTAGAATATGTGTCCATTTACCAAGAAAAAGCTCACCACTTGCACTGTCCAACAAAATACTGAGACTAATACATCCCTGATCTTAGACCCCACACACAAGATCTAAGAAAAAAGAAAATCGGATCTTGATGACGATATTCAGCCCTTCAGGCTTCAGCTTCAGAAACTACAAAACATACGGAATATTGGAGAGATAGAATGTCCCTTGCAAGATGCTTTCAACTCCCAATTGAAAATTGAAGTCCTTTTCATGCAATTGCTTAGTTGGTCCAATGCTTAATGGACTGCTGGCATTCCTGTAGAGTAATCAACCTCAATTTGACCGAAAGATTATTCAAAGTCCAAGTAAAAGATGGAATTATTTCCTTGCATGCTCGAGACAACATTTGCTAACATCATCCCCATGGCATGCCTTCGTAAGGTCCTTGTACTTAAGATTTAATTAATTTAACCAGTCATAGATCTGCATGATACGCGAAAATTACATTGCTCGATCAATTCTAACACTCGTCACAACAAGACAACATCTTGAGATGTTTTGTTTATTTACAATTTTAAATCACAATCATGCTGTTACTTTTCCAAGATTCCACATTAACAAAATAATCGAAGATTGTATCAATCATGTCCCTTAATAAAACTTTCACAATCTATATATATACAAAAATCCTGACCAGATCTGCATAAAATATTGGTTTTTCAAACTCAACAGAGAGAACAAGCAAATCTCGCACACTGAATTTCAACACGACATGCTGAATTTTTTTTGTTCATTCTTAGCTTCAACAACCATGGAAGCAGGAATCATAGATTTTCTAGGAAAAACAGCAATAGGTTTATAGAAGTTGCGAAAGAAACTATGCATCATCCAACAACTTGCAGGTGGAATAATGTTGAATGCAATATAGTATTTTAAGAGGCATTAACTACCTTAAATATTATAAGCTTTTCTCAAAGAGTGCACACCACCCTCTTATGTTAATAATTAAAAACTTGATCATATGATCATACGCATCCTATGTACACCACACATAGTGATCACCACCAAGAATACTAAACCTTAAAATGATATATTCTTCACTCCGGCTTGTGAATATAATATACGGGTTTACCCCATTTGAAACTCTAATAACTAATTACGTACCAGTAATTAAAAACAAAAACATGTGCGACCCATCAACATATATTATCTTAAAATGGAAGGGTCCCAGTGCCTAATTATGATCAGAAAAGCAAGAGGGTGCGTACTGCATGAAAGAAATGGGTTCTAGTTTAACCTAGTCATGTCTGTCGTCTTGGGATCTCCCAGATCGATCAGGTTCTGTAATGGAGCTCTATATCTATATTGCCGGTTTTTGTTAGGGCTATAGGCAACCTTTATGAGAATTATTTCATGATTCATTTACATGCATCAACAGTAAGCGTACGCACTTAAGTACCCGCGTAACTTATACTAACAATTAACCACTAATTAATATTACTTATTTAAAATATATCACATTATTATTTTATTTTATTTTATTTTTTACAACAAAACTACCATCTCCCAAAGTGCACGTTTGTCATATATATTATTAAGATTCCATAGACGAAGAATTCTAAAACGTGAATGATGTGTCCTCTACATCGACTTGTAACTAGTATTATTATTTTTTAAAACAAAAAAGACACATCTCTAACGTCTTAATTATCGTAACCTCTGTAGACACGGATAACCTAATATAATTGAATCCAAGCATGCATGCAGGAATAGGTCATAGGAAAATCAGTCTTGTAAGTTGTATATATGCATGAAGCTAAATGTTTCTCTATCCTACCTGTGGTCCTACGCCTACCCATAAAATTTAAAGCTTAAAGTCTAAAACGAAGAAGAGAATGTGGAGGTTAGGTCCAGGATCAAGATGTCTCTAATAAAAAGATGTGTCCATTCTTCTGCGGAGGAACTGCATAGGGAGGGAAATTATGAGTGTCCACTCTGTCCGGTGGCTCTCAAGCTTAAAAGGAATGAAAAAAACTAGGTCCACGTCATGACATCATCGAGCAAAGCAAGTCCTAATCATAAGATCCAACGGCTTAAAAAGCCTAAAAAATCATGAGTCAAAAGAAAGTGAAAAATCATTCTACCTTTGGGGACCAAAGTCCCCACTGATCAGCCATCTTGAAGGCAAATGTGAAGTGAAGGGTAGCCTCTAAGCACACAAAGCAATCAATACAGTATTTATTTTATTTTTCCCCTTTTGAGCATGATTGTCCTCACATGGATTCCAACCCAAAATTAAGGGTTTTTTTTTAAGGCACCCAACTAAAATAAACTACTCCTTATCCTTAGTTGGGCATGCTAGCTTTTAGAAATAATGAAGTTTTGTGGGGATACCCTACATGCCATGACTACCTAAACAATGCCAAATTGATCCTAGATGAGTAAAATTAAAAGGGAAAAGGAAGAAAGAGAGTGGCTCAAAATCATCTTAGTTGGGATATTTGATTTGCAAAGTTAATTTGACTTATAATCTGATGTAAGTGAGTTCTCTAATTTGTGCAGATTGATTAGAGTAAGCAGCAAAGTAACACCGCCCACATGGTGCATGTCTGCATACACATATCACTTGCCCCCACCAAGGACCAATGCTTCATTTAATTTGATTGCTTATTTGTTAAATTATTCTTATTAGAAGAAAGAAATTGTTAATTAACTCTCTCTCTCTCTCTCTCTCTCTCTCTCTCTCTCTCTCTCTCTCTCTAATTTTTTGGTTTGGTGAAAAGACTGTTTGTCTTTAGTCTGTAGTGACGACAGTAAAAGCTTTCCAGGTCTGAGAGGATGGTGGGGGAAATCCGTGGCATGTTCCATTGGAGATCGTTGAGGGCTTGAGGGAATCAAGAACAGCCTTGTCGTTTTTTATTTATTTTTTCTTCTCTTTTCTAAAACTATTTATCAATTTCAGCTCTCATGATTGCGAGCCATATATTATTTTAATATTAAGGTATTAATGTAATACATCAATTTACTTTAATTTATAAATTTTAACATTTCTTGTCATAATGGTGAGGTTGTTTTGGTGCACAACACAACGTCCTCACAAACTCCAAACATTTATTTATCTCCACACGTACATCGCATTTCAAGTCTTCTCCTACGATGGTTATCGACACTGCTTCATTAAATAAAATAAAATAAAAAGTGAAACTTTTAAATGGGTGCCATCTTATTAGATAGACTAGAGCGAGCATCATTAACATAAAAGCATGATTTTTTCTTTTTTTAGAATTCATTCTTCCATTTGAATATTGTAATTAATTTTAGGCAAATTTTAATACCTAAAAAACCTATCATTATAAAACTGAAAAATAATATTTACAGTCGTAAAATACTTAAACGTTGTATAATATTTTTTTTAAAATAAATAAATACATTATATACATAAATTATTATGATTGTACGTAAAATTATTCTTGTAAGCTATACCAATATCTTAGATTCATTTTTTAAGTATATAGTAGCATTTGGACGCCCAATAATTGGTTTACCACTCATTTTTCACCCCTTCACAAAAATTCCAAATTATGCTAACCCTAATAGTTTTTATAATATGAATCCTATCCCATTACCTTAAAGCAATACTTCAATTATTGTATCCAAATTAATAATAATAATGGACAGGTGTCGGGCTATAAAGTAATCATATATATATGTATAAGAAATATACTATATATATATATATATATATGTAGAGCCTAATTATGCACGGTGGGGGACAGGCAAACACACATTACCCCGCTTTAATTGGTTTAATTTGTCTTTGCTAGCTAGCTCTCTTGCATGTCCTCTCGTTTAAATGCTAAAATAATAGAAAATGATGCTTATCTCCACACCACTAATTAAGTGTAATTATTTATTTATTTATTTATTTTTAAGAAACCTTGCTGACTTGGACTCAACGAATTTCTAATCTTCTTTATTTTTATCCAGAAATCATACCAACACTCCAATGAAAAGGGACATCGAATAATTTATTTGATAATATAAGATATAGTTTTAATATGTACAAGTTTCGTTAACTTATTTTTATTAAAAAAGAATAAAAAATTTTATGTAGATTTTAAATTTATTTATAGAATATGCAGAATTTAAATATTTTAAAACTATAAATATCGTTTCGTAATTTACAGATTATTCATGGTCACAAATTGTTACATGCAATATTACACATTAATTTATTTTAAAGAAAAGTGAATAATTAAGGTGGTAGGACAGGCGCCACCTGTTTGTGCAATTAAAAACTAATTATCAAGCACAGTTTAATTAATTGCATTTGTTATAAAAGGACATCATATATTATTATATAATAAATCCATTAAAGGTTTGATACAGCTTAGGTGGCAGGCTAACGGTATAGTTCCTAACCGTGTGTCTTGACCATTTCAACTTGTGCAATAGTTAAAAATAAATAAATATTAATTAGTCTTTGATCATGACAAGCATGGATGGGGTCAGAAGTCAATATGAAAAATAATATTTGAAAGAATTAATGATAGAAAACATTTTAATTAGAATATTCTTCTTATCTATAACTAATCCCTTTATTCCAAGTTCCAATTACTAATTGGAATTGAGAATAAAATTTAATTCTCTTATATATATATATATATATATATATATTTATTTATTTATATAATTAAACCCAAAATTAAGTATGCATGGTGCAATATGATCTGTACGGTCAACCATATTCATCTTTTTCTTCTTCTTCCAAAAATTAATATTATTGCCTCATGTGGGGTGTGCTTGTTGGATTCTTCTTCCATCCATTTTTGATAATTTGTTCCTTTCTTCTTATTGATTAAAAAAGGAAAAAAAAAAAAAAGATTTTTTGGAAAAATATAGAAGAAAAATAAGCATTTGTGATAGATTATTTGCAACGAAAATGATTATTTACGACCAAACATACTCATTTCAAGATAAAATAGTTATTTTTATAAGAAATAACTAGTCACAAATAATTAATTTTCTTATATTGACAAGTTTCTTCTTCCTCATGTGTTTTCACGTTCTACCTAGCTAGCTAGCTACCAGCCAGGACCTACTTATAAATATAAATCATATAATTCTTTAAAATTGCTTCCACTCCTAATCACTATTGATCTCCCTAAGCTTTAATTAAATTAATCAGCGTGACTTATGAGAGAAAACATCAACTATATATATATATATATATATAAAGTGGTGGGGGTAGGTATCCATCGATCATGTCTAAAAATATCATATATTCTTTGCAGGATACAAAGAGTTGCGTGAGGTGAGAACGATGCAAAGTAGGGATATAGAGGAAACCTTACATTAATTAATCTCAAGTTGGATTAACAAATGTTATCTTTATTGGTAGGAGACCAAGATCAATTTTGATAGGAATTGCTCTAGTCAATATTCCATGAAACTAACGTCACAATTTTCACTTGAGTTAAATGGCTCACGGATTCTTTATACAATGCGCTTGACTGAATAATGTGATATCTCGCGATGTTTTTTTCGATAAACTAACTTGAGCGGGAAAGTCTTACGAGTATCTAATACTGATTGAACTTGATACTTTTACGATTTTCTAAATGGAAGTACCAAGCTTAATCCGGACTCATGATCAACAATTACAAAGAATAACAACTCAAATAACCTCCTGTTCTTTCATGCTAGAAATTTGCGCTCCCAGTCCCAAATATTCGTTGAATCAACACTACTACTTTATGGTAGTCTTCACAGAAGGTGGCAAAAGCAACCTAATCTGACGTAAGACGGTGTATATATAATGATGTTATTATATGTATATTGTGGTTTTACATTTTACTATATGGTCAACTTGCATGTTGGTGGGACTCATGTGTTTATAAACATTAAATATATAATTCTATATAATATATGAGTTTAGCTAATTCCTATAATATTATTGGCTGATCTCAAGAAACCCTGATCATCTTTCAAACCCTTTTTTTATTAGCATTAATTATATAATATGAATTTATTAATTTATATGTAGGTGTAGTACTGAAAGCACAAACACCAACACAAGGCGTGGGTATAATACGATACAAACATGCCGTCATCGTAAACTCTAAGAAACATAGAACAAAACGTATAAGATGTGAACAACCGATGATGCATGAATATATATATATATATTTATATATGTTACACTAAGAAAAATGCTTATAATATTTTGTGTTTAATTATTTGGAACGTAAATGATTATTTATCATGAGAAAAGTCTATTTTCGTAAAAAATAATTATTTTTTGTAAATAATTTGTTAAATAATCAATCTAAGTAACTTCTCCTAACATTAATTGTTATTATTTATTTATTTTATAATAATCCTACATACAGTCGTGGAATACGCAAGTGCCGTGTAATACTTGTTTCAAAAAATAGTGAGATTCGCTACTAAAAAATTAATTTTTATGTAGATCTTATATGTATTTACTATTTCTAAAATGATTACATAATACTTACGCAGTCACGATTATAATTATCATTTCTCTTTATTTTATTAATCACAAATAATAAATTGGAGAAATTAACAAATTACTCACGCATGCATTATTTCAACATATATATTCATCGCATCAGGATTTAAAAATTGTTGAGACAAGCCAGAGTAGTGGTGTTAGACATTTAAAAATAAATTAAAAAACAAGAGTGCCTAACGTGTTTAATTTTATAAATTATAACTATCGATCGATGCTTCATAGTACAAAACCAGATAGATAAGCAATTACGTGTACACACCATCTCTCACCATTTTTTTAAGTAACTGTCGGGCATTATATAGAGTATAAATTAAACCATATGTATGGATGAAACAATATTAACAGGGTAGCATGTGATCATATATATGAGACATAAATACTTCTAGATTATATTATTAATTATAAAAAAATTATATAAAAATAAACTTAGAAATTGACGTGACTTTACGTGATGTGTTAAATCTAATACTTTATATTAAAAATAACTTTATAATATGATGGACTGTAATATATCACATCAGTTTATAAATTTACTTTTATATAATTTATTTATAACTAAAGTATTTATCTGAAAACTATTAATACATCATATCATAATTAGTTAATTAGTAAAGTTTACATGATAAATACCTCTTAAAAAAGTCAATGTGGATCACATGTCATGTGCACATTTGTACATCGCATGATCATATTATATTATATATGATAAATTATCCCATATATTTTACTCTTTTTTTTCAGGAAAATCTACTTAATTTGGAGGTGGTCCATAATTGAAAACTTTACTTTATTTTTATTTTTCAGTTGTTAGCTAAATCCCCATCCAAAATTGCATGTAATAATACTAAGCAATAGGACCTTCAGCTCACTGATTATAAACGGGGGACTAACGTTCATGCATCTGCAACATAAAAAAGCATCTAATCTTTGTGGATTTACCAAATTCAATGAGATTAAATACATCTCGATAACTACACATTTTGAAAGACCTACTTCCAATATCCACACATATTGCATGAATCCATGAATAGGACCCAACTTTTTTCATTACCAAGCTCATGAAAATTGTTATTTTGTTATTTTTTTTATACAATATTTTTTTATAACTTTTGGATAAAAAAAAAAAAATCAAAAGATGATGATAATTAAAAATAAAAATAAAATATCTAAGATAAAGTAATTGTATGAATTATTCTATTATCAAATATGTGTAATACATATTATTTATATAAGTAAAGGGAAATGCTACACAACCTCCCAACACTCCACACTCCACTTTTTCTTTTTTAATTTTTTAATTTTTTTAATAATTTTTTTGAATTTATTCTTTTTAAATTAATTTAATTTTTTTATTCATTATTTATATATTAAATATTTAATAAAAAATAAAATAATAAAAATTAAAAAAAATGTAGAGTATGAAGTGTTGGGAGGTTGTGAAGATTTTTTCATAACTTTTATCTTAAAATTTATCATCTCATTCTATCTTTTTCTTAAATATAATTTAAATATGAAAATTTTAAACTAATCATTATAATTTTTTAAAACTTTCAAAAAATAATTAAAAAATATTTAAATTTTTCTAAATCTCTAAATTATTTATTTAATTTTTTTTTAAAATCTAAAAAATATTCAATTCAAAATATTTTATTATTATTATTAAATTATTTCATTTGTATCGCGAGATATTTATTTCTTCTGACTCTCTAAACTAGTCCAAAAATCCTCTCGAAATGTCATCATTGGGTCAGCTTGAGGAAAGCAGGAAAAGTACTCCGTGGAAGCTGGTAAGCGGTAATCAACCATACACGTGGCTATGGCCGCCACGAGACCTAACCACGTGGACCTCCAAGTGGTACTAAGTTGACGTGGGCTGACGAGGACCACCGGGACCGCAAGCAGATTGTCTGGTGAAGAGAGAGAAAAACGAGGACGAAGATCCAACGCTTACCACGTGTTTATGTGGTCCCTGTAATCCAATGGCAAACGACCGTAATTATCTCCAAACCTGCAGGTCAAATAAACTATCAATTCCCTATGAAATAAAAAAGAAGAAACTCTGCTGCCGGGTTGGGGCTGAGCGGCCAACCCTGTTGCCTGCTTCGAAGCAGACAACGACAGGGACGGCAGCTAACGGTGACGGAAACGCCAGCAGTAAACGTCTTCCGTCAACCCCCAACTTCACGCATCCCAATGCTCCGTACCCACCAACAAATTTATGTAAAAATACCCTCCCCAGACGTTATCACATGGCACTGACTGAAACCTGAGGGTCAGACAGACCCAAGTGTCTTTCCTCTTTACTTCCCCCTCCCCCAAGCCCCTTCCGTTACGCTCGCCGTCCCGTTTACCCGCCCCCTCCGGTTATATCCCAACTACGGTTAGTTAAGTTAGAGGGATACAAAGCTGAGAGAGTGAGAGAGAGTTAAGTTAAAGCAACTAAAGTCGCGTATAATAAGACGCGCGCAAGGCGGTGTTGGGCGATTCTCTCTTACGCCGTTTTTTTCCATAAGACATAGAGTGCCTTGCGTTCGATAGAGTTTCTAGAGAGAGAGAGAGAGAGAGTGTGGTTTTGCGAGCTCCGAAGGTGGTTTCGTAACGGTTCCCAGGGTGGAGAAGGTGGTTTTGCTTACGGTTTCGATTGCAGTCGTTACAGGGAGAAAAAGAGAGACAGAGAGAGAAAGAGAGCGCTTGTGACTCGGTTTTAAAGCGCCGTACTGGAAGCGAAAAGTCGGAGCTTTTGTAATAATTCGTGCTAACGGCTTGGGAATGATCATAAATTTAGTGTGAAATTGAGGTGTATTATTTGTATATAGTGAGGGGATTCAGTGTGTCGGAAAGATCTTTAGGTGAGCTTTTCTTTTGTGTATTTGACTCGGGTTTCAATGATGGCATATCGGGACGGGTCTTTTGCGCAGTCAAATGTTTCGGCGGAAGGTGAAATGGCCGTTGAATTTATCTTTTTCAAATTTTCTAGGGGTTTATTTTCCTGGTAAAATCTGAAGATTCTTCCTTTGATCTCTTCTTAGGTTGTGGAAGGGATGATCTGTATTTGGAGTTATGGAAAGCTTGCGCGGGCCCCCTGGTGGACGTGCCTCGGTCCGGCGAGAGGGTTTTCTATTTTCCGCAGGGGCACATGGAACAAGTAAGTGTGCGAATGCTTTTCCTGGTAAAAGGTGCTTGATAGGAAAAGAAGAAGCGAGAGACACAGTTAGTTTTGTTTTTATGGTAGTTGGAGTCTGCTGGGGCTCTCCTTTCTGAAAGTGTTCTGAATTCTGAAAAGAAAAATGCTATTTTTCCGGTGGTTGTAGTTGGAGGCATCCACAAATCAGGAGCTGGATCATAGGAGTCCACTGTTTCAACTCCCCCCGAAGATTCTCTGTCGTATTCTCAACGTTGATCTGCTGGTATTTTTTCTCTATTCGATTTGTCATTTTTTTTTTTTTTTGCTATTACCCTTATTTTTCGGTTTTCCTGTTTGGCCATGGGAACATGGAGGAAATAAAGTAGCTGTCTGGTCTAAACTTATATTAAACGTGAAAAACCGAGTTGAGCTGGACCTATTAGTTGAGTTAGGCTCATTTGAATTGGATTTTAGTTTTATGGGGTCTCAAGAAATTGGAACCCCAAATTCCAAAGTTAATATTAGATTTTCTTTTTATTTCCTGCCTTTTCTCAACAACCAAACGGAGCGTTGGAATAAATTGTGAAAATTGCTGCATAGGAAAACTCATTATTATATTTTTTCTGTTTCTATGTGTATTTTTTTAGGCGGAGCAAGAAACAGATGAGGTTTATGCACAAATTACTCTAGTTCCAGATGCAGATGTAAGCAGCAGGGGTGTTTGTTTCTGATTTCTACATACTTCAGTGTTTGGGCAACAAAGAGTTTTGTTTTGTGTTTATATTTTTTGAATGATTTCAATTATGTTGAAATATGTCTAGCAAAATGAGCCTACAAGTCCTGATGACTGCCTTCCTGAACCTCCAAGGCCTACGGTTCACTCGTTCTGCAAAGTTTTGACAGCTTCTGATACGAGTACGCATGGCGGGTTTTCTGTTTTACGCAAACATGCCACAGAATGCCTTCCTCCTCTGGTAACGTTTTTCTTTCTACTAAAAGGTTTGCTTTTCATTTCTTCGATTCAATGTTTGATTTCCGTTTGTGGATCTATTTCAGGACATGACCCAGTCGACCCCAACTCAGGAATTGGTTGCTAAGGATCTTCATGGTTATGCGTGGCATTTCAAGCATATTTTCAGAGGCAATTGATTAAGCTTATTACTCTTTCCCTTGTGATTGGGATGAGATTCCATTAATTTTAGAAGAGATGGGGGTTTCATTGACTCATCACGAATTGTTCAAACTGATCCAGAGCAACAATTTATACATCTGCTTGGAAAAATAAAATAATATAATCTATTTTCACTCATGTTTCTGTGTCTCTAATTCAATGAACAGGTCAACCACGGAGACATTTGCTTACCACGGGATGGAGTGTTTTTGTGACATCTAAGAGATTAGTTGCTGGGGACTCCTTTGTATTTCTGAGGTAAATGCCTTTTTTTTCCCTCCTCTCGTCTTGTTTTATTCATATTTCTTTTGAGGTGGATGCCTGGTGGTCACTAGGAGTTCCTTAGATTCCTAATCGATGGTTTTGGAGGCTGGGGTCATATATCCGAGGTTTACCATCTATGGGTGGGTCCAAAGGTTCCTGCCATGTTGAGGTTCCTAGTCATAAAAAAAATGTAGTACCAATGTCAAAAATGTAACTCATCAATGAATTGCTTGTCTAGGGGAGAAAATGGGGAGTTGCGAGTTGGGTTGAGGCGTCTTGCCCGTCAACAGAGCAGCATGCCATCATCGGTGATTTCAAGTCAGAGCATGCACTTAGGAGTGCTTGCAACTGCATCTCACGCTGTTGCAACCCAAACTATGTTTGTAGTATTTTACAAGCCAAGGTATGCGTGATATGTTCCTTCTTTTGCATGTGCTTGAATAGAATTTTCTGTAGAAAAATTCTTGTAAGATATCTTATCATTGATTTCATTTGCTTTGTTTAAAATGATCAGGACAAGCCAGTTCATAATAAGCTTGAATAAGTATTTGGAAGCTGTTAACAATAAGTTTGGAGTTGGCATGAGATTTAAGATGAGTTTTGAGGTAGAGGATTCCCCAGAGAGAAGGTAGTATATTTCCAATATGCAATTGCTGTTTGTTTGTTTGTTGTGTGCTTTTTCTCAAATATTCTTGTTCTGCATCTTTAATTGATCAGGTTTTTGGGCACAATAATTGGGATTGAAGATTTTTCTTCCCGTTGGAAAGGTTCGAGGTGGCGATCTCTAAAAGTAATTTCTTTATTCCCTAATTGTCCACTGTTTCAAACTAGTATGGCAATCCAATTTCATTATTTTTTTTAGGTTCAATGGGATGAACCAGCATCGATTCCAAGACCAGATCGGGTTTCACCATGGGAGATAGAGCCCTTTGTGCCTTCAGTACCTGCAAGCCTGGCTCAACCCACTCCAGCAAAGAACAAAAGGTCTCGAACGCCTATTGAAATTGCAAATCTTGGTGAGATAAACCTTTTTTTAGTTCTTTACTCGTTCCGTTTATTCTGTACTAGATTGGAGTTGGTGACATTCTAAAGTCCTCTCTCTCTAACTTATAGATGATACTAGTTTGACTGGATCAACTCTCTGGAATCCTACATTGGTGCAGTCTGATGAAATGACACATTTAATGGCTGAAGGCAAAAGAAGTGAAAATCATGTTATGTGGCATCACAAGCAGACAGATATTAACAACAGCAACCCAATTTCAAGGACTCAGACTGGTGGGAGCTGGTTCTCTCCTCATACACATGTCACCCACCATCAATTTCAGGATGCGGTGGATGATTGCAAAAGTGTGTCTGGTTGGCCTTCTCTCTCAGGCTTTACAACTGCACACTCATCAAAGCTGAGCAATGACCCGTTGCCTGACACTGTTGAGAAAGCGAAGAAGAGAGCTGACACTGCTTCTGGGTGCCGATTGTTTGGTATTGAGCTGATTAATAACTCTACAAGCTCAACTCCTATGATGAAGGCAACTGCACAACCAATTAGCGTGTCAAGTGGATCCAGTGAAGGACGAAGTACCCCATCAGCTACTTATTCAGACCATAAGTCTGATCTCTCAAAAGGTTCACAAGAAAAGGAACTGGGACAGCTGCAAGTACTGCCAAAAGAGAGCAAGCAAAACTGCTCTACTTCAACCAGAAGTCGCACCAAGGTACTGAGTGGAAATTTTTAAGCATTTGATAAATATATTTAAGATTAATAGCCCCTTCTGCTATTTTCTGACCGTGTTTGGGCTTCAAATATCCAAAAGGTTCAAATGCAGGGGGTTGCTGTTGGTCGTGCTGTGGACTTAACCATGTTGGAAGGATATAGTCAGCTTATAGATGAACTTGAGGACATGTTTGACATCAAGGGACAGCTTCGCCCCCTTGACAAGTGGCAAATTGTCTATACTGATGACGAAGGTGATATGATGCTCATGGGAGATGATCCATGGCAGTAAGTTATCTTCAACACTGCCTGTTCCAAAATAAAATAGCATTCAAATACTGTCACTGTTTGGAATGTCTAAACTACATGTTCCTCTAATGTTCTTCTCGGTCTCAAAATTAAAGTATGATTCATTCAAATGTGGTGTTTGGAATTCTCTCTTATGACGCATTCCTCAGTCTAGCCTTTTTTTATTTGGTTATTGTATTCCAGGGAATTCTGTAACATGGTGAGAAGAATCTTGATTTGCTCCAGCTTGGACGTGAAGAAGCTGAGCCCAGGAAGTAAATTGCCCATGTCGTCTATAGAAGGTGAAGGGACTGTAATAAGCTCGGATTCTGCAGAATACTGAAACATGGACCTGTGACTTTTTTTTTTTTCCTGTTCATCATTATTGTCTGTCTGTTTGCTAGTGGGTCGATATTTTTGGTGCTGGGGGGGACATATTGCTTTTAGAGCTAACTTGAAACTAAAAAGTGCTGATTATGCAGTAGTGGGGGAGTTAGAGAGTCCAGGCTTAGAGAATCTTGTGAATACTGCGCATGGAAATTGTGGTGTAGAAGTGAGAGAGCTTGCTGATGAACAGGACTCATGGTCAGTCACCGTGATATAAGCGTAATGAATAATTTTTTTTTTTGGGGGGGGGGGGGGGGGGGTGGGGGATTGTGATTGTAAATAGACGTGCTTTAGAACTGTTATGTTGCTATTTAGCAAGTGCTTTAGACTGTCAGCTACATTAGCTTTTCATTTCTTTTGGACTAGGGTTGGACTGCTATGCATGCAGCATGCACCTCGAGCGGAAAAAGATCATTGAAATCATTGTAAATAATAAATAAGTCTTGATTTTTATGCGGTAACTACGATTGAAGTAGAACTTGAAGAGCATTTGAGAAGTGAGAATTGAAATAAACTTTTGAGAATTGAAAATCAATGGGTCTTTTATGTAACAAATAGTCATATCATCGTAGTAGATATGTAAGAGTTGGGCAAGTGAATGATCATTATAGCTGAAGTGAAAAGGATGATATTGTAGTGAAGAGAGAGATTAAAGAAAGAAAAAAAAAGAGGTAAATACGATGCTGAGGTACTCGATGCAGAAGAAATTGCGTAATACATTAGCTTGAATGAGAAAAATATATTTTGGGGGGGGGGGGGCGGGGGGGGGGGGGGGGGGGGGGGGGTTGGCGGCGAAGGGCGAGCTTGGTGGCCCCAGGCCTGTTTATGATTGTGTAATGAGCAATGGCCATCTTGTTATTGCCCCTCTCTGTTTGCGCCCATGGCTGGCCGTATATCCTAGCTTCCTAGAAAACAAAGGGGGGGTTAATCAATTTTTTCTTTTTTGAATATGCTCCGTAAATTCAGGAACTTCAAATTTTGTAGTTTTCTGGACTTTCTCGCCTAGGGTTTGCCCATGGCGGTGCCATCTGATCCCTCTTTGGTGGGGGTTGCTGGGGATGGAGGCCATCTTTCGTACGTTCAAGTGGTGCCTAAGTTTACGACTTGTTCTTTCAAGCTTCCGATGTGGTATCTTGTTAATATTGATGGAGAACTTGGTTTTATCTTCTCGGAACCAGAAATGGCGAAGGCTGAAGATGACTTTCGGTTTGCATTTGTCCTTAAATTCGTGTGTTCTAGACCGACCATTGATGATGTGTGACTTGTGATTATTAAATCATGGGTTTGCTAGACATTCCTACCGTGTGTTATGGATGAACATCAAGTTTTTTTGCAGATGCAGAGAGAGAGCTTTTGTGCATGGATGGGCATGCAGAGACTCTTGTATAGTCTTGGAGTTTTATATAAGGTTGGTCTAGGGTGTCCATGCCATGTGTAATCTTGTGAACAAATCTCACATTCTTATAAACAAGTCTAACAAATTTAAAAATTGATACCATAATTTTTATGTTATTAATTTTTAAATTATTATTATATATATAAATTTTAATTTACGATTTAAATTATATAATAATTTGAGTTTAAAAAAATATTTTTGGACCTAAAAATAATTTTTAGGCCCAATAGAGTATTAGTATTCTTGAAGTGGGCGGGAGGTAGGGTGGATGGGATGTCCGCCTCGCCACCCTAGCACCGGAACGGGGGACACCGCCCTAGCCTCCCGAGGCTGGGGTGCGGGGGTGGAAACACCACCCCCTGCATATGCGGGGGTGCAGGGAAAGGGTGCCTCTGCCCACAGGTAGCACCCCTAGATATCTCTTTTTTATTGGGTAAGGAAGCTGTGTTTTCTATTCTACGGCAAAGCAATCCAGGGTCGGATGGATTTGGGTCCTTCTTCTATATTGTCTAATCCAATGTTTAATCATATGTGGGTAGCACTCCTAAATATCTCTTCTTTATTGGGTAAGTTGGTAACTAATGAAGAAAACTTGGACTTATGTAAAGCTCCCGCGGAGGATGAAGTTAGGAGGCTGTGTTTTCTATTCTGTGGCAAAGTAGTCTAGGGTTGGATGGATTTGGGTCCTTCTTGAGGGGCCGGATGGTGAGCTAAATTTGACATTTATCTAATCCAATGTAAATGCTTAGCAAGCAAATTGCATATGATTATATAGACCGAAGTTTAGCCAAAGATGGGGTTTTTCATTTTTTTAACCATTATTATTATTATTATTATTATTATTTTTGTTTTGATAGGAAAATAACTTCATTTCAAATAGGTACAAAAGGCCTTAAGAGTGCTTACAAGAAAGAGCATCAATGTAAACCACATTATCAATAAAATGAGGTGCACC
This sequence comes from Carya illinoinensis, assembly GCF_018687715.1. Classification (NCBI taxonomy): domain Eukaryota; kingdom Viridiplantae; phylum Streptophyta; class Magnoliopsida; order Fagales; family Juglandaceae; genus Carya; species Carya illinoinensis. Next base: position 34,675,635 of record NC_056762.1, on the reverse strand, counting down.
ATTCCACCATAATTGCATATCAAAGATAGACCAAGCATGCTGTGCAAGATGATGGGCTGCTGCATTAATCAACTAGGAACCATGCTGTATCTTGCATTGCATAAAACGGAGCATCAGTCTTCTAATTTCAGCTATCATGGTTCTTATTGCTATAAAAGGCTCAGCAACATTGTTAATCTCCTCCACTAAGTGTAGACAATCACTTTCAATAAGAAGATTATGAATACCACTCTGAAGATAGAATTGCAGACCTCTCAACACTACCATAGCCTCCACATTTTTAGGTTCCAAGAACTCCTCTTCTACTTTGCTAAGAGCCATGATCACATCACCAAAAGAATTACGAAGGATAGCACCAATCCCAGTTTTATTACAGTAAAAAAAGAGTGCCCCATCAACATTAAGTTTAAACCAGTTAGGTAGAGGAGGACTCCACCTATAGGACAGAGGCATGATAGAGGGATGCTTATGAGGACATATAGGCAGAACCAACTTCAAAGAAAGAGCATATCTCAATACTTGTTGAGGAGACAATTTAATACCTTCATGAAGCATCTTATTCTTTCTATACTAGAACCCCCATGCCATGAGAATGAAATCTGAAAGCTTGTCAGTGGTTTTCTGTAGTATTGATCTCCATAGCAGTAAGCATAAAAGATCTAAAACACTCCACTCTTTGCAATACCACAAAATGGTTTACCCAGATATGATGAATAGCTGGACAAAAAAATAAAGCATGGGCTAGATCTTCCCTCGGTTCATTACAGAAACAGCAAGAACAATCCACCAAGACCCTTTTTTGAAGGAGGTTTGACTTGGTGGGAAGAATCTCCTTGCAAGCACTCCATGCAAAAATTCTGACCTTATGGGGAATTTTTAGTTTCCATAAATCCTTCCAAAACTTCTTTTTAAAGGCCTCTAAAGATGTCCCCTGTACTAGTAGATAATAAATCTTTGAAAAACCTATATGCACTTTGAACACTGAAAACATCACTCCTTTCATGCTCCTAAAGCCACTTATTAGGCTCATTAGAAAAACTGGGATGGATTCTTAACACTGCCTCTGCAACGTTTGGATTGAAGAGAGTCCTAACCTTAGACATATTCTACCAATGAGAATTGCAGTCCAATAAAGAAGAAACCTGATCATCTAATGCAGCCAAGCCATTGCTATTGCTATCACTCCTTTCATGCTCCTAAAGCCACTTATTAGGCTCATTAGAAAAACTGGGATGAATCCTTAACACTGCCTCTGCAACTTTTGGATTGAAGAGAGTCCTAACCTTAGACATATTCTACCAATGAGAATTGCAGTCCAATAAAGAAGAAACCTGATCATCTAATGCAACCAAGCCATTGCTATGCTGGTTGCAAAATACTGATGTGTCCTTACATAGTTCATGACAGCCAGGAATCCAAGAGTCTTTCAGGATATGGATACTCCTATGATTACCCACACTCCATCTTGTTGGAGATCACACAAACTTGTTCTCTGGAGATAATTACGATAGACATCAAGGAGAGAATCAAGGCTGATATCAAGGGAGCAATATACGACAATGTAAAGAATCATAGATGTAGGAATTGATTTGTTCTAATTATAGAATGTATAATCATCTTTCCTTGTATAGCATGTACAACTTTAATAGTGTTTGGAACGTTTACATACTTGTAAAGTTTCTATATAATAGAATCTCCTATGCCATATGCAATTTGATGTGGTTTTCCATTACTGTTTAAAATCTTCTCATCAAGAGCTCTATAGGATTAACCTCCAACTGATCTTATGGCCTTAGACAACTCTTCTTCTACCCTCTCCTTCAACACCATAGTTCACATGGTAACAATAAAATTATCATCAAAAAATTTTCTCCTTTGGCGTAGCCAAGTTGTACCCCTGTTGCAATGTCAAAAATTCTCCCCTGCTGCAATGTCAAAAATTCTATGGTTATGTTAATGGTTCAACCTCAATGCCCTCTGCTACCACTGACCCCACAACCCATAATCTTTGGAAGCAAAATGACCAACTTGTCATGAGCCTTCTTCTTTCCTCTCTCATGAAGGAAGCATTATCTATAGTCATTGGACTCACGACATCAAAAGATGTCTGGACTGCCCTTGAAATTGCTTTCAGCCACAAGTCCAAGGTTCGTGAGCTTCAAATCAAGGATGAACTTCATCTAATGAAGTGTGGCTCTCGCAGCGTTTCAAAACACTCGAGTATTCAAATCTCATTGTGATCAACTATCGGCAATGGGAAGACCAGTTGAAGATACTGACAAAGTCCACTGGTATTTATGTGGTCTAGGCCATGAATTCTCAACCTTCTCCACCACTCAACTCTCTTTAACTCCAATTCCGAGTTTCAAAGATGTTGTCCCTAAGGTTGAAAGCTTTGATCTTTTTTCCAAGTCCATTGATAACAATGCAGGAGCCTCTACTTATGTTGCTAATGTCTCCTCTGCAAACCGAAATGCAAAGTCTAATAATTATCAACAGAAATATAAGGTAGGTGAATTCAAGGGAGGAAATCATGGCAAACAACAGTATAAACGTCCTCCTCGATGACAAATATGCTGTGAAGAAGGGCACTATGCCATGGACTGCAAAAACATATACACAAAAAATGATGCACATCTTGTTGAAGCACTTGCAAATTGCACAATTAGCAACGACACTGCTGACTAGTATACTGATACAGGAGCATCGGCACGCATGACCTCATATGTGTCTCAAGTTGATAAGATGGAACCTTACACTGGTACGGACAAAATTATTGTTGGTAATGGATCATCTTTACCCATTACACACACGGGTTCATGCTCTCCTACTCCTTCTCTTACATTAAATGATGTTCTTATTGTGCGAAATTTAATCAAAAATCTATTATCTGTCAGCAAGCTTACAAATGATTTTCCTTTCTCTGTTGACAAATGATTTTGTCATACAAAATCTTCAAACTCGGAAGGTGGTAGGAAGCAATAATCGAGTAGATGGCCTCTATTTACCGAAGCGTGGAAACCATGTTTTTTCTTCCGTTATTACCAAATAGAATCTTTGTAATTTCTTTGATACTTGGCATGCTCGTTTGGGCCATCTATCATCAAAAATACTTTTCATGCTTAATAAAAAGGGTCTTTTGTCACTTACCTCTATATTGCCAAATCCATCTTTATGTGTTAGTTGTCAAAAGGCTAAAAGCCATCAACTCCCATTTCAAGCAAGTGAGAGTTGCTCAAACAATATCTTAGGTCTCAAACATTGCGACTTATGGGGTCCAGCACCTATAAATTCAATCTCAGGATATCGATATTATGTAATTTTTATCGATGATCACTCACATTTCACTTGGTTCTATCCATTAAAGTATAAAGCTGATTTTTATCAAACTTTCATAAGATTTCAAACTTTGGTTGAAAATCAGTTCTTGGTAAAAATAAAAAAATTTCAAAATGATGGGGTAGGTGAATTCACAAGTACCATTTTCAGTCTCATTTAATTAAATGTGGCATTCATCATCAAATTTCTTGCCTCAATACACCATCTCAAAATGGTAGAGCCAAGAGGAAACATAGGCACCTTACTGAAATAGGCCTCACAATGCTTTTTCATGCTAATGTTCCTCTTCATTTTTGGGTTAAAGCTTTTAGTACAACCATGTATACTACTAATCGTTTGCCTACACCTATCTTGAATGAGTTCTCCCCATTTGAAATTCTGTATGGTAAGTCCCCTACTTATGCTATGTTTCGCACCTTTGGCTGCCTGTGCTTTCCATATTTGTGTGACTATGCTAAACATAAATTTGAGCCAAGAAGTCTTCCTTGCATCTTTCTCGGATACAATTTTTTCTATAAAGGATTTCGGTGTTTAGATCCTACAACACATCGAGTTTTTGTAACTAGGCATGCACGATTTGATGAGACAATATTTCCATCTTCGTCTTCTAATCAGCAACCCTCTCAAGCCTTATCAGATTTCATTTCCTTTCATGATCCCTGCATATCAAATTCTTCCTTGCCTGGTACTAATCCTTTTGCAGGTTCCCAACCATTACCACAAGAAATTGAGTCTCGGCCATGTAAATCATGTGCCTTGGAGTTGGACAGTTCTTGAGTATCATCAATGTCTTTGCCTTCTATAAGTAATTTAGCAACTGAGAATGTATCAGCTATGCAGCCTCCACCAATTTTGAATTCTTCAAATCAGAATTCTCATCCTATGAAAACTCATGGCAAAGCTGGTATATCAAAGTCAAAACATTACAATTATGTTTGTCAAGTTCCATCTTCTCCTTTACTATCATCACTACTAGTAATGAAGGAACCGAAATGATTCTCAAAAGTGCTACCAAAACTCCAGAATGGCTCGCTGCAATGAATGAAGAAATTCATGCTCTCAAGCTCAATCACACATGAGACCTAGTTCAAAGACCACCCTCCACAAATGTCGTTGGATCAAAATGGGTCTTTCGAACCAAATATCATTCGGATGGAACTATTGATAGGCTCAAAGCTCGCCTTGTTGCTAAAGGCTAAACTCAACTCTATGGACTTGATTTTAATGATACATTCAGCCCAGTTGTTCGAGCATCAACAGTAAGAATTGTTCTATCCATCGCAGTCTCTTGTGGCTGGATCATAAGTCAACTTGATGTTAAAAATCCCTTCTTACATGGTCTTCTACAAGAAGAGGTCTATATAAAACAACCACCAGGATATATTGATGCTTCTCACCCAAATCATGTTTGTCATCTCAAAAAGGCTATTTATGGCTTGAAGAAAGTCCCGAGAGCATGGTTTCATCGATTTAGCAAATTCTTACTTACCATTGGTTTTACTTGTAGCAAGTCAGATTCTAGCCTATTTGTCCATTCATCGGCTAATGGTATTATTTACTTACTCTTATACGTTGATGACATTGTCATCACAGGAAGCCACAAGACTCTTATTGACAATTTCATTGAAAAACTACAGCAAGAATTCTCCATGAAGGACATTGGCAACTTAAATTATTTTTTGAGACTAGAAGTTACTCATTCAAAAACTGGAATCTTCCTCAGTCAAATGAAGTATGCAAGAGATGTTCTTCTTCGTGCTGACTTACTCGATTCAAAGCCAATTGCAACACCAATGGTTGTCTCCACTCATTTAAATGCTATTGGTTCTTTATTTAATTCGCCGACTACTTATTGATCTTTGGTTGGTGCACTGCAGTACTTAACAATTACAAGGCCGAATATTACACATGCAGTGAATTCAATGAGTCAATTCATGCATGCACCAAGAGATCAACACTTTCAAGCCGTTAAAAGAATTCTCCGATATGTTAAAGGCACTCTTCATTTTGGTCTCCATATCAACCCATCCAACAATTTAGATATCTCGGTATACTTTGATACCGATAGGGCTGGCTGCCTTGATACAAGTAGATCAACATCTAGTTATGCAATTTTTATTGGAAACAATTTAGTGTCATGGACTTCTAAAAAGCAATTCACAGTGTCTCGATCTTCTGCGGAATTAGAATACCGAGCATTAGCACTAACCGCAGCTGAAGTTAATGGATGTTGAACATCCGTCATGATTTGCAAATTCAGACAAAATAGCAGCCGATATTACTCTGTGATAACACCAGTGCAATCTTCATGAGTTGAAATCCAGTTGCTTGAAAAGGTCTCAACATATTGATATCGATATTCACTTTGTTCGAGAATTAGTCTACAATGGTGTTTTAAACATTAAACATGTACCGTCACACTTGCAAATTGCAAACATATTCACCAAAAGCCCATTCCGTCCCCTATTTCAGCTATTTAGATCCAAGTTTCGCGTGTTGCCAACTACGCTTAACTTGAGGGGGGGTGTTGGAGATCACATAGACTTGTTCTCTGGAGATAATTACGATAGATATCAAGGAGAGAATCAAGGCTGATATCAAGGGAGCAATATATGGTAATGTAAAGAATCATAGATGTAGGAACTGATTTGTTCTAATTATAGAATGTATAATCATCTTTTCTTGTATAGCATGTACAACTTTAATAGTGTATGGAACGTTTACATACCTGTAAAGTTTCTATATAATAGAATCTCCTACGCCATATGCAATTTGATGTGGTTTTCCATTACTGTCTAAAATCTTCTCACATCTCCCCCCTTGAGTAACAGATTCTTAGCCTCCAATATCCCTCTCTAAGCAAAAGAGGGTGAACTACCAAGGGAAGCCTCAAAAAGAGAAGTATTATAGAAGTACCTAGCATTGTAAACCTTGTAGAACAAACCATCCTTATATTGAAGAAGCCTTCAACCTTACTTAGCTAACATAGCCATATTGAAGATTTCTAAATATTTGAATCTTAAAACTACAATAGATTTAGGTGTACACATACCATGCCATCTAGCCCAATGGATCTTTCTTTCCTTTTTTTTTTGCCCCCACCAATAACTGGCTATCATACCCTCTAGTTCAACACACAACTTATGAGAAAGTTTAAAACAACTCATGGCATAAGATGGAATATCTAAAGCTACTGCTTTAAGCAATATCTCTTTTCCTCATTGAGAAAATATATTGCACTTCCAACCTTGCAGTTTCAACCATACTTTGTGTTTAACCATTATTAAAAATTTATTTATTAGTTTTTACTTATTCATGTATCCTTTAACAACATGAAACAAATAATAATTAAAAATATAATAAATATAATTCATTTAGTTGAAAGATCATAAGAAATCAAAATTACATAAATGAATTTCCATTTACATACCGTAGCCATGTCTTTCTCTAGAGTCTCCCTTTACTTCCTAGTGAATCCCCACTCTTCCATGAAGTCTTTCTTACACTACTAAAATCCCAACTCAGATCTCAACTACAATTTCCATCTAAATGGAAATTGATTCGCTAATATCACAAATTGAAGCCCTCTCATGACAGGATCTCAAGCTAGAACTTGCAATGGAAGAAGCAAAAGAAAAAAAAAAATCAGAATTTGAAATGGTGGGGCGTCTTGCTGCAGCACATCCATTGAGCAGACTTCCAATTAATGCAAGCATAAAAGTAGCATGGAACTTCATATAAAAATATATAATAGAACCTAGAAGCACATATGTTTTTATTCACTTTCCAGTCCCCTCAAGACAAAAACAAAGTTCTCAACCAAGCCCCAGGAACTTCAAAGAACACCTACTCATTCTTAAACTGTGGCCACCAGGATCTACTTTGTAGGAAATTGGTCTGAACCACTCAGCCTTTTTTGTGCAGATACATAGCCTTCCGTTTGACCACATGACTTATAACAATGCTACACATATTGGGAAAGCTTTGGACAACTTACTAGATGTAGAAGCACACACCCAATTTGGGATTACATGCAAAAAGTTTATCAGGATTAAAGTTGAGATCGACAACAACATTCTATTGAAACAAGGTTTCACTCTCCCAAGAGCCTACAACATAGATACATGGGTATCATTTAAATACAAAAGATTGTTGGATTTTTGCTATGCTTGTGGAAGGTTTGGCCATTCTCAAATTTTCTACACTTTCCTAAAAACCATTCCCACACATCTTCCATTTTGCTCATGACGTCAAGCTGACAATCCCAACTCGTCCCTAACTTAGCAAACCGCACCCACAAATCCAAAAATCCCAAATTAAGCATAAGGACCGCATTTGTCCCTCTCCACTAATATGATCTTAACAACCATTTTCACAAAAGCTTCCTTCCACATAATCATTGGGATCTCAACATGCCAACCTCACAACAGACCCATTTAACCAGAGAAACCATTCAGATCAAGAATCAACAAATTTCATCACAAAATGCAAAGGGGAGAGGGAAAATGGTGGAGTATACACAAGATGTATAGAATGATGATTTTCTAGTGATTAACTCTACAGAACTCACTTGTGGAAAAAGTCATGAAAGCATCGGGTTTGCTTTTAAGAACCACTCATCAGTTCAATAGTTGGAAACCTCTCAGCACTTGGCAATTTCGATGCATTTTTCTGCTATACGTGGCAATGATCTACTGTTGCAGAATATTTACTCACCTGAAATCAATCCATTGGCACCAACCATCCCTAGCCTGATCAGAGTAAGATTTAGATCAAACCTCTCATCAAAGGGGGATAATTATAGTCTTCTTCCATTCCCTAACCGATTCGACACCACAAGAAGGGAATTTATCTTGTTTAACAGCTACAAAGAAGCTTGCCTGACGTTCACATTGGAGACAGATGCAATCAGTAGTGCTAGTGTATCAGGCACAACAAGCCAAGCACAAGACCCATCATCTCTCGGCCCAACACAGTGAGCCCATCTCTATTTTCTCTAACTTTATTCTACAAGGCGTATTTCTAAATAAACAAGTCCAATTAGCTACCCAACCCAAATCGAGCAGTCCAATTTTTCCAAGCCCACAATTTATACCAATAGACATTACTGAAAATGTGATCTGTTCCAATAGCACAGCTGCTTCCACAGAGGCTTCCCACTCGACTTTATTCAACTATGAAAGGCTTACTAAAAGGCAATGCATTCCCCCCACACCTGATGACCCACAACCATTAAAGAAAAAGCAACAAAAAAATCAATCCACAAGTGAGGCCAATGAACCAACATAAGATATTCATGATTCCATCATAGATGACTCAACTTTGGCTTTCATGCCATTGGAAATGCAATCCAGATCTATGGGAAAAATTAAAAAAATTCAAGGAGCATTCAAGGTCTACCTCGTACCTTAGGTCACACTCAATCATGTCTGAAAAATCTAAAAAATTGAAGAGGCAAGCTCAAAAATGCCTCCACCAGCTAAATGAAGACAATAGTTTGGAATTGTTGGGGACTCGTCCGACCCAAAGCAATCCGATCTCTAAGGGAAAATATTAGAAAATATATTTCTGATATCATCTTTTTGTCAGAAATCATGATGCTTGTAGAAAGCACCTTATCTATTGTGAATAGTCTTGGCTCCTACTATTTTATAAATTTTCAACCTCTTGAAAGAAAGAAAACCTTATGCTTTTATGGCATCTAGGTGTAGATATTGAATCTATTAATATTAATATGAATGCTATCTCTATTTTGATTTACTCTGATCCTCCTTATCATCCTTGGCTAGTTACATTTGTATATGCTCTTGCTCAGTGGCATTTAAAGCAAGTTTTTGAAAATTTTTGGATTCAATTTTCAAAGCATTCTCGGGATCACGGTGTTCATGTATAGGTGACTTTAATGACCTACTCAACCAATTTGAAAAGTTAGTGGGGCGCCCTTTCATATCCATCTGTACTGGAGGATAGAGGAATCTTATGGAAAGTCAAAGATTAATTGATATCAGTTTCATAGCCCTTCATTTACGTGGACTAACAATAGACAAGGTAGTACACTTATACATGAAAGACTAGATTGTGGTATCGTAAACCGACAATGAAGACTGTTATTCCTAGATGCCATATTGCAACATCTGACTTCTTCTACATTGGATCACTATCTACTACTTTTAAAACCTATAGTTCACCAGCAATGGGCATATTCGTTTAAGTTTGAAGAATTCTGGATTTATGAACTACTTGGTCAAATAATAATATTCTAAGAAGTATAGAGCAAACATTTCACATGAATTCTAGCTTATATACTATGCAAAAAACTCAATGCCATAAAAGACGCACTCAAACACTAGAACAAAGTCCATTTTGGGAAAATTCATGTCAACATTCAATAAATTGAAAGTGAGCATCTTGAAATACAGTGCAGTATCCCATCCTCACAAAATCTGGCAAGAGAAAAATAATTTCAATTTAATCTCCAGGAACAATTGAAGAATAAAGAAATTTTATGGCGTCAAAGATTCAGAATCTCATGGCTAACCACCTTAGATCTCAACACCAATTTTTATCAATTGTTGCCCAGATGACTAACACAAGAGGGCGGTGAATCGAGTTGTATTTAAAAAAATAACAATTATAAATCAAATATACAATATAAAATATAAACAAAATACAAAACAACAATAAATATAAAGAGTAAGGGTAAGAGAGAAGCAAACTCAGTATGTTAACGAGGTTCAGCCCCACTGCCTACGTCCTCGCCTCAAGCTACCCCTTGAAGATCCCCAAATTCACTATTCAATCTCCTTCAAGTGGAGATAGAAACCTATTACACCTTTGAACAATACCGCCACAAAGGATTCGTGTAGAACACCATCTACACTTGCAATCACCTTACACGTGGTGATTCAATTATTTCTTGTGTATAACATTTTCTACACGCACAAGAGTTATACACACCATTTTATTGATACAAGAGTTGATAGTAGGTAGGTTATCAGAAAACATTTCTTAATGAGTGAAATAAGAACAATACAACGCAAACTATATCTTTCTCAAAATGAACAAGGATTAAGGCTGCATGCTCTTGGTGTTATAAATGTGAAGCTCTCAAATGATCTATTTATAGGCATATGAGACTTCATATTCAAATTTAAAAAGATTCACATGTTAAAAACAACATCATTCACTTTTTCAAAAAATTCAAATAAAAAGTTCTTCTTTTTCAATTGTCAAAGACAACATCATTTATTTTTTAAAAACTTCAAACATAATCTTTTACTTTTGACATATGACAAAAGGAGCATACTTTGCTTTTCAAATATTTTAAATCTAATTTTTTTTACTTTTTGCATATGACAAAATGAGCATACTTTACTTTTCAAATTTTTAAACAAAATCATCTACCTTTTGCATAAGTAAAAAAAAAATCAATCACTTTTGAAAATATTCAAATAAAATATATACATGTGAAAGATGACAATCAATCATTTTTAATATTTTCAAAATTCAAACCTTTAATCATGTAATGCACATGTGAAAGATGACAATCAATCATTTTTCAAAATTTTCAAATTTAATTTTCAAAATATTCATGCACATGTGGAAAATGTATTTTAATGATTTATGATAAAAAAAAATTAATTTTGAGTCTTAATCCTAATTTCAAATTTTTAAGAGATTTACAACATTACTCTATGACTTTAATGTGAACTTGTCCCATTCTTGCTCATGTTTATTTTTTTGATGTGCTTGACTCCATTGTATAGACAACTTGAGTTTGAAACTTCTTTATTCTTTGAATTCATTTGTTATCATCAAAATCCATGTGTAAATATATAATTACATAAAGTTTGAAACCTTGGGTTCAACAATCTCTCACTTTTCGATGATAACAAATACTTGATAGAACTTGAAACCTGTATTAATACTTAAGCTCTCCCTGATAATGTGCGTTAGTTTTTCAAGCAAAAATATGAATATAATTCCAAGCATATATAACAAGTTTACTAATTCAAACAATGTTAATGGTCTAACACTTCTCCCCCTTTTGGCATCATTAAAAAAGATCCGCAACAAGTAAATGGATTGAAGAAAACGGTGCATTAGTAGAAACTGTAGATAGTTAAAAAAATGGATCCGTCCATGACATAACAAGTGTGGCTGGAGATTTAAAAAAAATCGCCTGATATTGTTGACAAACGAGATTGAAAGCTCCGAATTTTTTAAAAAATGTCATTTTCACCGATCAGTAAAAAAAAATCACATTACTCCTTGACTTGAATGATAGCTTGTCTTATTCTTTATGCTATATCTATAAAATCAGTCTTAAAGTTCATCCAATCTGTATCAAATTTTCTTCTCATCTCTATAACTCATCTGCATTCCTTCAACATTCTAACTTTAAACTTTCAATTCTTTTCTCAATGGCTCATTCTGCTAATATTTCTCTAGATCCATCCATGTGGTATTCTACACCTCAACCTCCTGTCCTTTCTGTAGCTTCCATTGATGCCATGTTGCAGCAAGAAAATAATAATTTGGCTAATAAGTTAGATTCCGATGCTATCTATGACTTGGTGAGTCTCGGGACTCGCTACTCTTCCTCTATTGTTGCTTTTTCCCAGCGGCTACAAGTCAGAAATTATGAAATTGAAAAGCTCAATTGTACTTCAACAAATTGTTCAAGAATCTCACACAAGAGAATGAATCATTCGGCAGAACAATAAACAGTTGAAATCTCTATTAGATTTTTCATTCCGCTTGCCGGTTTCCATGGATAAGAATGTCATAATATTGTATGAAGAGAATGAGCATCTCAAACATGAGACTAATAATTTTAAGTTTATGTAAAAGTATTTAAAAAATCTCTCTCTATTTTTATTGACTCTAGTCTATCTTTTAAGAGATATTCATAGCATGTATCATACTAATTTCTCTTCTAATCATACATAATTTATCTTCTGGTAAAGGTTTAGTAAAAATATCTGCTAACTGATTGTGTGTGTTTGTGAACTCTAATACTATATCGCCTTTCTGCACATGATCTCGAAGAAAATAATATCTTATTTCAATATGCTTAGTTTTAGAATGTTGTATCAGGTTCTTTGAAAAATTTATAGTAATTGTATTATCACATTTGATTGGAATGTGATTATACATGAGTTTAAAATCTTCAAGTTGTTGCTTCATGTAAAGAACTTGAGCACAACAATTACCCGTAGCAACATATTCTGCCTCAGCAGTAGATAGTGCAACAGAATTTTATTTTTTACTAAACTAGGAAACTAGTGTATGACCTAAGAAATGACATGCCCCACTAGTGTTTTTTCGATCTATTTTACAACCAGCATAATCAGCATCTGTGTAGTTGATTAAATCGAAAAATGTGTGCTTAGGGTACCATAACCCTAGGTTAATTGTACCACTAAGATATCTAAGAATAAACTTAACTGTAATTAAATGTGATTCTTTTGGAGATGATTGAAAGCGTGCACACAAGCACACACTAAACATAATATCTAGTTTACTGGCTGTCAAATGTAATAAACTACCAATCATATCTCGATATACTTTCGAGTCAACTGGTTTACCAGTTTCATCTTTATCAAGTTTAGTTGATGGACTCATTGGTGTTCCAATTTCTTTAGCACATTCCATCTCAAAATTTTTCAGTAATTTTTTAATATATTTTGATTGATTGATGAATGTCTCACTTTTTACTTGCTTAATTTATAATCCGAGAAAGAATGTAAGTTCTACCATCATGCTCATTTCAAATTCTTCCTGTATAGTCTTAGCAAAAACTTGGTACATATTTTCATTAGTAGCACCGAATATTATATCCTCAACATAAATCTTAATAAAAAAAAATATCATCATTTTCATATTTAATAAAAAGAGTTGTGTCAATTTTTTCTCTTGAAAAATCTTTTTTCAATCAAGAAACCATTGAGTCTTTCGTACCAAACTCTAGGAGCTTGTTTGAATTCACATAGTGCTTTTGTGAGTTTGAAAACATAATTTGGGGAAATATGATTTACAAAACCTGAAGGTTGCTCAACATATACCTCTTCATTTATAAAACCATTTAAGAAAGCACTTTTAACATCCATTTGAAAAAGTTTGAAATCTTTATAACAAGCATATGCAAGTAGCATTCGAATAGCTTTTAATCTTGTGACTGGTGCATATGTCTCATCATAATCGATTCCTTCTTCTTGATTGAAACCTTGGGCTACAAGTCGAGCCTTATTTTTAGTAATGATTCTGGATTCATCTTTCTTGTTTCTAAAAACTCATTTTATTCCAATAATAGTATGATTTTTAGGTCTAGGAATAAGTGTCCAAATATCATTTCTTTCAAATTGATTCAACTCTTCTTGCATAGCTAGAATCCAAGATTTATCAAGAAGTGTTTCATCAATATTTTTAAGTTCAATCTGAGATAGAAAAGCAGTATGATTACAAATATTTCTAAGAGATGATCGAGTACTTACACCTCGTGAAGGTTCTCCCAAAATTTGTTCCACTAGATGATCTTTTACAAATTTTCACTGTTTGGTTGCATACTGTATTAAATTTTGATGATCTTTCATGATGGTTTCATGTTGAACTTCCTTATTGTGTTCTCTTTGTTGAGATTGAGACTTTTCGTGTTATTTATACCTCCTATTTTTTCATCAATAGATTTCTTGGAGAGTGAAAAATTAGATTAATCAAATATTACATGCATAGATTCTTGTACAGTCAAAATCCTTTTATTGAATAATCTATAAACTTTACTATTAGTAGAATATCCGATAAAGATACTTTCATTAGATTTTGCATCAAAGTTGCCTAAATTATCCCTGTCATTCAAAATAAAATATTTGCATCCAAATACATGAAAGTAACCAATGTTGGAGTTTTTTCTCATTTCAAAACTCATAGGAGGTTTTATCTAACTTAGATTTTAGCATAACTCTATTTATAATATAACATGTAGTACTTACCGTTTCGGTCCAAAAATAACTAAGCAAGTTGTTCTCATTGAGCATTGTTCTTGCCATCTCTTGAATAGATCTATTTTTCCTCTCTACTACCCCATTTTGTTGAGGAATTCGAGGAGCAGAAAAATTATGCACAAAACCATTTTCATCACAAAATGTTTCAATATTTTTATTAACAAACTATTTTCCCCTATCACTTCGGATACTTAAAATACTATAGCCTTTTTCATTTTAAATTCTCTTACATAATTTGGTAAAGGCATTATGTGCCTTATTTTTTTGAATAAGAAAGATGACCCAAGTATATCTAGAGAAATTATCAACAATAACAAATGCATAATATTTTCTTCCTTGCAACTTTATTTGGTCCAAAAAGATCCATGTGTATAAGTTGCAATGGTCTAGTAGTGGAAATATGTTTCTTGATTTTAAAAGAAATTTTTGTTTGTTTACCAAATTGACATGCATAATAAATTTTGTCTTTAAGAAAATTTGTTTTTAGTAAACCTCCCACAAGATCATTTTTTGAAAGTTTAGAAATAAGTTCCATGTTGGTATGACCTAGTCTTCTATGCCATAGCCAACTAGTTTCATTTTGATCTGAAAAATAAATAGTATCTTGTGAGATAATTTCTTCAAAATCAATTGTATAAACATTATTGTTTCTAAAAGTAATAAAAATAATATTACAATCATGATCATTCAAAATAATGCATTTATTCATTTTGAAAGTAACTGTAAATCCTTTATCACATAATTGATTTATGCTTAAAAGATTATGTTTTAAACTTTCAACAAGTAGAATATCTTCAATTATAAGAGAAGATTTATTACCAATTTTACTTATTCCCACGATTTTTCCTTTCGAATTGTTTCCAAATGTCACGTGTTCTTCTTCTTTAGATCTAAGATAAAAAAAACTTAGTCTTGTCTCCCATCATGTGTCTTGAACATCCACTATCTAAAAACCATTTATTTTTGCTTGTGCATGACTTCATGCATACCTATAAAAACAATTAAAATGATTTTTCTTGGTACCCAAGTTTTTTGGATCCTTTATTTATTAATATTAGAAGAAATAAGATTTTTAGGTACCTATATGCCCCTAATAGTCATTGTATACTTTCTTTCTAATAAGACAAACATGATAATTATGATCATTTCTATTACAAAAATTGTAAATAGTATGTGACATAAATGAAGAAGTTGAGTGATTATAATAGTATCATTTTTTGACAAAATTATTTTTATAAAAAGAATCTTGGATATTAGACTTTGATGTAGAAGGATTATCAAAGAAGTTTTTATAAGATTTGTATTTTTGTTTTGGTATATATCCCAAGCCTGTTTTGTCAAAAACATAACTTTGACTACCAAGAAGTTTTTCAAAATTTCTTTTTCCATTCGTAAAATTTTCAACAATATTTTCTAAATCAGTTTTCTTCTTCTTCAACTCAAGATTTTCATCTTTCAAAATGATGCTTTATTTTCTTAAAATATCAATTTCGTTTGTTAAAAAAGAATTTTTCATTTTCAAAACAGTATACTTGATACTCAATTTTTCAAGTTCCTCATGTACCTCTTCTAAAATATTTTGCAATTTTTCATATGAAGGATTTTCAATATTATCAAGATTTGTTATCTCAATGTCATCTTTAGCCATAAGACAAAGATTTGCTGATTCTTCATTGCTTACTTCACTATCTGAACTACTCGAATCATTATCCCATGTAGCTTTTATTGCTTTCTTGCCCTTGTTTCGATCTTTATTTAGCAGAGGACAATCTGACTTGATATGACTAGGCTTATTGCATTTATAACAAATTAAAGTGTCATTTTTACCTGAATCTTTCTTGGAAAACTTTTTGAAAGATTTTCTCGGATGAGTTTTATTTTTCTTTAAGAATTTCTGAATTCTTCTTGTTATCATCACAACTTCTTTATCTTTATCGTCATTTTCCTCATCTTCATTATTTTCACTTTCATGAGGAACAGTTTTAAGTGCCAAACTCTTCTTTGACTTTTCTTTTTCTTCTCCCTTTTTCAATGTGTACTCATGGGTGATAAGTGACCTGATGAGTTCATTCACTTCAAGCTTCTTGAGGTCTCTAGTTTCAAGAATCGTTGTCACTTTTGATTTCCAGCATTTTGGTAGAGAATTGAGAATTTTTTTTACTATCTCAACCTTGGAATAAACTTTGCTAAGAGTTGTCAAACTGTTTATGATGTTAGTAAAACAAGTGTACATACTAAAAATAGATTCATCAACATTCATCTTAAACATCTCATATTCATGAGTAAGAATATAAATTTTTAATTCCTTGACTTGCGAAGTTCCTTCATAAGTAACTTCCAAGTTATCCCAAATTTTCTTTGTCGTAGTGCAAGTCATTATTCTATTAAACTCATTTCCATTGAGAGTATTAAATAATAAATTTATAGCAGTTAAATTCAAAGTATAAGGTCTATTGTCTTTACGATCAAACTCTTCTTCTTCCTCTTTGACCTTTACTCCATCAACCACTTTTGTTGGAATATAAGGTCCATTTACAATGTATTTTCATATTTTTCGACCTTGAGCCTGAAGAAATATTCTCATTCTAACTTTTCAGAATGAGTAATTGTCTCCACAAAAGAGAAGAGGCCGACTGCTAGATTGACCTTCACCAAATGAAACTGCAATGTTAGTCATAAGATTTTAACTCAAAAGATAGTTAATCTTATAATATAGCTCTTAACTCTGATACCAATTGTTGCCCAGATGACTAACACAAGAGAGGGGGTGAATTGAGTTGTATTTAAAAAAAATAACAATTATAAATTAAATATACAATATAAAATATAAATAAAATACAAAACAACAATAAATATAAAGAATAAGGGTAAGAGAGAAGCAAACTCAGTATGTTAACGAGGTTAGGCTCCACTGCCTACGTCCTTGTCTCAAACTACCTCTTGAGGATCCTCAAATTCACTATTCAACATCCTTTAAGTGGAGATAGAAACCTATTACATCTTTGAACAACACCGTTACAAAGGATCTGTGTAGAACACCCTCTATACTTGCAGTCAACTTACACGTGGTGATTCAACTATTCCCTGTGTAGAACACTTTCTATACACACAACTGATACAAGAGCTGATAGTGAGTAGGTTATCAGAAAATACTCCTTAATGAGTGAAATAAGAACAATATAGCGCAAACTATATCTCTCTCAAAATGATCAAGGATTAAGGCTCAATGCTTAGAGAAGAGAGAATAAAAGCTTTAAATGAATGTTGTATGCTCTTGGTGTTATAAATGTGAAGCTCTCAAATGATCTATTTATAGGCATATGAGACTTTATATTCAAATTTAAAAAGATTCACATGTCAAAGACAACATCATTCACTTTTTCAAAAAATTCAAATAAAAGGTTCTTCTTTTTCAATTGTTAAAGACAACATCATTTAGTTTGCAAAAACTTCAAACCAAATCTTTTACTTTTGACATATGACAAAAAGCGCACACTTTACTTTTCAAATCTTTTTAAAAAAAATATTCTACTTTTTGCATAAGTCAAAAAAAGTATCAATCACTTTTGAAAATATTCAAATAAAACATGCACATGTGAAAGATGACAATCAATCATCTTTAATATTTTCAAAATTCAAACCTTTGATCATGTAATGCACATGTGAAAGATGACAATTAATCATCTTTCAAAATTTTCAAATTTAATTTTCAAAATATTTATGCATATATGGAAAATGTATTTTAATGCTTTATGATAAAAAAAATTAATTTTGAACCTTAATCCAAATTTCAAATTTTTAAGATATTTACAACATTACTCTATGACTTTAATGTGAATTTATTCCCTTTTTACTCATGCTTGTTTCCTTGATGTGCTTGACTCTATTGTGTAGATAATTTGGGCTTGAGATTCCTTTATTCTTTGAAGTCATTTATTATCATCAAAATCCATGTGTAGATATATAATTATACAAAGTTTGAAACTTTAGGTTCAACAATCACCTATTAACTACTATTTGAAGGTGGAGCAATGTGATCGACTCTATTAAATTGGTCCCAAGTAATTGGTCAATGAATCAATCTATTATTAAATCTACTTTCATTAATTATTTCCGGTCCATACATACTAGTACAAACCTAATAGCCCTGGGCCAACTTAAAAATCTTTTTGAAAAGCAAGTGACGGATCAGGAAATGACTTCCTTAGTGCTATCCAGTAAAGATGAGAAATTTGCAGCTCCAAAAAATATTTCAAATAAAAAAGCCCTAGGACTAGATGGAATGATTGCTCCCTTTTATAGACATTATCTAGCTAATTATTATCAAAAGTGAAGTCATCGATGCAGTGAAAAAATTCTTCCAAAATGGTAAACTTTTGAAATAGATGAATCATACAAATATTGCTCTCATCCCAAAAATTTCCAATCCAAGCTCACCGTATCATTATCGACCAATCAATCTGACTAATGTCATTTACAAGATCATTACTAACATTATGGCCAACCATTTCAAAACCATCATTCCTTACATTATCTCCCATATTCAAACAACTTTGTTCCTGGCCACATAAAAAAAGAGAATACGATGATTGCCTTTGAGTTGTTTCACCTCCTGAAGAAAAAATCGAGGAAAAGTGGACTAAAGGCAATAAAACTTGAAATGAAAAAAACTTTCGATTATGTAGAATGAGACTTTCTTTCTGTTTATAGTGATGAAATTTTTGGGATTTAGTAATACTTGGATCAATCGGATTGAAGAATATGTCACAACAACATCATTTTCAATCCTTATTAAAGGATCACCTAGAGGTTTTTCCAAAGCTCAAAGAGATCTCAGGCGAAGTAACCCCATCTTGGATTTTTTATTTATTTTGAGCATGGAGGTGCTATCCAGACAAATAACCATATTAGATGTCCAAGGAAGATTTGAAGGTATTTGGCCAAGTAGAAACAATTTTCCAATCTTTCATCTATCATTTGCGAATGATCTAATCATTTTCAGAAATGCAAATAAAAAAAATTCTTAAGTAATATTCAAAAATTTGGGGAAATATCAAGATTGTCCAGGACAAAAAATCAATTTCAACAAGTCCTCAATCTTCATCACTAGAAATACCAATCCCACAATCAAAACTGCAGTCACTCAAATATTGCCGTATAAGCCATCCTTATCTAGAATGAAATATCTAAGACTTCTAAACTCTTTCAATAGAGCCATAAAAGGGAGTTTCAAAGATTTAATGGAGAAAATCAACAATATTTTATAGGGTTGGAAGTCAAAATTACTTTCACAAGCAGGTAGGATAGTGCTAATCAAATTGCATGGTGGCAATCACAATTACTTCATATCAAATGTTGTCTCTTATATATGTTGCCAAAATCAGTGTGCAAGTAGTTGAATACAAGATTTATAAATATTTGGTGGGGCTTCCCTAAAGATGAGAAACATAATTTGACTTTGAAGTCATGGAAACCTATCTATCAACCTAAAAATTCAGGTGGGCTCGATCTGAGATCAATGGAGAATATGAACTTAGTTCTTCTAGCAAAAATAGGATGGGAAGTGAGCCAAGTAAATACTAGTTTATGGCATGAGGTCTTCTAAAAAAAAAAAAAAAAAAATCAATACAACATATTTTTGGAATGTACAACCAAAACATCGAACTCATGGTTATGGAAGAGACTTCTCAAGACACGAGAACTACTGTCAAAAGGCAAGTGTTATCAAATCTTCAATGGATTATTAGTTAATGTATGGTCAAAACCTTGGATCCCAACATTGGAAAACTTCAAACCAAAGCCTCTCCATCAAATGAATGAGCTACACCCACTCCTAAAAGTCTCTGATATCATTACCAATAATTCTCGCTCTTGGAATATTGATAAAATGCTAACTCTATTTGAGCAAGATAGCATTATAGAAATCTATAAAATGTCTTTCCCTCTGAGTGGTCAAAGATAGGGCTCAATAATTTGAAATTTGAACTATAATGGGAAATTTTTCGTGAAGACTGCCTACCACATAACGGCAAAAGAGCCAGATGTCACAAGCTACTATTTTGGAAAATAATATGGAACATGTTTCCCTGCCTTGTTTGGATTGGGAGATCTAACCTCATCTCATCATTATAACTTTTCCAAAATTTCACACAATATATAATAAATAATTTAATTTTTTTTAAATCTTAATTCAACTTTTTCATATTCTAAAACAATAATAATAATATTTTATTTAACTTTTATCTTTCATCTAAAATCATTTCATCTCATTTCAGAATCCAAACGAGGGTCCTTTGTGCAATGAAAAAGAAGAAATTGTCCTAGAAATTGTCGCATCTCTGAATAATTATCTCATCTTATTCCAAATCTTCAACCTAGAAATTGTCCCTTGCGCAATAAAAAAAAA
Source organism: Carya illinoinensis (assembly GCF_018687715.1). NCBI lineage: Eukaryota > Viridiplantae > Streptophyta > Magnoliopsida > Fagales > Juglandaceae > Carya > Carya illinoinensis. The sequence continues at coordinate 34,654,887 of NC_056762.1, read as the reverse complement.
GAAACAATGATTCATTTGTTCATTGAATGTCCAATTACTCGTATACTATGGCATCAAAGCAGGTGGCCAATAAACCTTACCTTATTGTCACATTAATAATGCTAGATTTTATTTTGAGGTAAAGAAACAATATTGATCACAATCATGCAATCCTTTCACTTAGGGGGAAAAAAAACCCAATTGGAAAATATGTACCAATTAGCCTATAACAAGCATGGGAGCACAAATCAAACGTCCATCAAAGGCTAAGTTGGGAACCTCCAGCACTAAACCAATGGAGTTCCTCTTTTCATGTAGCAATAAGAGACTCATTCTCTACATTTTCAGCAATATGTGAAGACTCAAAAGGAAATTTATTTAAAATATCGATCCAAAAAATTCTAACAATCAATCCAGTCATAGTCAAAGTCTCAATAGCTCTTGTAGCATCACAATTGGCAAAAAACTCCAAAAGAGCCCATTTTTCCTGGAAGGTGATGCACAACTTGTCATAGAAGCAAATAGAAAGGAGGTGCCTTCACCAATACGGAAAATTACTCCAATCATAGATGACATCAATCAAAATCTTCATTGATCACAAAATTGATGTGCACACTTTGTGACAGAATATACAACAACCAAATTAACTTTTGGTACTATAATCCCTTGATACTTTTCTAAGATATTTCTTGTATATTGTCAATGACAAAAACTCTCTTTGAGACATTATGTACCTCTTATAGTTACATTTCAACATTAAGCGGTTTGATTAGAAGGAAAGAACATACCGCAACCATGTTATCATTAACAGAGATCACATGAAAATATGTCAACATCATGTGTATGTATGCACATACGTGTGTTTATATTTCATCGTCATTATGTATGCCCAATCAGCTCGAACTTTATTTCATAGTTTCCTAGATTTATAGTTCTGTTATATTGAATCTTAGGCCTCGTTTAGTTATAGAGATGAGTTGAGATGAGATAAAAAAATATGAATAGTGGTGACAGAAGTTGTGAATAATAGTGAAATGGTTTGAATTAATTTTGATGGAGTTTTGGGAAATGAAAGATAAAAAGCTTAATAAAAAATTATAAAATTAAAAGAGAGTTAGAATATAGTTTTTTAATATTGTTTTTGTTTTGAGATTTAAAAAAATTGAATTGTTTTTTATATTTTGTTTGGAAGTTTGAGAAAATTGTATTGATAAGATAAAAAAAGCTGAAAAATTGAAAATTAAAAATTAAAAATATGTGTTTGAATGTTATTTGAATACTGAGATGAAATAAAATGAAATAAGATGATTTTAAAGATGAAATGAGATGAAATAAATATTTAGAGACTCGTTAATGACAAAAGAATTGAGTTGAGATGTAAATATTGTATATAAACCCAGCCGACAAACGAATCAGTAAGGTTCTTAGCATTTATTTCCAAGCTTATAAACTCCTATATATAACCTTGTTATGCAAATATTAAAGATTCACTAATAGAAAATTAAAGATCACGCATGCATTGAAATTAAATACACGATATAAGAGAGGCCGGTAAATACGGTGACTCTTAAAAAAAAAAAAAAAAAAGAACTCCATATCATGAATGATAACAGTGCTCGAAAAGAGAATATTTAAGTCTCATATTCTTCGACTCTGCTAAAACAAAATCTTACACAGAGAGAGAGAGAGAGAGAGAGAGAGCAGTGCTTAAACTCCTGTGGTGCATCAGCATTTGTACGTTAGTTGGGCTGAAATAATTGATCATTACAATTACTGGTCGTAGACGTACAATGATCGATACAGCATTTTCATGCCATTATTGCTGAAGGCCGTCTGCTCCACGACTCCAACCAAGTTGGAGGTTGCAACGATGCCGACTGATGTGCATAGGACCTGTAACCCTAGGGAGTCTTCATCATGCCATTACTAACTTTGAGTACTTAGCTGTGAATTAAATAATAATGATAAAAGAGAGAACCTTTTTACATCACCCTGGAGATTCTTGACCATGCCATTATTAATCTATCAGAAAAGTTATTGAAGTCCAATTAATAAAATGAAAATAAAGTTAAGTTATTGTGTACTCCAAAATCACGAGATAATATCAGAAATGCTACATGTAGAGCAGTTGGCGCAGGAATTGCGCATACTTTCCACTATTTCATTTTTCACGTCTCTTTTCATGTATAATTTTTGTATTAAAATACATTCATTAATCATTTTTCATGAGATATATCAAGATTAATAATTTAATGTATCTACGTTTGCTTTTGTTTGTCGTTATTCAAGAGTCCAAGAGATGTTTTGTTTTAGAGTAACCTTAAATACAAATATTGTATAAGTATTGTATATTAATTTTGAAAAGAAAAGAATCTGTTGTTAAAAAATTATTTTTTTATATAAATTCTATTTATTTATTTTTTAAAAAAATATATATGACTATAAATATTAATTTTCTTATCTCTTGTGTATGTGCGCGAAATAATTTGAAGATGCATTGAACCATGCATATCATTAACCAATGGAAAATGCTATGCGCCCATATGATGGCTACGAGCATTGGATCTTTTTTTTTTTAATTTTTTATTAATTGATTAAGTAAAAATTTTTAAATGATATTATAAAAATTTTTAAAATAATATTTAAAAAGTTAAAAAAATACATTAAAAAAATGGTGGGCAGTGTGCCTACTTGCATTGCCCTTTAATCAATCTGCATTGCCGTACACATCATTATTAAAGGGCGGACCAGTGGCGTGGAGCCCTGCCAGCTCCGGTTTTCCACAGGTACGTGTGTACTGTGCTCTCGAAGCCACTGGAACGTGTGTTGTGTCATCCCACACACAGCTAGCTAGGCTATAAATTAACCAAGACGCGGACTCACATGCGAAGTACGACGCCATAATAATGGAGGGTCCGAGTCTGGGAGGCTGTACCGCTGCCAGCAGGCCGTCCACCACCCATGCCTCAGCCTCAGGCTATCCTCCCCTTTATAAGATTGAGCACTCTCAACTCACTCTCTTCAACCGTCTGTTTGCTGCAGTTTACGCGTCTGCCATCCTCGCCCTCCTGTATCGCCATGCATTCATGCTCATAAACTCCCCCGCCTTAGCCTCCTCCTTTATCTCCCTCTCCATGCTGATCTCTGATCTTGTGCTTGCTTTCTTGTGGGCTGGCACCCAGGCTTGCCGCATGCGTCCAATCCATCGCAGGGAATTCCCCGAAAACCTCGAAAGGGTTGTCAAAGATCAATCCGATTTTCCTACACTCGACGTGTTCATATGTACCGCCGATCCGTACAAGGAGCCTCCAATGAGCGTGGCGAGTACGGCCTTATCTGTCATGGCATATGACTATCCAACAGAGAAGATCTCAGTCTACGTATCAGATGATGGGGGCTCGCAGCTCACTCTCTTTGCTTTCATGGAGGCTGCTAAGTTTGCAAGCCATTGGTTGCCCTTTTGTAGAAAGAATAACGTAGTAGACAGGAGCCCAGAATCATATTTTGCTTTGAATAATTCTCCGAGCTTTGAAGCCGAGAAGATCAAGGTAACGTACTACATGATATATATTTAATTATATAATGATATTAATATATTATGTTGAAATACACATCTAATCCATTATCCACGGAGATGAGAAATAGTACTGCAAGCAACTCTTACACCATTCACATACATATTTAAGCTTAATATAAAGGATAAAAATGACAAATCGATGTCTAATGACAAATCTATATAAATATATCTATATATATATACACGCGCATGCAGTAGATATATGACAAATAAATGTTAGCATCACATCCTATATATACATAGCACAAACTTAATTTATTAGGTATTTACGATCGATATCATGTGGATTTTGTACAATTTTATTTGCTATATTTTGTTTTTCAATTTAAATAAAACCAAGCTAAGTAGGCCAAGTTATCTGAGTCTCTAATTATGAACGCTGTTGACTAATTAAGAACGAGACCACTAATCTTTAACTGAAAAGGAGTAAATAATTATGAACTGACTGGATATTATTTTGAGGAATTAACTGAATGAAAATATGTTGACCTCATTTCTGAAAAAAGGCAATTGAGAGAGCATGATATTTTTTATAAAACAATAAAATAAAATTGTAATATACTTTTCACTTTATATTATAAAATTATCCAAGATATTTTATTGATGCCTCAAATTTTTTTTTTTTTAAATTTTTACCTTAACAAGTGATATTATACTAGTACTACTATATATTAATATAATGTTGCAATTGACCAAGTCTGTGTTTGGTAATTTTTTATTATTATTCACTATATTTTTACTTCTATTTATATCATGTGAGATGATTTCGACATCCAAACATAGCCTAACAACACGTAGTACCAAGTCTCCTTGCCCCTTGGTAGCTTACGTCACTTGTGGTTTGAACTGCCAGTCACTTGTGGTTTGAACTGCCATTCAAACCTCGATGCTATATTTTATATATACATATATATATGTTTTTTTCTTCTTTCATTTTTTGTAGCATATTTACGCAATATTGTGAGTAAGTATTACTTTTTAGAACCTTTAATTACTATAAACGAGCATGTTAGATTAGATTGCATCAACATTAGACTTATTTTTTATTAATAATTGGGAGATCACATTTTTTTTTTTTTTTGACATCAAACCATAATATTCATTAATCATAAAACATGGCCTTTAGCTATTACAGTTGTCTTAATATAGTCAGCTACATAGTTGACATCGATTAGTTCATGTTCCATATTCACAACCTGTTGTGCTAATTGGTGAGCAGCACCATTAAATTTCCTCTTGACATGTCGAATTTTCCATATAGTGGTAGCCATCAGTTGCTGCATATCAGAAATAAAACATTGAAATTTCCCTACAGTGTGGTCCCTTGATCGAGCTAGTCATTGCCTACAGTACTTGACTTTAGTCCCTTTCAAAAAGCACAAAATTCAAAGAATATTTCACATTATAACAGTAACCTGCATGATAGTTGCCTAGGGCTCAGAGAATATTTCAAAGCAAAAACATATCATGTGTTTATATTTTCAAAAAATTCTATCTATAACTTTATGTGTTGTACACATTGACATGGCTGATATGATAGAATTTGATTTATAAGAAAATTTTACTTCCATACCAATTTGCAAGTAGAAGAACTTTTACATTTTATGCACAAAGTTTTGCTTCTATATACCTGTTTGTGTGTAAATAAATTAACCACTTGCGAAATTTATTATAGTCATAAAAGAAGTTAAAATAATAGTAATTTTTATATTAGTTGATGTAGAAGGCTTCAACAATATCCTGTTGGGTTTGTTAATAAATAAATTTGTAAATAGATCAATATATATAAACTATATATGTATTTATAAGCTATCATACGCGTTGAAAAATTACAGATATTGTATGAGCAGTACCCCCGAAATGGATCCTTTTCTTGCACAGTCGACATCACTACCAATCATATTGACCCTGTTTATATCTGATATGCTTTGTATGTTGCAGACAATGTACGATAACATGAAAATCAGGGTAGATAATGCTGTCGAGAGAGGGAAAGTTGGGGATGAGTACATGACCGGAGAAGAAGAGCGCAGAGCATTTAACAGATGGACAGAGGGATTTACACGCCAAGATCATCCCACTGTGATCCAGGTTTGTATTTATGTGAATATGGCTGCCAAATTACCTGCATCCCTAGCTATCTATGTTAGAAGAGCCGTCCTACAGCACGAGATGTGTCTTTAAAAAAAGTTTTTTTTGTTTTAATATCTTTAAACAATTTGTTTTTTTTAAATTATAACATCATTAAAAAAACATTTCCTTGATTACTAAGTAAAAAAAAAAAATTGTCAGGACCCAACTCTTGGTTGGAGTAGAATTATTGATGCTAGACTATTGCTTTAGTCATTATTAATACTTGCGATTTTTTTTTTCTTTTTATCAATTTAAACTGTTGAATAAAATAAATCTCATTTCATATATCTTTAGTTAATTATATCAGTCATTTTTATTTAAATCTGTTTAAAATGTGTCACATTAATCAAAATGGCCAAAAATAATAAAATTCAGAATAAAAAATAGCTTGATTAATTAAAAAGCACTGACAATTTAAGGATCTATGATTGATGGTATATATATGTGGAGTTGCGGACAATGAATGAGCAGGTTTTGTTGGAGAATAGGAAAGACAAAGACATCACCGGCCATTTGATGCCAAACCTCATTTATGTCTCCAGACAGAAAAGCAGGATTTCACCCCACCATTTTAAAGCTGGTGCCCTCAATACATTGGTAAGCATAAGTGATCTATAAATTTATTAGATATATAAACTCAGAGTATAAACATTAGTACAATATTTATCATTTCATATGATTGCATGTCATTAAAAATTATTATTTATGTATACAATATCAAATATATGACATTTATTGATATATAGGATCATATATATGAGAAATATTCCATCATTCATAGCACTCCCATACTACCAAACATTTTTTTATGTATAAACTAGCTAGCATGCTAAATCTTTAATTTATGTCTTCAAAAATCATGTTAAATCTTTCCAAAATCATGGTCAGTTTGTTTTAATGTCTTTTTTATATATTTTTTTAAAAATTCTGTGGCCGTGATGAAGCTCCGGGTATCGGCTACCATGACAAATGCTCCCATAATCCTTACCCTAGATTGTGATATGTACTCCAATGATCCTCGTACGCCTCTGCGTGTGCTATGCTACCTGCTCAACAGTAGTACTACTAGTACTCAAGCTCAAGTACTTGATCGGTCGACCGAACTAGGATACATTCAGTTTCCCCAACACTTTCATGGGATTAACGAGAATGACACCTATGCCTGTGAATATAAACGTTTGTTTCAAATCAATTCGATGGGGCTAGATGGACTGGCTGGGCCTAACCATGTTGGAACCGGCTGCTTCTTTTGCCGACGAGCGTTCTTTGGAGGTCCATCAACGTTTGTGCCACCAGAAATCCCTGAATTAGGTCCCTTCCATGTTGTGGACAAACCTATTCGGTCCCAACCAATTCTGGAATTGGCACACGAGGTCGCAAGCTGCAATTATGAGAACCAGACCAAATGGGGTTTTGAGGTAACCAGCTTATTATTATAATTAGTAATTACCTGCATGCAGTATATTTTGCCTTTCTCCAAGCATATATTTGGCATATATGAATCTAATTAACTCTAATATTACTGGTACTTATTGATATAATTCTCTCTCTATATATATATATATATGAGAGTTGGGTATATTGAGATGTTTACGATTCTTAATAAAAAGAATTGTTATATATACACTACATTCTCGTCCCAGTTTTAAGTTCTACGTCATTATATTGTCGTAGTGCTACTATAAAAATTTGGATAAGCTCTTTTTCTCTAAAAGAGGCAAGCTTCATCAACCTAACATATAGTTACCTGAGATGAGAATGAAATATTAATGTAGTATATATCATAACTCTTTGTTAATTATAAACAAAGAAAGATCTTTCTAGCAGGGTAATTGTACTGACAAACTAATTAATTTTTTGGTAAACTACACAGATTGGTGTCAGATATGGATCATTGGTTGAGGACTACTTCACAGGTTATCGGCTGCACTGCGAGGGATGGAAGTCAATATTCTGCAGTCCAAAGAGGGCAGCATTTTTGGGTGACGCACCAATTACCCTTGTTGACGTGCTGAATCAACAAAAGCGATGGTCCATAGGCCTACTTGATGTGGTTTTCTCTAAGTTTAGTCACTTAACCTTCGGCATCAGATCCAATATCGGTCTTCTCATGGCCATTGGTTATGCACAGATTGGCTGCTGGGCCTTCTGGTCCATTCCCATCACCATGTATGCCTTCCTCCCCCAGCTAGCTCTCCTAAACGGGATCAGCATCTTCCCAAGTGTATGTACCTGCATGCACTTTTTATAAGCTATCTTTTTCTACGTCCGTAGATTAACACGAGTCTTTCTACTTACAAGCAGTAATGACATATTTTATGTAACAGATCAAGTTGGGGTGGAGGATGTGTTCTCGAAATAGAGTTTTTCTAATATTCAAAGATTTTTATTTGTTTGACATGTTCAAAGTGAAAAATATGTTGCAGGTGTCAGAGTTATGGTTTCTATTGTATATGTTCCTTTTCTTAGGAGCCTATCTGCAGGATCTCCTCGACTTTTTGTTCTACGGTGGAACGGTCCAAAGATGGTGGAGTGATCAGAGGATGTGGAATATAAGGGGCCTCACATGTCACTTTTTTGGATTCTTGGAGTTCTTTCTCAAGTCTGTGGGTATTCCCACACAAGGTTTCAATGTGACCAGCAAAGTGCTGGACGATGAACAAAGCAAAAGATACATGCAAGGGTTCTTTGAGTTTGGAGTCCCATCACCCATGTTTGTGCCACTAACAACGGCAGCATTTGTCAACTTAGTCTCATTTGTCTGGGGGCTTGTATGGATCTTCAGAGGAAGCAAAGACGTAGAGGTGGAGGGACTGTTTGTGCAGATTTTCTTAGCAGGCTTCGGAGTGGTGAACTCCTGGCCAATTTATGAAGGTGTGGTCTGGAGGAGAGATAAAGGAAAATTGCATATTAGAACTACCATGATCTCAACATTTCTGGCAAGTCTTCTTGTTGCTGCAGCTTCTTTTGCTACGAACTGAAATTACGAGCTTTTATTTTCTAGTTTATTTTATACTAGGTTCATCGCTACTTTTAACTGAGTAAAATAATTTGTATGCAAACAATGATGAATTATTATGGTATGTAAAATAAAAAAGTACATTCTTATACCATTTATTACACGGTACTGCATGCTAGCTAGCTAGCTAACCAGGTAAGACGATTCATAGAGTTTTGTTATATATAAGTATACTCGCGCACTAATTTATGTATCAATACTGATTTATTCATACTTAAAATTTAAATTAACACTATTTTTAATAAAATTTACTTTTTGACCAATCACATCATATTAGTGCACAGATCAGGACACAAATGTACTTATAACTATATTTTTCCCGATTTATAAATACTTTACCTACGAAGAGATTCTACGAAAATAAATTTATAAATTAACATGTCTTAATATGATATATATAATATGTTAACTTATAAAATTATTTTTATTTTAAAATAAATCTAATGTATTATCACATAAAACTATATCAAATCGTATATTTAACTACAAAACCATTATTGTGATTCAGAAGTCATATGAAAATACAAAAGTTTCTTTCATCTTCTTCAACTATTAATCTCAAATAGTAAATAAAATGAGAAGGCTTTAACCACAAAGCGAGCCCTTATCTCAGTTCCTTCTTAGGGCAAGAAAAGATGCTATATAAAGGGCAGATGCCAGAAAAGTTGATATCAGAGTAGTTTTAGTAGGCATCCTTCCTTTGTCACTCCTCAACACCATGGCTTCGTAGATTGGCCAGCAGTTCAGGGTGACAAAACCTGCTATGAACATCTGCACGAACGCTCCTTCCCATCTACAGCTGCCTGTGCAAACTCTCACGAGCCCCCCAAAAAAGGAGACCAAGTTGATTATCGCCGCCGCTGTCAGCGGCACAAACATGGGCGATGAGACTCCAAACTCAAAGATACCTTGTTCGTATTTTTTGCTTTGCTCGTCGTCCAGAACTTTGCTGGTGACGTTGAAACCCTGTGCGGAAATGCCTATGGACGTGAGCAAGTACTCAACTAAACCAAACAAGTAACAGGAGGGTCCCCTTATCATCCACATTCTTTGTTCGTTCCACCAACTCTCCAAGGTTCCTCCAGCCAAGAAAAAATCCAGGAAATCCTGGCCGTAGGAACCCAGGAAAAGAAACACGTACAAGAGAAACCATTGCTCTGACACCTGCAACTCAATTTTCACTTCAATAAATTAGCCACTAAATGATAGATACAGTTATGAATTATATAAATATTGCATACTCTTTTTGTAAAAGAGTAGAGTCTAATATTAAGAAATTAATTTTTTATGTAACTAATTTTTTTAAAAAGTACACAGTACATACGCACTCTATAACTGCAAATATCATTTATTAAATATTAATAGTCATTAAACGATAGGAGATATATTTTTTATCTTTCAATTATATATAGTATATTTATAAAAATATATATACCAATCATTTTTATATAATTAAAAGGTTGATGAATATTGTCTATTTTTCAAAGAAATTATACGATAGCTGAAGTTCATAAAATCATTTCTATTATTTCTTCAATTTCAATCATTCACATTTTATCTTCTCAAATATCTTTTAAAAACTTTATTCAATTATTGATTGTTTTTTCTAAATTTATTGTATATTACTTATATATCAAATGCTGTGAGTAGTAGAACATACCATTGGGAAAATAGTAATCCCATTGAGGAGGGCAAGCTGGGGGAGGAAGGCATAAATGGTGATTGGAATGGACCAGATGGGCCAGAAGGCATAATGTGCATAGGAGAGGCCCATGAGAAGACCCATGGACCGTGCCCCAAAGGTTAAAGGACTATATCGAGAGAAGCCCACCTCGAGGAGGCCAATGGCCCATCGCTTAGTCTGATTTAGCACATCAACAAGGTTGATTGGTGAATCCCCATAAAAGGCTGCCCTGTCAGGATACAAAAACATGGACTTCCATCCCTCACACTTTAGTCGATACCCTGTGTAGAAGTCCTCCACCAGAGACCCATATCTGATCCCTATCTGCACAAATATTTAATCTCATGTCAATTTAAATTAAAGTGGTTGTTTTCACTTAAAATTTACAAAGATTTAGGAGGAAGAATAACAAAATGCTAGGAATCAAAAAATAAAATTGAGTAATGGGCTGAGCTGACCTTAGAGCCCCACTTCGTGTGGTTCTCATAATTGCAATTGGCTACATGGTGTGCCATTGTCAATGTTGATCGGGACTGGATAGACTTGTCAACAGTGTGGCCGGGGCTCAGTTCTGGAATTTCCGGTGGCACCAAAGATGATGGGGCTCCAAAGAATGCTCGCCGATTGAAAAAGCATCCGGTTCCGACATAATTGGGGCCTAAAAGTCCGTCCATTCCAAAAGGATTAATTTGAAACAAACGAATAAAAGTACAAGCATAGATGTCTGTCCTGTTGATCCCATTAAATCGTTGAGGGAACTGAAGGTACGCTAAGTTTGATTGAAACTTAGGGTCCAATAGGTAGCATAGAGCACGAAGAGGCGTTTGAGCATCGTTGGAGTACATATCACAATCTTGGGTCAAAATAATTGGTGCATTCGTCATGATAGCAGACACTCGAAGCTTCAATATTGCAAGGACCCAAAAAACAAGCAAAAAATTAAGCATCTTATATACATATATATGGATTCTTTCATAAAGAAAAGAGTGTATATATATATATATATATATGATCGATTGGAAGGATTTCATGTACGTATACATAACCCATGACTAAGTACATGATATTAGAGACAATAACATATATATGTGGCTGACTGAGAAAGACAGTACTATCCAGCCATGCATATGAAAATTCGTAGAATTACTCTATAAACAAATATATAAGTAATTCAATATATATGGGTTAGAATGGATCGATATATATATATACATATAATGTTCCAGCATTATATATAGCCAGATAATTACCAGGAGACATCTAATTAATACAGGTTGGCTCTTAGGGATGCTTACCAGGACATTAAGGGCACCTGCCTTAAAATGGTGGGGTGAAGTCCTGCTCTTTTCTCTGGACACATATATAAGATTTGGCATTACATGGCCTGTGATGTCTCTGTCTTTGTCGCTGTCCAATATAACCTGTGTTCATGTCCCAGTACTTGTCACAAAGAATAATTTGGAAAATGATAATTGTGGGTGCGTAAGTATCGTATAATTATTTTAAAAAAAATGAATACATATAAAATTCACATAAAAAATAATAATTTTTTAATAGTAAATTTCACTCTTTTTTAAAATAATTACACGATATTTATACATTTTACGTATTATTTTATAAAATACAATTAACTCAACTTAAACAGAACATTAATATTACTGGAGACGAAAAAAGTGCATAACCTGAATAACGGTAGGATGATCTTGACGTGTAAATCCAGCAGTCCATTTGTTGAAAGCTTCGTGCTCTTGTTCACTTGCAAAGTACTCCTCACCAACTTTTCCTCTCTCAACAATATTCTCTACCCTCGCCTTCATGCTATAGTACATTGTCTAGATTTAACTTCGGTTTGTTAGCAACGGAAAAAGAATACACAAATTAATTTCTATTTTGATTATAAGAGTTTTGTTATATATATATATATATATATATATAAAATCCCAAGAGGTGAAGACATTGGTTTTGGAGTATCACTCTATTTAATGTCTAAGGTAGGTGTAAACAATCAATATTTGGGGCCACACTTCTAGTGAAAAATCCAATTCCGTGTAGGGAAGTTTTTCAAAATGCGGTACACGAGACTGGAGTTTAATATACAAAAATGGGTCTGAAGAGAAGAGCTTCCCCAACATAATATATATATATATATATATATATATATATAATTAGCAAGGTATGCAACATACAATTTCCTGTACGTAAGACATTATAATTATGAAAACAACAATACCTCTTACAAGTCGGTATTGTAGACTCCCTAAGTACTCCACAATACCAGCGTGACATAATTTAATTAGCAAGAAAATTCAATCAATGTGGAGTGTGTATATTTTACATCAAATTGTAAATATAATTTTTCTTATGAAAAAGTTAAAAAAACTATTCATTAGTTGATATAATAAATCTCGACGTTCACTACATCCGTAGTTATTTTGATGTGTTCAAATATAGGCTTGCTTTTTATAGATATTTTAAGATTTGGAAGGAATATCTCTTCTTTCTGGGTTTTGAAATTTCCATTTAGCTAAGGAGGTATCGTTTTTAGGATAATCCGGGAAACATATAACCAATTTTGCACATAGGTCATTCATTTTTGAAATCATATTGATTTACAGACTCATTTAGACATTTAGAATATCTCATAATTATCTATAAATGAAATGGTTTGAGTTAACATGTTTTATTGAGTTTTGAAAAAATAGAGAAAAAAAATTGAATAAAAATATTATAAAACTAAAAAAGTATTTTTTTAATATTATTTTTATTTTAAAATTTGATTATTCTTTTTATATTTTATTTTAAAGTTTGGAAAGTTATACTGGATTTTGTAGTGTGTTTTGATAATAATTAGATAAAAATATTGAATATTTAAAATTAAAAAGTTATTTTATATACGAATGATATTTAAAAAAATATATATGAAAATAATTTATTACCCAAACAAGTACTTAGGCTATTTACTATTATCTAATATTTTATTATTATTATTTATAAATAATTTAAAATCATCTCAATATCTTAACATTATCGAAATATTCAATGACATAACTAATGGAGAATGATAAAACAACTTCTCTATAATTTCTTTACAATCACCTAATAAAATAATAATCTTTTTTCAAATTTCTCGCGCGTTGCTTCTGTTTTTACAAATTATTTCATCTCATTTTAATTCAAAATTATTACTGTTATTTAAAATATTTCATTTCATTTCATCTAAATTGCGTAACCAAACGTGATATTGTATATTCTTAAATGTCAAGTCTATATAAAATAATTTGTTTTAGACGAAAGAAAGAAAGAATACTATCCTAGTAAAGAGTCTTTCTATCTAGCAGCTATTTTTTTCTCCAGTGCCTTTTCTCTCAAATATCATCGGCATCAAGAGCCTTTCCCTGTCTTCGCCTAGAGGGGGGTAGGAGCTGCGGCTCCTTCTCCCTCTCTCCTCCTATCCGACCTTGGCTGGCATTGTCTATAGTTTTTTTCTTAATTTTTTCAGTATTTTTTCATTGATAGTACATAGAAGTGTCGATCTACTGCCAATTGGATTCCTTTGACCACCACGTGCCATGCTAGCAGAATCTCTAGCCACTGATCTATCAGACAGTGGAAGAAAATTGCCTAAAAGAGTGGCACGTGAGACTTATGCCGCGCATGGGCTTCACGCACCGCCGCACTAGCGAGTCTCTATTTACATTACGCGCAGCTTCACTAGGATCAGTGGCCTCGGATCTCTTAGGTCCAACTATCAGTTTTTTTCCTAGTGTGGCGCATGATCCACACGCACCACCAGAAACAGTGATGGTTCTTTTCGGTGTATTGGCGTGCCTTTCAGTTGCTATGTTTTTATGCTCCTGCTTCTCTTAACCGATGATCAAGATGAAGTGAGCGTGGAATACTCTTACATCTAGTCCAGACAAGTAAATTGTAGCACACTCCTCTTTGTGACTTTTCATCAATAGTCTATTTATCAGACTATTCAAAAACTGCTTCAAGTCGTCTTCCCTCAATGAGAAATGGGTGGGAGTTATTTTTGGCTCTATATACCTTTATTTTATTTTTTTATTGTCTCTATATTGTATTTTGTTTACTTTGATAAGTTTGTTGGGAGACTTTCATCCCCATTGAATCTATACTATGTAATCCTTAAAATAAAAAAAAAATAAAAAAAAATCTGGCTATCTTGGTACACTTTTCGCTGGGGCTGTATTCTCTCCGACAATATATATCGATCCCATAGATCATATTGAAATCATATGGCGACAAAGAAAATTTCTTTTTGAAATCAATATCTTTGAAATAAATGAAAAAAGGGAGATTAAAATAAATGAAAAAAGAAAAAGAAAAAGCAAAACATGAGTTGGAGTTAATATCTTTTTAGTTATGTGACATGCTATGAGAGGAAACAGGAACAACTTCACGAAGTCTTTTCTAGTTATGTGACGTCGATCTTATTGAAATCAAATGGCGAGACAAAAAACCTCTTTTTGAAATCAATATGTTTAGAATAAATGAAAAGAACGTAGACTAATTTAAATTTAAAAAAAAAAAAAACATGTGCTGGAGTTAATATCTGAGTTATGTGACATGCTATTAGAGGAAACAGGGACAACTTCACGAAGTGTTTTAATTACTAGCTCTAGCCACTTATGTGACATCAATCTTATTGAAATCAAATGGCGAGAAAAAAAAAAAAAAAAAAAAATCTCTTTTTGAAATCAATCATGTTTAAAATAAATGAAAAATACGTGCACTAAAATAAATGAAAAAAGAAAAGAAAAAACAAGAACATGAGCTCGAGTTAATCTTGAGTTATGTGACATGCTATTTTCTTAACAAATACTCCAGAACTTTCAGGAATATTCGGTTAACAATGAAAGTTTGCATTCCCAAACTTCAAAAATAAAAAATAAAAATTGTGTATACTTTTATGTTTGGGTCAATTATTGACGAGATTGATCATGTCATGATGACATCTTTGCATTTTGAAAGGTTTCATACATATCGATAACTCTGTCGGTGATAGTTATCACTACTGAAATAATGAATGACAGCGATCAGATCAATCCGCAACTTTAGTGAAAACACTCTCATATTTTTTTAATAAAAATATATAGATATAAACTTTGAATACCTTTTTTAAAATTTCTAAATGTGATATTTTTAAATATAGTTATTTTTATAAATAAATAATATTTACAGTTTCATGCATTTTTAAAAAATGTATATAAATATAAAGTATATAAGAAAAAATTAATTTTTTAGTAATGAATTTTATTTTATTTTATTTTAAAATTATATTTAATATTATTTTTATTTATATATTTTATTAATGTGATTGATTAAAATTTATTTTATATTAATTAGAAGTAATCGCACTAATAGAATACGGAAAGAGTACGTTAAAACGAGCTCACATAAAATTTTTGTTTACGAAGAAGACAATCAAACTAAGGGAAAAAAATGACTACCTTGTTTCCCTAATTGTAAAATGAACAAACCTCGTGAATTTGAAGGAAAGGAATTGGCTAGTATTAAGTCCTCAATATATACTTACCTTAATACTTTCAATTTCAGAGAAGAAAGGTGGGTGATCATGATCTGAAGAGAAATACACGCCGGGGCTCCTCTCCACAATATCATTCTTCCTGCAGAAGGGTAACCAGTGCCTTGCAAACTTGGCAGCCTCCATGGAAGCAAAGAGTGTAAGCTGCGAGCCCCCATCGTCAGAAACATAGACTGAAACCTTATTTGTAGGATAGTCGTAAGCCATGACCGATAAGGTCGTGTTCACCACGCCCATGGTTGGCTCCTTGTATGGATCCGCAGTGCATATGAACACGTCCAGCGCCGGGAAACCTTTATCGTCGACAACGACTTGTTTGAGATTTTCAGGGAATGCCTCACGGCGGATTGGTCGCATGCGGAAAGACTGGGTGGTGATCCACATGAAAGCAAGAACAAGATCAGAGAGTAGCAAGGAGAGGGAGAGGAAGAAGGTGATCAAGGTGGTGGAGGATTTGCTGAGCTGGAGTACATGGTGATAGAACAGGGCTGCGATGGCGCATGCGTAGACTGCAGCGAATGCACGGTTCAGGGCCGTGCGGCGCATGAGCCTGGTGGCGTTAAGAGGAGAAGCATGGGTGGCGCCGGGAGCGGTGGTGCGCTCCATTCCTTGGTTGCTCGAGACGGGTTACTACTGCTGTATTAGAAACCAGAAGTATCGATGATCGATCAATGATCATAAGGGTAATGAACTAACAGTCTTGATTTATACGCCACCAAGCATGTGGCCATGTGGAGTCGTGACTCGTCATGTTGATCAATTAAAAATTAATTGTAGTGAGATGCATGTGGAGCCTTGATCCATTTTTTGGAAATATTTATAATGAACAAGTTTTTATAATTGGGCCACTTTCCCAATGTCTTTGAATTGACAAAAATTGCAGCCGCCAGCGTGTATGCATGCATGCAGTCACTTATTATATACTATATATTATCCAAAAAAAATAAAGTTGAACTACCCTATTATAAATTAATCAGGGGCCTTGCCTGATCTGGACTCGAATCCGCCGTTCCTTCAGAAAAGGGATCAGACTACTAGATAAAACACAAAAAGGGTAAAAAATGGACGATACTTTGTGGTTGTCTCTCAGAATATGACAAACTAGTGGTCAAAGAAATCGGAGCACTACTAATTAAAAACTAAATCAGCTCAATGTAAAGTTATATTTTAGTGTCCTATTCAAATCATCACTTCGTTTTCCTCTTGATCATCACTTCACTTGCTGCCCTAGTTGTCCTACACGGGGTATCCGTACCTACACTTTTTTTTTTTTTCCAAGAAACTGCAAATGGCATTGTATATATATTATGTGGAAGGCCATAAATGAAGTAGGAAATGAGTAACTCCAAATACATCTATTTCGGCTAGCAAATCATATATGTTATATATCGAAGTACATATTTTACACAGATCATCAAGGTTCGAACAATATCATATATATTCAGTAGAAAAATATAGTTGTAAGTATAATTATATATTAATCTGTGTATCAATATGATGTGATTGATCAAAAAGTAAATTTGATTAAAAACAGTGTTAATTTAAATTTTAAATATGAATAAATCAGTATTTGTATACAGATTAATGCACGACTGTACTTGTATGTAGCAAAACTCATATTCAGCATGGGCTTCGGTCGCTAAGAGAGGCTTGCATATAGGTGTGTACAAATAGTCTTTTTCACCCCATAAGTACCTCTAGTTGCTTGATGTATTGCCACCTCATTAGCTCTTTCATAGAGGAAGAGAAAGAAATCTTGTAGAAAATCATCAGGTGAATAGAACCCTGCCTTGAGAAGTTTGGAGTGAAGACGCATTAAAATCAATTATATGAAGGGTTCTAAGCATCCTATGCAAGTTATATTTGAATGGCCACTTTAGCTTTAATCTCTTTTCTTACTCCATTTGTTAACGTCGTGTTTCGTAAATATTTGGGTTGAACTCCCAGCAACTCGAGTCTTCAGTTTTGGACTTGTGGATACAAAAAAAATACTGGGAGATGGGAACCATGATGGTTGCTGGATAGTTTCTGATGCCAAGTTAATATCGTCTTAGTATTTAGTATAAGAGAATAAGGAGTTCAAAGAGAGTTCCTATTATCTAGGGATTGCCTTTTGTACCTAATTTCTAGGATTAGCTACCCATGCCCTCTGTTAGGGGATGTGTCCCCTCAACAGCTTTTTCAGTCTGATTTCTTTAATGCGGCATGACTTTTACGATAGCGTCATTAATGCAGCATGGCTTTCTGTCCCGTTTATCTTGTGGATGTACGCCGTCAGGTTCTTCATTCCCCATGCGTCAGATAATCAAAGGCTTCCCACGATTTGTGCTCACTTATCTGCTCAGAACTACGTGGGATTAAGCTTCGTAGAGGGATGTCAAGATGTCGTGTTCCCCATTCCTTTGCATTATGGTGGGTTTCTCACGCGTTTGACGTCATAGGCCAACTTTCTACTCCAAGGTTAGGGTCCTCCGACAGGTCGATGGATTACCCGAATGACCTAGGCCCCCTTAGCACTTGGGCTTGCTCTTTGGGCCTCTAGCCTGAGGTAAAACTCCCCTTACACCCTTGTTGCTAGTCTAGTCTTGTGGTCAAGACTTTTGAATGAGGGGAGAATGTTAGGAATATATTGGAGTTTATGTGGAAGGAATTGAAAATAGCAAAGGGTCTAGATCAGCATGTGATCGAGGAAGGAAGACTTAAGGTGCTGTTTAAGTAGCAGTTAAGATGAAATAAATTGAGTTGAAAATTAAAAAGTGAATAACCTACCCAATTTAGAAAATCCAGAAGTCCATAACAGCAGGGCTCATAACATCAAGCTACGAGTATGATTAATTGGAAGCACTGAGAATTCATTATCAATACTGCTAGATACAACTGAGAGGGGAAAACCGTTGAGAAATCGGCTAGCCTCGTCAATCAATCTATGATTTTTTTTTTAAAGAGTTATTTGAATAGCACTATGTGAAGACGGACCAAGAATGGTAGAACAATGTCAACCATCGTTACTTGAGATGAGTGTCCCGGAAAATCAACAAACTTCGATCGACCTTCCCTTCATATCTAGTCCCTCGATTCATTGATTTCCCATACCTGCTCCCATCACTCTCTCTCTCTCTCTCTCTCTCTCTCTCTCTCTCTCTCTCTCTCTCTCTCTCTCTCTCTCTCTCTCCATAGAACATGAAAGGTGTTTTGCGCTAAAACCTACACCGTGACTACGTCTCGCAGCTCATCTCGAATCCATGAGGGCTTAAAAGTATGTGTCGGAGCTATGGAGAAAGCAGCAATCCGATCTTATGAGGTTCATGTAGAGGATGAGGTATTGGGAATACCGCCAGCACCATTCCATTGTTTGTGTTACCCACAAGACTCGCCCCAACAAGGCTCGCCGCTTGGGTTACAAGGCAAAGCATGGTTATGTGGTCTATCATGTTCGTGTTAAGCGGGGTGGCTGGAAGAGGCCTGTTCCCAAAGGTATTGTGTATGGAAAGCCAGCAAACCAGGGTGTTACTCAACTAAAGTTTTAGCGCAACAAGAGGTCAGTTGTAGAGGAACATGCTGGTCAGAAGTTGGGAGGTCTCGGGGTTCTGAACTCATACTGGCTTAATGAGGATTCTACTTACAAGTACTATGAGGTGATTTTGGTTGATGTCGCTCATAATGCAGTTTGAAATGACCCAAGAATCAATTGGATCTACAATCCTGTCCACAAGCATAGGAAGCTTCGTGGTCTCACTTCTGCTGGGAAGAAATACAGGGGATTGCATGGAAAGGGACACTGCCACCACAACCCATGCCTTCTCGTAGGACAATCTGGAAGAGAAACAACACTTTTTCACTTCGTCATTACCGTTGATTTTGGCTATGCCTATCATTTTATGGACATTCGTACGAAGGGAACATTAGTGGTTATTTGGAATTGAAATTTTGGAGATCATGATACTTGAATTATGTTTTACTTCAAAATTTTACTTAAAAAAAAAAGAAAAGTGAAAGGTGTTTTGCTCCGTCATCCCAGAAACGCACACATAGAGAGAGAGAGAGAGAGAGAGAGAGAGAGAGAGAGAGAGAGCCACCTAAACAAAAAAGAAACATTTGTATTGAGCTCAGCGAGTTGAAATGATTTTCATACGTTCCAAAAAATAAGAAAAAGAAATTGAAAATGTCATTTTTTGTGTCTTGCAACTTTCTCATAAACCAAACACGATAAAATCCATAACCTGACATGGTAGAAGCTGTGGTAGTGTGCTTTTTCACTTTCCGCTCCACCCAATTCTCACCGATTATTCACGAGAAAATTCATAGGCCATCATTGTTGGTTGTCATCATTGGGTCCCAGGTGTCGAGGTTTTTAGGCAGATTTAAACAGAGGCAAGCTCCTACGAGAAATCCCAAAAGCATCACCCCCCTCCCCCAAGAGCAGCCATCTCCCTCGCTGAGTTCACAACCAAGCCAACTCAACTAAGCTATCAACAGTGGTGGCTGTCATCATTGGGTCCCAGTTGTGGGGGATTGGGGTCGTTGATGGAGGAGACGATAGGAACTAAACACTCAGATGAAGAGAACTGGAAAAGACTCAGACAAGGACTCGTGGGAATGGGTGTAGGATGGAGGCTCTGTACTCGGGTTAGATAACCAATAGAAAAATAGCCGTTTTTAATAATGCCACATCGGACATGATGCCTCGCCGATACCCAGGCCGGTTGCATCCATAATTTTTGATTCACTATACATCCATTTGAACCTACACATGTAACCCACTAGGTAGTCCATGTACATGACAACAAAACCTACATTCATGAAACCTCATAATATCAACGTCCGATAACTCATTAATATCAATCAGGCCATGCATACAGAATCATATACATACACATGCATGTATATGTAGCTGCAGATCATATCAATCACATCATGATGCATGTTTGGCATCAAATTAGCGGACTCCAAAGAAAATAAACCCAACAGCCAATATATATTTACTCCAACCCAATGAGCTTAGAATTGTTGACAAGCCTATTTCAATTTATTTTAAATTAATTATAAATAAAATTTATTATTTTTTAAATTTTTTATAAAAATTATTAAATCTATCCAATTTATTCTATACATTTAAACGTAAATATAATATTCAAACACATTTTAATAATATTCATAAAATTATTATTTAAAAATTAACTCAAATAATCTCCCATCACTTTAATATCACTTTCATATCTAAACCGAGCGTAATCCTCCCAATCTCTATATTCATTCCACGTCTTCCACGTATTGTCCTAATTGATAATGTGACAGAGACTCGATTGATCTCCTCAATCCAACCCAGTGACCCACAAGATATAAATTATTTTAAAATAAAAACCATATATTTATTAAGAAGATTAAAATATGATTATCTAATTTATCCTTTTAAATCATTTTTTTTTTTTTTTTTTTTTAAGAAATCATCTTTAATATATACAAAAGTGGTGCTATATCTCGAGAGATATAACCCGAGAATTCATGGAATAAAGTAAAAAGGTTTTTTTTTTTTTTTTTTAAAAAAAATTAAATTTATTTTTTTATGTTTTTAAATATTTTTTTTAAATTAGAAAAATATTAAAAAATAATTTCTTAATTAATTAAAAAAAAAAAAACCAACCCCGACATAAATTCGAAATCTGTATATACAATTCATTCCTTTGTGAGTCCGCCACGTGAAATCATGTGATTGACCATATTAACGTTTTCTGGTCATGGTGCGCGTGCTAATGATTCGTATTCCATGTGAGTGCCCATATGGTGCACTAGCACTTAATAAAAATACTATATTTAATATACATTTAATAAAAATATTATTAAATACTAGTAAAACATTTAATATACAGCGTGCGACATTTTAGTTATTATGTTTTTAAAAGTAATTGATTAAACAAATATTGTTATAAACTATCTTGAATTGTATGACCACATTTATCTAGTCGTCAATGTATGGTGACAGCATAGTATTGCATAGTAACTAGCATAGTGAATGATCGACATATGCACAATGCATAGTGTCATCATAGTACTGCATAGTAACTGGCATAGTGAATGGCTGACATATGCACAGTGCATAGTGCCAGCATAGTACTGCATAGTAACTGGCATAGTGAGTTGGCCGACATATGGATAGTGCATAGTGCCAGCATAGTGCAGCATAGTAAGCTAGCATAGTTGTGATGACCTGTTTTTGAGTGTATTTTCGCTGAAATTGTTGTTTTTATTTTAATTAATATATTAATTATTTATTTTAATTTATTTGCGTTTAAAAATTATTATTTTTAATTTAATTGATGTTGTGTTTTATTTCTTTTAGTTGTTTACAGTTTTTAATCTTTTTTTCGGCGGTTTAGTTTTGTTTCCCGGAATGAGGATTAGACCTCATCTCTTTTTCCCTACATCTCTTTTTCCTTTTTCCTTTTCTTTTTCCTTTTTTTTTTTCCTTCTTTCTTTTTCCTTTCTTTTTCTTTTTTTCTTTCTTTTCTTTTTCCCTCTCTCTCTCTCCCCGCGTCGACCCCCCCAGTCTTTCTTTCTCTCTTCTCTCTCCCTCACGCCGGAACCTTCAGCTGTTCGAACTGCCGCCGTCCGGCCACCGTGTGGCTCACCGCCGGCACCGTTCGGTTCCCCTCCCTCCGGCGCACCTTCCCACCAATTTCCACCCCCAACCGGCCGGCCGTTTGGCCGGAAAAGCCCTTTGAAGCCCGCACGGTCTTGGCTCCGATCCGCCGCCGTCGCTCCACCTCCGGCCACCATTTCTTCACCACTTCATCACCGGTCCCTTTCCGTCCTAACTCACCTATTTCCGGCCACCAACGACCACCGGAACAGCTCCCACGAGCTAGCTTTCCTTTTTGAGAAATCCGGTCTCTTTCCGGCGATTTCGCCGCCACCCACGGCCAACCACCACTTCCAATAGCTTCACAACCATCCCTAGACCATTCCCTATCAATCCCAAGCTCTAGTTTGTCCCCGTTCAAAAGTGAGTTTTTCACAACCCACGGCCACAGTGAATTTTCACTGTGACGTTGCTTTTTCGCCGCCGTTTGCAACGCCGCGTGTTTTCTAAAATTGCCATATAGCGCTGTAAATATTTTCCAAACCCTATTTTCAGATTTAAATGTATATTGCTCTTTCAATTAATTAATCTGCTGGTTGGTTGATTCCGGACTGAGTCCGAGGAGTTCGGGGGTCGGATGGATGGAGGACGGAGTTGCCTGTTTATTTGTTTTATGTTGTTGGATTATTTTATTATGTATTGTTATGGCATTGCATGGTGCATGCACGTGTGTTCGTGAAATAGTGTGAAAAGCCTGTGTTTGGCGTAAGTGGTCTTACGGGTGCGTGTGTATCACGACCCCAAGCCGGGATGAGGTATTATCCCGGTGGAGCTCCTTTGGTCACTCGGGAGCGGAATAAACTGAGTAATGTCCCCTGATTTGTCGCTAGACGACGGGAGCGGGGGCTAGGGGTTGCTTGGCTACGAACGCGCCGGGCGCGGAACCGGGCATCGCTCTACGCACCGACTCCGTGGCCCTTCGCTGGTGAGGGCTAGAGGATGCTTGGCTATGAACGCGCGGGGCGCGGAACTGGGCATCGCTCGTTAGGTGTCACATGCGTGGTGGTACTCTGCGGTGTGACACTGGAGCCAGGGTGTGCGGATGACCCCTAGGGGAGGTCATGGCGCATACGGATAAAATGGATTCTGGTTTGAGTCGGATAAAGGCCAAATGTGACTTTTGGCGTGTTTTTCGGAAAGGATGTGTTTTTGGGCCAAATGAGTTTTTTGGCGTGTGTGGAAAAATCGTGTTTTGTGGGCTTCGTGCATTGGGCATGTTTCATGCATATTGTTTGAGTTTTATGTGTTTTTATCTGATAGTGTTTGGGTTTTACTTACCTGCGGTACCATTTTTGGTTCCGTAGCTTTTGGTGCAGTGTTTGAGAACGAAGAGGAGGAGGCTGAACCCGAGGATGCGGCTCCGCCGGGTTGCTGATGATATGTTTTATATTTGTTTTATAACTGTATTTGTGTTTTTGTAATATTTTATTTATGTAAGTTTTAAAAAGCTTGTACTACGTTAAGAAAAATTCTGGTACTTAGTTATAACTTTCGTTATCCGCTGCGTGCTTCTTCGTGCACATTTGTTGCCTTTGCACACACTTGGCACCCGTCGATAGGATGGTGACCCGGGTTGTCACCATCCGGACGTCTCGATTTTTCCCGTGTTCGGGCATGGGGATTTGGGGGCGTCACAGGTGGTATCAGAGCAGTTTGGCTCTGGGTAAAACCACATATCCCGTAGGCAGTACCAGAATGCTTTTTAAAGTTGTGTTTTGAAAATTATGTTAAGTACAGTTGTTTTATTTGTTTGAGCTTGTTTGTTTATTTGTATTTTTTTTGGTTATGTTTTTGCAAGCTGGTTTCTTTTGTTTCTTGCTGTGTGGTGTTGGTTTTGTTTTTGTTGGTTTTATGATGGTTTTATTTGTTTTCTTAAAAGAGGGTCAAGAGTAGTGTTGTGGCAGGAAAATGGGGAGACCAAGGAAATCTATACAGGAACCACGGGACAATACCTCCAGGGATGACTCCCTAGCCGAAGCAATACGGCAGATGACGGAATTTATGCAGCAGAGTGCGAGGTCTCAACAGACAGGGCCTTGGCCACAACAAGGACCTTGGCCACAACAAGGGGGTCCCTGGCCACCATCAGGAGGGCCTTGTCCACCATCAGGAGGGCATTGTCCACAACAAGGAGGGTTTTGGCCACAACTGGGAGGTCCTTGGCCATATCAGGGAGGGCCTTGGATGTATCCAGGAGGGTCCAGCAGGATGGTGCAAGCTGGATGCACCTATGAGCGCTTCCTGGCGCATAGGACTCCACACTTCACTGGAAATAAGGATCCACTTCAGGCTGGAAAATGGATCAAAGATCTGGAGAAAACCTTTGAGGTGTGTGGATGCACTGAGGCACAACAAGTACTCTACGCCAGCTATCTCTTGCAAGGTACCGCTTCTGATTGGTGGGATACCAAGAGGGTGATGCTGGAATCTGAATTGGGATCTTTTGCTGCGGTGACCTGGCATCGTTTCAAGAAGGAGTTCAATGACCGCTTCTTTCCCGCATCGGTAAGAAAGCAAAAGGCAAGAGAGTTCTCCAATTTGGTCCAAGGGGGCGCGACAGTGGAACAATACGCCCGGAGGTTCATAGAACTTGAGCAATTTGCTCCTCACCTTGTCGCCATTGAGGAGATGCGAGCAGATCGTTTTCAGGAGGGGCTACGCTATGACATACGCCGTATGGTGGTCAGCCATCAGATATCCACTTTTCAGGAATTAGTGGATGTGGCCACCCTTGTGGAGCGGGAAAATAATCTGAGTGTGGGCTCCCCTCCAGGGCATAAGAGGCGGAGTTTTTCTGGCGAAGGAAGCAGCTCGGGTTCGCCCCAAAAGTTTGTTCAGCGGACCGGAACTCGACCTCAAACGTCCTCAGGTGTTCGTATGGGAGGACGGGTGCCTATTTGTGGAGCTTGTAATAGAGCTCATGAGGGCGAGTGCCAGATGAGTAGCGGATCCCAGTGTTACCGGTGCTGCCAAGTGGGACATATCGCTCGGGATTGCTCCGTCAGAGTTCAAGGAAGCCGTGGAGGTAGACACGGTGGAAGAACCAACCCGAGACAAGCAGTGCAAGCCCGGGTTTATGCTGTCACACCCGGAGAGGTGGATGATGAGGCACCAGCGACCCATGATGCTGGAGTAATTACAGGAAGAGTCCGTTTGTATGAGTTCTATGCTTGTACTTTGTTTGATTCCGGTGCTTCACAGTCGTTTGTATCTTCCACGTTTGCTCGGGTGTGTAATTTGGTCACGGAACTGTTGCCGAAGTCTATGGTAGTGGCTCTACCCGATGGTGAGATGGTGTGGTGTTCCAAGGTTGCTTTGGGATGCCCGTTAAATTTTGAGGGAAGGTTCTTGGATGCTGATTTGGTGGTGTTCAAGCTGTTGGGCTTCGATATCATCCTCGGGATGGATTGGCTATACCGATATTCTGCGAGTATTAATTGCAGAAGTCGGATAATTAGCTTTCAGCTTCCAGATGGTGATTGTCTGGAATTTGTGGGGAGTAGATTAAAAGAAAAGCCGATAATTATATCGGCGATTCAGGCAAGAAGATAGATTGCATGGGGAGCGGATGCATTCTTGGTGCAGATGGTGTCCACGCCATCTGAGAAGAAGTCTTTAGCAGACATTCCAGTTGTGGAAGAATTCCCCGATGTGTTTGTGGATGACTTGCCCGGACTACCCCCTGTTCGGGAGATGGAGTTTGTTATAGAATTGGAACCTGGAGCGGCTCCTGTGCATAAAGCTCCTTATCGCATGGCACCGGCTGAATTGAAAGAGTTGAAGACTCAGTTGCAAGAACTCGTAGAGAAGGGATTTATTCAGCCTAGCACGTCGCCGTGGGGTGCACCAGTTTTATTTGTTAAAAAGAAAGATGGAACCCTCCGTATGTGCATTGATTATCGAGAATTGAACAAGGTGACCATCAAAAATAAATATCCTCTTCCGCGGATTGATGATTTGTTTGATTAGCTTCAAGGAGCAGCCGTGTTCTCTAAAATTGATCTGAGGTCGGGATACTACCAGCTGAGAATCAGAGACCAGGATGTGCCTAAAACTGCTTTCAGGTCGAGGTATGGGCATTATGAATTTAAGGTGATGCCGTTTGGGTTAGCTAATGCCCCAGCAGTTTTCATGGATTTGATGAATCGAGTGTTTCGACCTTATCTGGATTTCTTCGTGGTAGTATTTATTGATGATATACTGATTTATTCCCGAGATGTTGAAGAGCATGTGTATCATCTTAGTCTGGTACTTGAGAGATTGAGAGAACACCAGCTATACGCCAAGCTCAGCAAGTGTGAATTTTGGTTGGAAGAAGTTAAATTTCTTGGGCACGTAATTTCCCGGGGCGGAGTGGCTGTTGATCCTAGTGAGGTAGAAGCCATTTTGTCATGGCAGTGCCCGACTATAGTGCGCGAGGTCAGGAGTTTCTTGGGGCTCGCCGGATACTACCGAAGATTTGTAGAGGGTTTTGCTCGCCTATTCGGACCTCTCACAGCTTTGACTCGGAAGAATACAGAATTTGTTTGGTTAGAGAAATGTGAGAGAAGCTTCCAGGAATTAAAGAACAGGTTGACGACGGCACCAGTGTTAGCGCTCCCAAAACCGCATAAGCCATTCGTAGTCTTCAGTGATGCGTCTAAGTTTGGTTTGGGTTGTGTCCTTATGCAGGAAGGACGGGTTGTAGCCTATACATCTCGTCAGCTAAAGGACCATGAGAAGAATTATCCGACGCACGATCTAGAATTGGCTGCGATTGTTTTTGCTCTCAAAATCTGGCGGCACTTCTTGTATGGGGAAGCTTGCGAGGTTTTTACCGATCACAAGAGCTTGAAGCATCTGGTTTCCCAGAAAAATCTGAATATGAGGCAGAGGCGATGGCTGGAGCTAATCAGTGACTATCAGTGTGAGATCAAGTACCACCTGAGGAAGGCTAATATAGTTGCTGATGCTTTGAGCCGGAAGTCACACTTGGAAGATGAAGCCGAGCCGTCAGAATTGGATTCGTTGCTTTGTGGGATGAGAAGGCTCCTTATAGAGAGTTCGCAGCAAGTGGAGATTTTGTCTTCAGTTCTCGATATTCGAGTAACTGATTTTGAAAAATTGAAAACTCTCCAAAGAAAGGATCCGAAGCTGCTGAACATCAGGAAAAGAGTCAGAAAATCTCGAGGGCTGTTGCATTATAGCATGGATAACGATGGGATACTTCGGTTCCAAGATCGCAGAGTGGTCCCAAAGGACTCTGAATTCAAAGAGCGGATCATGGTGGAAGCTCATGCGACCCCTTATTCAGCTCATCCCGGCAGTACAAAGATGTATCGGGACTTGAAGAAAAATTACTGGTGGGATGGAATGAAGAAGGACATTGCCTTATATGTTGAGAAATGCCACACATGCCGTCAGGTAAAGGCCGAGCATCAGAGACCTGTAGGTATGCTCCAACCCCTCCCTATTCCTGAATGGAAGTGGGATGACATCATAAT
The DNA here is from genome assembly GCF_018687715.1 of Carya illinoinensis. Lineage (NCBI taxonomy): Eukaryota > Viridiplantae > Streptophyta > Magnoliopsida > Fagales > Juglandaceae > Carya > Carya illinoinensis. The sequence goes on along the minus strand of NC_056762.1, from coordinate 34,626,809 downwards.
GGACTTTGTAGTGGGTTTGCCGAGAACGCCTAGTGGGAAGAATTCTGTTTGGGTGACTGTGGACCGGTTAACGAAAAGTGCTCATTTTCTGCCTGTTAATAACACCAACTCTTTGGGTAAGTTGACCCGTTTGTATGTCAAAGAGGTAGTGCGGCTACACGGCATACCAAAGAGTATAGTGTCGGATCGAGACCCGAGGTTTACGTCGCAGTTCTGGAAGAGTTTGCAGGCAGCTTTGGGTACTAAGTTGAAGTTCAGTACTGCTTATCACCCGCAGACAGACGGCCAGTCAGAGCGCACCATTCAGACCCTGGAAGACATGTTGCGAGCATGTGTCATGGAATTCCAAGGGAGTTGGGAAAATCATTTGCCGCTCATCGAGTTTGCATACAATAACAGCTTCCATGCGACCATTCAGATGGCTCCCTATGAAGCTCTTTATGGGAGAAAGTGCAGGTCGCCCTTGTGTTGGGATAAAGTTGGGGAGAGTAGGATAATTGGACCCGAAATAATTCAAGAGATGCAAAGCCAAGTCCGGATCATCAGAGATAAAATGGCGGCAACTCAGAGTCGCCAGAAAAGCTACGCGGATACCAGGAGGAGAGAATTGTCTTTTGAAGTTGGTGATTGGGTTTACCTTAAAGTCTCTCCCATGAGAGGTGTTAAGCGTTTTGGTAAGAAGAGGAAGCTAGATCCGAGGTACGTCGGCCCTTTTCAAATTTTGGAGAGAGTAGGGTCCGTCGCCTATAGAGTTGCTTTGCCAGATTATTTTGGGGATGTTCATGATGTCTTCCACGTATCATCCCTGAAGAAGAGCTTTGGACAGCAAGAACCACGCTTCGTCGACCCAGCGGGTATTCAGTTGCAACTGGATCTCACTTATGAAGTTGTTCTGTCGCAGATTTTGGATTGGAATGAGCAACAGTTGAGGTCCAAGACGATACCTTTGGTTAAAGTGGCTTGGGGAGACCCGTTAGCTCAAGACTTCTCTTGGGAGTGAGCAGCGGACATGAGGGAGCAGTACCCGTACTTGTTCGAATAGAGAAGGTATGTATCTTAATCTTGATCACAGTTGGTTTATGGGCTTTCTTGTGGCTTGCTTTAAGTTGGTGGTTGATCTGCAAATTTCGAGGACGAAATTTGTTTTAAGGAGGGGAGGATGTGATGACCCGTTTTTGAGTATATTTTCGCTGAAATGGTTGTTTTTATTTTAATTAATATATTAGTTATTTATTTTAATTTATTTGCGTTTTAAAATTATTTTTTTTAATTTAATTGATGTTGTGTTTTATTTCTTTTAGTTGTTTACAGTTTTTAATCTTTTTTTCGGCGGTTTAGTTTTGTTTCCCGGAATGAGGATTAGACCTCATCTCTTTTTCCCTACATCTCTTTTTCCTTTTTCCTTTTTTTTTTTTCCTTTTTCTCTTTTTTTTTCCTTCTTTCTTTTTCCTTTCTTTTTCTTTTTTTCTTTCTTTTCTTTTTCCCTCTCTCTCTCTCTCTCTCCCCGCGTCGACCCCCCCGGTCTCTCTCTCTCTCTTCTCTCTCCCTCACGCCGGAACCTTCAGCCGTTCGAACCGCCGCCGTCCGGCCACCGTGTGGCTCACCGCCGGCACCGTTTGGTTCCCCTCCCTCCGGCGCACCTTCCCACCAATTTCCACCCCCAACCGGCCGGCCGTTTGGCCGGAAAAGCCCTTTGAAGCCCGCACGGTCTTGGCTCCGATCCGCCGCCGTCGCTCCACCTCTGGCCACCATTTCTTCACCACTTCATCACCGGTCCCTTGCTGTCCTAACCCACCTATTTCCGGCCACCAACGACCACCGGAACAGCTCCCACGAGCTAGCTTTCCTTTTTGGGAAATCCGATCTCTTTCCGGCGATTTCGCCGCCACCCACGGCCAACCACCACTTCCAATAGCTTCACAACCATCCCTAGACCATTCCCTATCAATCCCAAGTTCTAGTTTGTCCCCGTTCAAAAGTGGGTTTTTCACAACCCACGGCCACAGTGAATTTTCACTGTGACGTTGCTTTTTCACCGCCGTTTGCAACGCCGCGTGTTTTCTAAAATTGCCATATAGCGCTGTAAGTATTTTCCAAACCCTATTTTCAGATTTAAATGTATATTGCTCTTTCAATTAATTAATCTGCTGGTTGGTTGATTCCGGACTGAGTCCGAGGAGTTCGGGGGTCGGATGGATGGAGGACGGAGTTGCCTGTTTATTTGTTTTATGTTGTTGGATTATTTTATTATGTATTGTTATGGCATTGCATGGTGCATGCACGTGTGTTCGTGAAATAGTGTGAAAAGCCTGTGACACTGGAGCCAGGGTGTGCGGATGACCCCTAGGGGAGGTCATGGCGCATACGGATAAAATGGATTCTGGTTTGAGTCAGATAAAGGCCAAATGTGACTTTTGGCGTGTTTTTCGGAAAGGATGTGTTTTTGGGCCAAATGGGTTTTTTGGCGTGTGTGAAAAAATCATGTTTTGTGGGCTTCGTGCATTGGGTATGTTTCATGCATATTGTTTGAGTTTTATGTGTTTTTATCTGGTACTGTTTGGGTTTTACTTACCTGCGGTACCATTTTTGGTTCTGTAGTTTTTGGTGCAGAGTTTGAGGACGAAGAGGAGGAGGCTGAGCTTGAGGATGCGGCTCCGTCGGGTTGCTGATGATATGTTTTATATTTGTTTTATAACTGTATTTGTGTTTTTGTAATATTTTATTTATGTAAGTTTTAAACATCTTGTACTACGTTTAGAAAAATTCTGGTACTTAGTTATGACTTTCGTTATCCGTTGCGTGCTTCTTCGTGCACATTTGTTGCCTTTGCACACACTTGGCACCCGTCGATAGGATGGTGACCTGGGTTGTCACCATCCGGACGTCTCGATTTTTCCCGTGTTCGGGCGTGGGGATTTGGGGGCGTCACAATAGTTCCCTTTGTACGCCTATATATATCGTTGAATTCTTTAAGAAATTCATAAGTTTCATAACTTCTCTGAGCTCTATCTCTCTCTCTCATTTTAGAAAGTTTTATAACAAATCTATCTCTCTCTTTCCTTTTCGATAGTTTTATAACACGTTATTAGCACGAAAGTTCTGACGATTTTGAAGGTAGTAGTCCTCAACTTCAAGTAAGTTTTTCAATATATTTTTATATTCCTGATTTATGTATGTAAAAAATGTCAAATCTTACAAAATTGGAATTCGTTGCTCTTGACATTTCTGGGAAAAATTATTTATCTTGGATCCTTGATGCTGAGATCCATCTGGATGCAATGAACCTGGGAGATACAATTAAAGAAGGAAATCAAGGGTCACTGCAGGACCATGCTAAGGCAATGATTTTCCTTCGGCACCATTTTCATGAAGAATTAAAAACTGAGTATCTAACAATGAAAGATCCACTTATTTTGTGGAATGATTTAAGGGAGTGATATGAACACCAGAAGAGATATGAACACCAGAAAACTGTAATCCTCCCAAAAGCTCGTCATGATTGGATGCACCTGAGGTTGCAAGAGTTCAAGAGTGTTAGTGAGTATAACTCTGCACTCTTTAAAATTAGCTCGCTATTGAAATTATGTGGTGAAAAAGTCACTGATGATGACTTGTTAGAGAAGACATATACTACTTTTCATGCCTCGAATGTGCTCCTGCAGCAGTAGTATCGAGAGCGAAAGTTCAAAAAATATTCTGAACTTATATCTTGTCTTCTATTAGTTGAGCAAAATAATGAGCTTTTGTTAAGAAATCACCAGTCACGTCCTACTGGTTCTATATCATTCCCTGAAGTGAATGGTACTAGATTTACATCATTCCCAGAAGCGAATGGTGCATCTTTTCAAAGAAAACGGGGGCGTGGACGTGGTAGGAAAAACTATGGAAGTGAAGTCCTAGAAGTGACCACACTAAAAGGGACAATAATAGATATACACCGTACCACCAGAAGTGGTTCAACTCAGAGAAGGGTAAAGGTCCCCAAAACAAATTTTTAAAGAAAGATGAAGATGGATGCCATAGATGTGGTATGACTGGACATTGGGCTCGTATCTGTCGTACAGATAAGCACTTGGTTGACTTATATCAATGTTCTATAAAAGAAAAAACAAAGAAATTTGAAACAAATTTTACTGAACCATCATATGCTTTAGATTCTATAGATGGAGAAGATATTACAAGTCTTGATGTTTCTGATTTCTTTGAGGATTCTAGTGATAGAGTTGATCATGAAAGTGTTCCTTTTTAATTAATGTATTACATTTATCTTATTATAAAATATTTTTATATTCTGCAATGTTTTGTAGTAATGAAAGTTTTATTTATTCTTTTATACTTGTTATAAATTATTGATGATATGATTTATCTGAGAATGGAAATGGAGCATCCCTGAAGGATCACCCTAAATCAATAATTTTATTGAGTATCTCATATGAGTGATACTTGTACCAAAAATTCATTATGATTTATGCACTTGAAGTTGCATAATTGAAATTGTGGAAAGAATATATATTTGAATGAACGTCTCGAATGTGCTTCTAAAGTAGCAATATGAAATGCAAACGTTCACAATATATTCTAAATCTGTATCAGTGACTGAGTAAAATAATGAGCTTTTGATAAGAATCATTATTCACGTCTTACTAGATCTACATCATTCCCTGAATTGAATGATAATGAATTTATATCATTCTATTCCCTGAAGTGAAAAGAATGATGCGTTTCATTCAAAGAAACTAAGAGATTGGACGTGATAATGAATATCTTTTTGGGCCAGAAGCTCGTATTGGAAAAGTTGTAAGCTTTCTCTTTGAAATGATATTATACAAATTATTAAATCAAATATTATGATGCATCAAAAGGTGATATGATATTTGTATCTTTTTATGGTTATCTTGATCATCCAAAATCAATTACGGTAAGTCGAATGATTTTCATATGGACGTCCATAAAAGAACCAGAAGATTCTTCTACTATAAAGTTTTACCACCAGAAATGAAAAGAAAAATTTGTTTGAAGCAAATAAGATGAAATTATTCGACGTTATCTTGATTATCATATGTGAACCAGAAGTTCAGATGATAATTAAATTTTGGATACAATAAAATAAAAATGTCTCATATTCTAGCTGCTAAAATCCCAGCGAGGATTGAAGCCCCTGTAGGACAATTAAGAAATTCAGCAGTCTAAAGACATGTATAAAGGCATGTGAGACTTATCGATACAAAAGATAGAGTATCTCAAAAGAGAAAGGCACAAATAATTTGGTACTCCTGAAGAGGCCATACCCACAAAACAAGTAATAAAGTCCATCCAAATTATCTGTATAAAATTCTCCTATATAAACTCTTGAAGAGTACCTCCTGAAGAGGTTTTTCATGAAAATGTCTTCCCTTGAAGAGGGACAGGTACCTAAAATAACGAGATCTCGTTATATTTCATGAATAATGGAGAAATTATGGATAGAAATAAAATTGTTGTCGACAATGTATTTCCATATGAGATGGAAATTGACATTACCAGAAGTAATGATGAAAGTGAATCAAGAATCGTCGAAGAATACGACGTAAAATATTGGCCAAATTTGAAAGAAACAATTTCTGCAGAATTGATTCACTAGTAAAATATGATGCATCGGGACTTGAAGTCCAAACACCTAAAGAGGTGATGCTTGTTGAATGTCAGTGGGTATTTATGGAAAGGAAATAAAAATGTGATATATAAATCACGAGTCAGTTTCTCAATTCCTGCAGAATTGATATCACTAAGCAAAATGTGATAAATATGGACTTGAAGTCCAAACACCTAAAGAGGTGATTTTTGTTAAATATCAGTGGATATTTATATATATGATATAAAAAGTCTGAAACTTTTAATATGAAAATGTGATATAGAAATCACAAATTATTTTCTCGAAGAAACAATCTTGATATGATTTTAAAGTGGTTGAAATCATATTGAGATTTTTATTAGCTTGAAAGTTACCGAGAGTTTGGATATGCATGATTAACTGCAAATTTATATGGATCATTGGATCATGATATATATATGAAAATCCCTGAAGGATAGAAAATGTCTGAAGCTTCTAATATGAATACATCTGGAAATATGTATTCTATCAAGTTTCAAAGATCCTTATATGATCTAAAGCAATTCAAACGCAAATGAAAACAAGCTATTATTGCAGTTTATATATATGATTTAAATGTCATTGAGACTCCAGAAGAGCTCATAAAAACTGCACATATTTGAAATATAAATCTGAAACCCTTGCGGCTTCAAAGGGAAGATGGATGATGTTATTAGTCATGAAATACCATCTTTTAATATAATTAGTATTTCAGATTCATATTATGGGTTTGATATGAAGTGTGCATTATTAAAGAAGAAATAAAAAGGAGCACACAGAACATCTACCAAAAGATAGAAACATAAATATGAATATTTGTGAAATATTATTTTATTATCTTGAAACAAGAATTACAGAAATTTGAGGCACTTTGCCTCATTCTTTAAACGCTCTTGTTCTTCAAGAATCTGCATGGCATCCCTATCTAAAGGTGTGGGCAATCGAAAATAAGATTTAAGCAAGGATTTTAAATTCCTATTCTCTTGCTTTATTGATTCTATCTTCATGTTGGACTCCAGAAGAAGTCGCTGAAGTATAGCAATATTCTCGTGGAGATTGTCAACTCCACAAGTTCTGGATTGCAGTCGCTGAGAAAATGCGACAATGGATGATGAGTATCGGGTACCGAGACTCACAAGCTCATAGATAGCTTCATTATCTGACCTATAAGTCAGATCATTATATTGCATAATAACACCTGTGGTAGAAGCAGGTACAGCTGATGAACGAGATGCAGAGTACCTCATATATTGGCCATGAGAAGATCGCTGAGCCATTGTAGGATAAGAATGCAGAAAGAGATTGCAGAGTAAAAATGCAGTATGATTACAGAAAATTGAAGAAGATGAGATGCGAATGAAGATGAGCTGAATATCTCTTTTATAGAGAAAATTATGATATAGCATCTCTCGTGAAGTAAGAGAAAAGAGACGAAATATAGCTTCATAGCTCTGCGGCGCCTGACAGCACGCCTGACAGCTGCGGTGCCTGACAGCAAGCCTGACACCTACAGAGGAGTTGAAAATCCGCGGTGCTTGTCTGATCTTAAAAGGCTAGCCACCGTTTTTATTAAAAAATGAGGTTAGCTGTTTAATGTTGATGAATTCTCTACTAACTGTGTTATTTACAAGAATTCCAGAAGAGTACAACTCCAGAAGAGTAGTGATGGGCATAAAGATCCAGTTGTGATTATTTTATCAATATGGATCAAGTCCACAGTTAGTTGGATGTACAAATGCGAGTTATCTTTCAGATACACACAAGAAGATCATTGCAATTCATGAGAAGAAAGTTGAAATTGATATCAAGAAGGTACGGTCAAGTAAAAATCTGGCAGATTTATTCACTAAAGCATTACCAACTGCAACATTTAAGAAGATTATGCAGAACATTGGAATGCGGAGGTTTGAAGACCTGTTATCATGCACTTTTCAGGGGAAGTAATGTCTTGAAGACTTGTGCTGATTGTACTCTTTTTCATTCGCTAAGGTTTTATCCCACTGGGTTTTCCTTTGCAAGGTTTTAATGAGGCAATCCTAAAGCACTCGGCGATACACATGAATACTGTACTCTTTTTCCTTCGCCATTGATTTTTTCTCATAGGGTTTTTCCTTGGCAAGGTTTTAACGAGACATATTCTTTAAATATGGTCATCCAAAGGGGAAGTGTTATAAACTATCTTGAATTGTATGACCACATTTATTTAGTCGTCAATGCATAGTGCTAGCATAGTATTGCATAGTAACTGGCATAGTGAATGGTCGACATATGCACAGTGCATAGTGTCAGCATAGTACTGCATAGTAACTGGCATAGTGAATGGCCGATATATGCACAGTGCATAGTGCCAGCATAGTACTGCATAGTAACTGGCATAGTGAGTTGGCCGACATATGCATAGTGCATAGTGCCAGCATAGTGCAGCATAGTAAGCTAGCATAGTTCCCTTTGTACGCCTATATATATCGTTGAATTCTTTAAAAAATTCATAAGTTTCATAACTTCTCTGAGCTCTATCTCTCTCTCCTTTTAGAAAGTTTTATAACAAATCTATCTCTCTCTTTCCTTTTCGATAGTTTTATAACAAATATTATATAATTCAAATTATATTTGGTCAGAATCTTTAATTTTCTTTAAATATATAATAATCAATATTTTATATTTTTCGTCAAAACTTTGGTAGTTCCAATAGTCATGTACCCCTCGCTAATCACGCTCTCTCTGAACAATATTTGTTCCCTTTCTTTCCTTGAGAGCCCGGTTGGTTATCAAAATTTAGAACATCTCATTTTATTATTATAATTATTTTAAATTTTTATATAAAATATAATAAATAATTAAATATTTTTAAATTTTAATATAAAAATAATATTAAAAAATTATATTATAATAATATTTTATTTATTATTATTTAAAACATTTCATTTCATTTTATCTGAATTTTAAAACCAAACGAGTCATCAAAAAATTTCTCTTTTGAAGAGCTTCATAATGGGAAATGTATTTATTAGTATTATTTTAACTTAATAATTAAGTAAGTATTTTTTAATAATATTATAATTTTTTTAAAAAAATATTTAAAAATATTAAAAAATAAATATAAAAAAAAAAACTTTAAAAAAGATACATCTTACTGCCCGCGATAGCTGTAGTGCCAACCTCAATAATAACCAAAAGATCATCCCTTTCAAGCAGTAAAGTCCTCCGACTACAAAACATGCAACAACCTATACTAAGTAAGGACTGAGACAATTATTTATATATAATCTCTGTTAGGGGTAAAAAACCCCAGGCCCATATGGCACTAGGCCAAGATTCTCTAAGTCCTAATCATCATCCGAGAGTTGAATAAGAGAGAGTTAAGGCAGACACTAGGAAAAAGGAGCCAAAGCCACGTGGACAAGACCAAAAGCTAAATGGAAGTTAGTCAGGTGCGCAAGTGACGTAACTCTGTCATTCCTTAACACTTCCAAACTCCGAATAAGAAGCGATCAGACCAGAGAAGAAGGGGACTTCTTCCATGTGACTCTTAACTTCTTAAACCTCGCAATAAGAGCTCTGATGAAAAAATGATATATTCTTAAAAAAAAAAAAAAAATCTTCGACCTCCATTACAAAAGATATATCATAAAAGACTATATATAATGATATTATACTAGTTTTACCATCCAAATGATCTATGGATATAAGTTTAGTATCCAACTATGTAAATTTGTATGTCTCGTCTCTTTTTATATTTTTTATATTTATTTTTTATTCACTCTAATAAATATACGTATTGATACTGTATAGCCACTCTAGCTACTGCTAGATGTTCCAAACCACAACGATCTAGACCTGAATTGTCACTATGAGTTGAAAATGATTATTTCTCTTATTTTCGGCCTATTGTGTAATTTTTGACATTAATATTTGGTATTGTCTATGAGATCGACTTATTTTCATCATCGAAAGTGGGAGAATGATGATTTTCTGGCGTGCAAAATAATCTCCTGATAAGCAGATTAATTTTCTCTTAGATAAGTATTGTTAACCTCCCATTCCTCATTTTTATTAGTACTACGGCTGAGAAGACCAAGAGCTGAGAACCCAGTACCCGAATGTGTACCCAAACATGCATTGTGCACTTGGAGTATGAACGTGGGCATAGACCAAGCATGCACTGTGCACCTATGTGCATACTGCACCGTGGGGACACGAACGTGCATGGCAAGCACAATGCCATACACGGTAAGAAGGGTGCACGATTAGGCATTCCTCAGCAACTGACCGTGGGCCCGACAGAGGCATCGATAGAGTCTTTTGTCCCCGTTGTGTCGATTAGCAACCAAGGAAGTCATGCACAAAGCTGCTAGTAGGTGCATATCATCGTGCACCTGAGTTGCTCCTCGCCAGTCTTGGGCCCAATGGACGTGATAGCGGCCACCATGTGGACTGTAGGAACTCTTTGTACCCGCGAGGGTTTATGCCCAGGGTTGCGGGCACAATTTGGATATTGGGTGCATGTCACCGTGCACCCATGTGGCATGCGGCAACACACTGCGAGACCAAGGAAGATATTGGTGGCCTCCAAGTTGATCGCTAGCATTTCCTTCCACTGTAGGAGTTGTCCCTCACCCACAAGCTGTGCTTGCCGTGGCCATGCACATGGTGTGCATCCATGAGGCTTACGGCTGTCAATCGGGTGCCAAGCGGATATGGCGCTGGCCAACTCTAGGGTTGACGGCATTCTCTGGCCCTGCCTAAGTGGTACCTAGCTAGGGCAGGCAATGACCTGCTGCCATGCATCGAAAGTGTCCTGCCTATTATGCATATAGGTGGGCATGGGCTCGACGACCCTCTATAGGAAGAAGCCCCCTCGGCCACCACCGTCGCCCAACCTCCCTATGGTTGCTCGGCCTCAGTCCCTCAATGAGCTGGCTGGCTATGAAGTCCCTTAGCCACTTCTCAGCCACCGTTATCTACTCGCCCAAGTTGCCTAGACTGACTTCCTCAACTGCTTGAGGTTGCTTGGCCACAGGGTGTTTCTCGGCCACTATGAGTTTCTCTAGTCACCTCTCACTCAGCATGTACGCAGGCAACCATCCCACACACATATTGGCGGGCAAGAACATTCTCGGCCTAAACTTGCTCAGTAAGAGCCTCTCGCTCTGATGCACTATCCCACCATGCACATGGGCGAGCACCCACCATGCATAGAGTTTCCTTGAGACCACGCCATGTAGAGGTCATGAGACCACACCATCCCTAAACACCTATGATAAGTCCTAGTAACTTATGGTGCCATGAAAAAAGGGTGTAGAGGTCAGGAGACCATGCTACCCTTAAACACCTATGACAAGTCTTAGTAGCTTGTGCTATCATGAAAAAATGGTGCGGAGGTCACCAGACCACACCACCTTTAAACGCCTATAACAAGCCAAAGCTCCTTTCAGGCCAAAAACATTAATAGCGCAAGTAAAACAGGAAGGAAAGGTAATTATGACTAAAATGAAAAGGTGGCCAAAACAGAAGGTGTCTAAAAGGGTTATGCCAAAATCGTCATCACAAAGTTAAAAGTAAACCAAAAGTTATTATTATAAGAGTTTGTAAGACGGATTACAAAAGGTACAATAGGAAAGGCAAAAATACATAGGGAATTATGAGGCATCATTTCCAGCGGGCGGTGGCAAAGGAGGGAAGCCCTTGAAGGTGTCTGGCATCTCATCTCACAAGAAGGTGTCAACGCGGCAGTGGGTAATTGCTTTAGGATGAAATAAACCCCGATCCAAAGCTACGAGGTTAATAGAAGGGTTAGTAAGGAGATGAGACTTGAGCCTCAAGATGCCAACACCCTAACCGTAGGTGAACGCATGATCTCTGGTTGAGGGATAAAGGTTAGTTTGGCAAGCAGGCGTGCAACTTCCGCTCAGGCAACAGTTAGTTCATTCTTCTTCTTAGTCAACTGTTGGCCCTTTGCAAGGAAGGCCAAATGAAGTTTCTTCAGCTCCTCGCCAGAGTCCTTACGATTCTCCTTGTATTGTTGATGATGTTGCCTAAGTTCTGCTAAGGCCCCCTGCTCCTCGGAAAGGTCAAGAGAGGTAAGGCGGCTCTTCTCCACAACTATTGCCAACTCCTGGACCAGCATGAGTCTAACTCCATGGTATTGGCAAGGAGGTCAACACTTAGGCGGGCCAATTCAGACTCAAAGTCCTTCTGGGTGCAGAGAGCTAGGCCCTAGCAGAGTCCTTTTAGTATTTTAAAAGCCTTAAGGTGAATTCATCTCTGACCTTCGGCTCTTGGGCACGGTGTACTTCGTTACTAAGCCCGAGGACTTCGTGTTCAAGAATCTTCAGGTCACCGTGCAGGGAGTGAAAATAGCCCTTTGACTGTTCTAGTAGTATTTCCAACTCCCTTTTCTTCTCGGAGAGCACCTCCATCTCTGCTTTCTCCACTCTCCATTTCTCCAAAGGCGACCTTGGCAATATAGCACAGCCTCCGCCTTTCTCGGACTTCCTCCTCCAAGCGAGCCCGGTTTGCCATAATCCATGTCGCCAAGTCATTGGTTCCCTATGAAAAAGACAAAATACTCAGGTCAAAATTACAAATGAACAAACAAGGAAGAAGAACAAGTCCTATTGTAACAGTACCTCAGAAATTCAGTCCTTTAACTGGCTGGCCATCTCAGCAGTGGCCTCAGCTTGGGCATTGGTGGAAGAGGAGGAAGCACTACCGTAAATCTCCTCAAGACCATGGACACCCCCTGGTAGAGAACTCTCGTTAGGTTTTGGTGTTGAGTATGCCCCTCCTTCTAGGGAACACCCGAGACCCAAAGACGGGTGGGTGGCCCTGGTGTACTCCAGGTCAGCATCAATTAAACGGATGTCTTTGCCCATTAGACCACTTAAGCCCTCGAGAAGAAGGGACTCAGTATCTCCACCAAAAGATGGGGTGAAGGGGGAAGGAATGCAGAGGCACTCACCGCTAACATTTAGCGAAGGGGTAGTGCCCCTTAAAATGGTAGGTGGCGGGGTCTCGAGGAGGGGGTTGCTAGCCTCCGCTTCTTCGTGCACTTCCTTGTGGTGAGGCAACATGTTGCTACTCAAGCTGCCAAGGCTTTCACTCCCGTAGCCCAGGTTTTTTGTGCTTGTGAGAACAATGTTCACCCCTCCACTTAGGGAGATACTTGCTGGTTTACCAGGCACACTCCAAGTTGTGGGAAGTACAAGATTTCCCGTCACCGGGAGAGGGGGGGGAGCAGACTCCCTCGCCCATGTTGGGATCTAGGTTAAGGGCGGTGGCAGCTTCAGCATCTAACTCGCCCTTCCCCACTAAATCCTCAAATATGGGGAACTCAAAGGTGGGACTGGATGCCAATGTGTGCACCTGTTGGGGAGTCTTGAGTTTGAAGGTGGCGGCTAGGTCAAAAAGGGTTAAACTAGTCAGACCCTCAAAATCTCCCAGGCATGGGGAGTGTGACCGTATGGGAAAGGTGCTAGGGATGGAGGGTGGAGTAATGAATGGCATGGTGGATGTTTGGGAATGGTTGCCCACTGGGGACGTCATAATTTTTCTTTGTTTTGGAATAGGGGAAGGGGCGTCTTCGAAGCGAGCCCTCTTCCTTTCTTTCTCTTCTTTTTCCTTCTTCTTCTTTTCTTTCACCTTTTCCTTTTTCTTTTCTTTCTTCTCTTTCCTTTCTTTCTCTTCTTTTTTCTCGGTTTGTCCTTTCTTTTCTTTCTTTTGTTGCATAGCTTGGTCATCCTTGTCCTTTTTTGGAGATTTTTTTGGCGGAGAGGGTGAAACTATAGCCAGAATCATGAACAAACGCCCTTGAAGGTGGGAGCAATTAGGGGATAGTAGGAAGCGATCAATGTGGGTGGGTATCAACAAGAAGTTAGTCCAAAGATTGTCAAGGTGAGGCTCAGCCCAGGCATGAGCAGTTTCAATCCGGGTAAGTTCCCAATTAGATAGGGGTTCCATGCTCACCCACAAACCTTTTTCATCATGAATTACACCCTAATTAGCCCTAATTGGAAAATCTCGTTGGGGGGTTTTAGAGGCAGTAAAGTCCTAGCCTTTGCCAGTAATGAAAAAGTAATTACTTGTCCAATTCTTCGTATTGGAATATTGGGATTCGTACAGGGCTAGCATCTGTCCTTAATCTTTCTTATGGAAGCTTAGGACATTACCCTGGCAGTCGGCCTCAAGTTGTAGAAGGATATAACTTTTCGAGCGGTTAGATTTGGGCAAAATTCCCTAAAGGCTCCAAGGCCATAAAAACACTATTTAGGCACAGAGAAGGCCCTTAATGTGAAGGGGTGGAGGGGTGGAGTTGAGCAGGGGCCAAGCGAAGGAGGTCCAGAATGTCCCATAGAGGGCAACAAAAAGGAAGCCTTAACCCATGGGCCAACAGAGCCATAATCAAGGAGACCTTACTTGAAAAACCCTCATCGTCACAACGCCCTTGTGAGGGAACTTCTAGTAGTTTCGTGTTGGGAATGCAATATTCTTTCCCAATCGTTGCCAAATCCCTCTGGCTAAGAGCTAAATGCCACCCAAATCACTTGTAAGTAAGTTGGGATATCCAAGATGTAGGATGATTGTACGTCAGTAAGATGTGTAGAAATGTCGTCGTGTTCAGCCATGGGAAGAGGTGGTGAAGAGTAGTCAATGATTGGAGAAGGAGGAACGTGCGAGAAAGAAAGAATCAGAGAGAAAGCACGAGCAGGAAGGCATAGGCAAAAAGAAATCGTACAAAAAGAGGGGAAAGTGAAAGGGTCAAAGGCAATATATTTGAAAATCGAATACAAAGGGTTAGCTGCCTTAGGCATCATTGTAGTGCCCATATTTACGTATATTTTTACTAAATGATTATCTAAATTATTATAATAAGTGATTCTTTCATTTTAAATTAAATGTATTTTTCGTTGTATTATTTTATGATTTTAAAGTTGTGAGATTTAAATAATGTATTTTCTTGATATTAATAATTATTTCGCATTTAAATTACTCTCTGACTTAAATTATTTTATTGTTGGGCTTTAACTATTTTATTTTATTAATATTGAATTGTAGTGTTTTTATTTAGATTTTATTTATTTTATTGTGCTCTTTATTTTAAAATAGTTTATTGTTAAATTCTAATATTTTATTTTATAAAGTCACTGTGTCTAAATTATTTCATTTAATTCGTCGTTTAAAAATTAATTTTCGTTGGATCAATTTGTAACCCCTAGTTGAAAAGACTGGACGTCACTTTCTTTCCATTCATTTTTCTTTTTCCCCTTTTCTTTTTCCTCCTCTTTTTGTTTTCCTTTTTTCTTCTTCCTTTTTCTTTTTTTCTTTTTTCTTCCCTGCTCTTTCTCCCTCCTGCGAGTGACGTCCCCTTCCTCTCTCTCCGCCCATTTTCTTTATCAGCCCCTAGCACTGCCGTCGCAGTCACCACCACTACCGTTCTACTCCCCTCTAGCTAGTGAACACTTTCTTCCATTTTCAAACCACCTAGTGCCACTGTTAGCCTCCGCGAACTCCTCAAAGCCGCACAGCTTTTAAGCCGTTCCACAGCCGTCGCTCCACCTTCGACCACTACTTTTTTATCACTTCATCACTGACCTCTTGCCGACTTAACCCACCCATTTCCAGCTCTGATCCATCTCTGAAGCAACCCTCACGAGTTTAACTCCGTTTTGGCATTTTTTTTTCACTTCCACCATCGTTTTCGCCGCCACCCATGGCTAACCCTCACTTCCACTAATTTCATAAACATCTCTAAGCTATTCTCTATCAATCCCAAGTCTGGGTTCGTCCCCATTCAAAAGTGGGTATTTTTCAACCCACGGTCACAGTGTATTTTGCACTGTTACGTTGCTTTTTTGACACCTTTTGCAGCCCATTGATCATTCAAAAAATATTATATAACGCTGTAAGTAATTTTTAAACTTCCTTTTAAATTTAAATATATTATTACTTTTACAAAAAATTATGACTGATTGGTTATACTGGACTGAATACGAGGAATCGGGGGTCAGATGGATTTGAGGGTTAAGTTATTTATATTTAGATGAAGTTGGTTTGTTGGTTATCTTTGTGTCATGTCATTTGCATTGCATGGTGCATGCATATATATGTGTTGAATATTGAAAATTGGGTTTTCATGCATAAATGAATTTTTTGGTGCGTGTATATCACGACCCCAAGCTGAGATGGGGTATTATCTCGGTGGAGCTCCTTTAGTCATTCGGAAGTGAAAAATACTGAGTGACATCACCTGAGTTGTCAGGATCATACGATACGATAACGCTGTCATGCCGATTCCATGGTCCCTCAGCTAACGGGGACTAGAGGATGCCTGGTTATCGTATGCGCTAGGCGCGGAGCTAGGTATCACTCGTGTAGATGTCACATGCATATCGTTACCTACGGTGTGGCATACGAGCCAGAATGTGTGGATGATCCCTAGGGGAGATCATGGTGCATACAATAAATTGGAAACTGGTTTTGATATTAGATATGAGTCATTTTCTGAGAAAATGACGATTTTGATTAAAGGATATTTGTGGGTCAATTTCTGGAAAAATGAAAAGATTTTTATAAGTGAATTTTTGTAGATCATTTTCTAGGAAAATAGTAGATTTCTTGTTTGAGCCATTATTTGAAATAATAGCGAGGAAATTTTTTAATGGTAATATTGCGGGTCATTATCTAGAATAATAATGAGAAAATGTTTGTAATGGAAATGTTTGGGCCAAAAATGGGATTTTTGGCGTGTGTTGGAAAAATATTTATTTTTGGAAAAATATCATTTTTGGATCTCATGCATATGACATTTTTTTTATACATATTGTTGAGTTTTAATGTATTTTTATCTTGTGAGTATTTGGATGAGTACTTACCTGTGGTACCCTTTTTGGTACCAGAGATTTTGATGCAGAGAATGAGGAGGCTGAGCCTGAGGAGGCGACTTCGCCGAAGGAGTGATCAGGGATTACTCGTGGATTGTGATTTATTTCCTGCTTTTGTTTATTGTTTTAATTTGTGTTGTATTTATGCTGGTTAATAGTAATAGTTTTAGTATGCTTATTTTTTTAGCGAGCTTGTATTTAAACAAATTCTGGTATTTAGTTGACCGACTTTAATTATTTGCTACGTTGTTTTGTTGTACACGTGTTGCATATATATACACTTAACATGTGGCGATAAGATGTGTAACCCCTGTTATCATCATACCGGACGCCTTTATTCCATGTGTCCGTATGTGGGAGTTGGGGACGTCACAATCATGACTTGATAAATAAGCAAAATGGTAACCGTTTCACATAATCCTGTAACCGTCTCCACGTCAACGGTAAGTCATGAGTATCCCTATTTGTCAAAAACTAGAAGTAGCAAGATGAGAGGTGTGATGGGACAGCAGGGTTACCGACGGTTTTGAAAATGGGCTCAGGGGTGGTTAAAAGGGTCTGAAATGTAACAGCCCATTTAATCCACAACAATGGCAGAGTTCACATTAAAAAAGTAAAAAATAAAATAAATAAAAAAAGACCTTGCTTAGGGAAAAACCAATGATGTTTCACAGTAGAAGAAAATTCCTCACGCCTTGGAGCGAAGAGAATTAGCGGGAGAGTAGGAGGATCCATTTAGTGGTTTCAGCCCAATGAGAAGACTTTTTGTCATATGGCCCAAACTAGAAGTTCCAGGAATCTATGCTCTGCCTTGCATTGAGAGATAAGAATTTCAAGCATGTATGTGGTTAGTTTGGTTATTCAAGGATATTCCACATTGATAAACATCACAAGAGCATAATCTAACTATAGTGTTGATCTAATTCAACTTAAAACCTTTATATATATAGCAGGTAATTTTAAAGACAATCTTGATACGAACTCTTGATTACTTGGGAGAGATTTTCTACTAACTTAAGTATCGAAGTGTTTACAGACATATCACACTGACATTTTTTTATATCTTGCATGTGAACAGTTATGTTTGAAGTGGTTGAACACATCCTTATCATATATAATTAAAATGTCTGAATCATGAAACTCTACTGAACCGAAAGGAATCTTACTACCGCATATATGGTCCTAATCAATACAAGACAGCTCTTTTCTTTTTGTATGTTTTTGGGTCTCCAGCCATAAATTCAACTGCTTCTAGCTAGTACTTGGTTTGGCTGAAACTGATCAATATCGTCCGTCCTCGTGCCTAGTGGGACCAATTGATGCGACTTACAAGTCACGTGTGGGCGGAGATTTCGTTAGTGTGTGTAGCGGATTAAAAACGGGAGGATCAAAATGACCCAAGTGAAGTCAAGTGTAGAAGCATGAAAAACTCATTTTCAAAATTAAAAATAGGGTGTAATCCATCCCATCGAAAAGTTAAAGCATTGTCTCTTCCTTTAAAGACTATGATAGAGTAATCTCACTATTACTCTCCAGTCTCCACTTTTTGCACATTAGTCTTCTCTCCCACTGTTATTTATGAATATATCCTGTTTCCACTATTTCAGTACTGAGTATGATCAAACAATTATATGTATACCCTTTGAGTAAAATTTATTTTGTTTCTAACCAGTTATAGCCAAAAATGTCAATGTCAATAGTTTATTTTTGACTCATAATAGAGCTTTTATTTGTCTGGGCAATCATTGCTTAGCTCAAAGTTCTTTAGTTATATTTTTGCTTGGCAATTCAAGAATATCCTCTCAAGCTCAAAGGTTACGCCATACGATTATATCAAATATTACTCTATATGAAATGCATGCCTCTCATGTTGCATATATATGTGCCCTTTGTACCACTTTTCATTACGTAACCTTCTCTAAATAGCTTTGCTTATCTCAATCTAAGACAGTTTTTTGTTAGAATAGTTAGACTATAAGTCCCACATTGATTAAACGCTAGCTACATTGTATAGCCTTGTGTAGTTAGTAAATAGTTAGTCCCATATTGGTCAGGCATTACTTTTGTATAGCCTTGTGATCATATAATATATATATATATATATATATATATGTAGGTCACCTTGTATACTCTTTTTCATCTTGTGAGTAATAAATCATACCAATTCTATCATGGTATCAGAGCATCGCTTCAAGATGATCATTTAGTCAAAATTTTCTTTTTATTTTTCTCGTAGAGCTGCCTCAAGATCTCCCTTTGGAGCTCTCATGAACCACAAGAAGTTCTGCCACATGCCTCTACCCATTAGCAATGTTGGTGCCATGCATAAGCCAAGCCAGCTGCCTGGTGCCAACTTGAAATTTCATCATCCATGTGTCCTCCATGCTTATCTCAATCTAAGACATTTTTTTGTTAGAATAGTTGGACTATAAGTCCCACATTGATTAAACACTACATCGTATAGCCTTGTGTGGTTAGTAAATAGTTAGTCCCATATTGTTTAGGCATTACTTTTGTATAGCCTTGTGATCATGTATTTATATATATATATATATATATATATATGTAGGTCACCTTGTATATTCTTTTTCATCTTGTGAGTAATAAATCATACCAATTCTATCATGGTATTAGAGTATCGCTTCAAGATGATCATTTAGTCAAAATTTTTTTTTTTTTCCTCGTAGAGCTGCCTTTGGAGCTCTCATGAACCTTAAGAAGTTTTGCCACACACCTCTACCCATTAGCCATGTTGGTGCCATGCATAAGCCAAGCCAGCTGCCGGGTGCCAACTTGAAATTTCACCATCCATGTGTCATCCATGCTTATCTCAATCTAAGTCATTTTTTTGTTAGAATAGTTGGACTATAAGTCCCACATTGATTAAACACTACATCGTATAGCCTTGTGTGGTTAGTAAATTGTTAGTCCCATATTGGTTAGGCATTACTTTTGTATGCCTTGTGATCATGTATTTATATATATATATATGTAGGCCACCTTGTATATTCTTTTTCATCTTGTGAGTAGTAAATCATACCAATTCTATCATGGTATCATAGCATCGCTTCAAGATGATCATTTAGTCAAATTTTTTATTTTTATTTTTATTTTTCTCGTAGAGCTGCCTCAAGATCTCCCTCTGGAGCTCTCATGAACCTCAAGAAGTTCTGCCACGCGCCTCTACCCATTAGCCATGTTGGTACCATGCATAAGTCAAGCCAGCTGCCGGGTGCCAACTTGAAATTTCATCATCCATGTGTCCTCCACATTAGAACATTTACTATTGACTTTTTGGTTGACTAGGTTTTCCTTCTCAATTTTTTTGTCCTGATTTCATATTTCAGTTTGTTTTTGCATGATATCTCTCGAAATGTCTCAAAACAATAGTTCTCGTCCAATTTTCCATCATTTTGGATGGCACAAACTACACCATTTGGGTTCAATCTATGCGTAGTTTTCAAAAGGGTCGTAAACTTAAGCCCTATGTGACTGGAGATTTTTCAAAGCCTAATAAGGGCTCAACTGAGTCTGATGAAGCTTTTTGCAATCGTCTTCTTGATTTTAAGAGTAGTCATTATGAGATTCTTACATGGTTTCACAATACTACCACTCCCTCAATTAGTGTCTTGTTTGGCCCCTTTGACGATTCCAAGTCTGCTTAGGATATGCTTATCTCTCGCTACTCCTCGACCGATGGTTTCCGAGCATATCCCCTAATGCTTGGTCTTTGCTTGCTGAAGCAAGATTTGAGTCAAAGTATCAACAACTTTTTTGCTCGTATGCAGTTCTTATGAGATCAGGTTTCTCTCTTGAATATAGTTTGGAAGGATCCAGAAGATGGTAAGCTATATGTTGCCCATAGAGACCAACATCGACTTTATCAAGTCTTGATGGCTCTTCAGGATGATCTTGAGCCTGTCCTAGTACAACTTTTGCTTCGCAGTCCTCTTCCATCGTTGGAAAAAAC
The DNA here is from genome assembly GCF_018687715.1 of Carya illinoinensis. Lineage (NCBI taxonomy): Eukaryota > Viridiplantae > Streptophyta > Magnoliopsida > Fagales > Juglandaceae > Carya > Carya illinoinensis. The sequence continues at coordinate 34,606,330 of NC_056762.1, read as the reverse complement.
TATATTTGAGTTAGTTTGAGATGAGACTTGCCTGCAAATACTGTTGTCCCAAAATACCACTCTAGTTCTTGCAACCACATCCTCTAGTTCATTATCTTCTTAGCTAGAGTCTCTTAACAAGAAAGATACTCATAAACTCCCTTTCAAGAATTGAAAATATTATCGCTATTGCAAACATTCAGGGCACACTATTGAGAATTTTAGGCATCGCCTAAAGGCTCCTAAACCCATTGCAGTTGCTGCTTATACAAAGAGTCCTACTTCTTTCACTAGTCCCTCTAGTGAACCTTTTGAGAATACTTCCAATCTTTCCAGAGCTGATCTCGAGGATTTAACCAACCAGGCTCTTGTCTGTTCTGGTAGTGCACCCTCCTCTGCCCTTTCGGTCTTGCCAGGTAAAGTTTCTCCTTAGCAATTTGATTCTGCAAGTTACAATCACATGACACCCAATGGATCTACATTTACCAAGTCTACCCCATTATCACATTTCTCTCCCATACACACAACTAATGGCTCCACTATGATTGTTCAAACTATTGGCAATATTCATACATCCAATCTTTCTGTTCCTAATGTTTTCCATGTGCCTAAAATTTCATTTAATCTATTATCTATTGGCCAACTGTGTGAACTTGTTATAAAGTTGTGTTTGATTTTTCTAGTGTTGTTGTAAAGGATCCTTAAACCAATCAAACACTTGGGACTGGACATAGAGTTGGAAGATTATTTGAGCTCTCATCTCTTCACTTTCCAAAATTTGACGTTGTTGTAGTTACCTCCTTTTCTCCATCTTTACTTTAGCATTGGCACTCTCAGCTTGGTCATGCATCTGTGTCTTGAGTCCAATCATTGGTCTCTAAAGGTCTACTAGGATCAATGTCTACCAATTCTTTTTACTGTATTTCTTGTCAACTTGGAAAACAACCAACATTACCATTTAATACTAGTGAATCGATAGCCTCTACTTCTTTTTATTTAATTCATTATGATGTTTTGGGACGTTCTCTTCCTAGTATGAGTGGTTCATGATATTTTGTCATTTTTGTGGATGATTTCTCTCGTTATACTTGAATTTTTTAATGAAGTAGGGGTGTAATGACTCCGGTTCGGTCTAATTTTGTACAAATCTTGGGATCAAATCGGTATATATTGATTTTGCATTTCAAGAACTGATCCTAGACTTGTTACTCTTCTAAACCGATGCTTCCGATTCTACAGGTTTCAGTACGGTTCGATTTTCCAGTTTTAATCAAGTGCCAATGTAATTATTTAGATTATATATATAAATTACATATATTTAAGATTAAAGTTTTATGTTATAAATTATAATATATAATCATTTCATATATAATTATATATATTATATATACATATATAAATATTTTATATAATATTAAGTTATATATATTTTATAAATCGGTCTAGTGTCAAAAAGTTAAGAACCGAAACCAGACTAGATTTAGCTAGTTTTTAAAATGTAGGAACCGGTCCCGGATTGGATCTATTCAACATCGGGCCAACCAGTTTGGTCTGGTTCTCCGGTTCAAACTTGCACCCTTATAATGAAGTCACGTTCTGAATTATTAGGCATTTATTGAAAATTTACCAAAATGGTTGAAAACCAGATTTCCAAACTCATCAAAGTTTTTTCGTTTTCATAATGCTTTAGAGTATACACAATATGCATTTTATGATATCCTTATACATTATGGCACTATTTCTCACCTTTCTTGTCCCGGTACTTCACAACAGAATGAGAGGGCTGAATGTAAACTAAGACATATTCTTGTAACTACTCGTGCTCTTCTCCTATTATCATATGTGCCTACTCCCTTTTGGGGAGAAGCCTCTCTTAAGTCAGTCTATCTAATCAATCAACTGCCCTCTCCTATCCTTAATAATGATACTCTTTATGAAAGGTTGTTTGGCTCCATTCCTACATATCACCTATGATTTTTTGGTTCGGCTTGCTTTGTTCTACTTCAACCACATGAGCGCACCATACTTGACCCTCCTTCTCGATTGTGTTGCTTTTGTGGATATGGAATCGAATGCAAAGGTTATATGTGTTATGATCCTATGTCTCGCCGTCTTCAAATTTCTCGTCAAGTAGTTTTCTAGGAACATCGACTATTCCATGAGGTTGAGAAATTTTATATGTCATCATTCCCACATTTTTTGTGTTGATATCCTTGTTGAGACACACATCCCTAGTCCATCTCCTAATAATCTCTTTCCCCAATCAAGGTCACGCGAAACACACACATCTAATGATCCTAATGTCAGTCCAATTGAGCCGCAAGGTTCTAACCAATTTGTGGATCCTGTTGACAACCCATCTTTAGACATTTGTCTTTCCACCCTGTTGCCCAGATGACTAACAATAAGAGGGGGGGTGAATTAAGTTGTATTAAAAAAAATAACAATTATAAATCAAATATATAATATAAAATATAAACAAAATATGAAATAATAATAAATATAAAGAGTAAGGGTAAGAGAGAAGCAAACTCAGTATATTAACGAGATTCGGCCCCACTGCCTATGTCCTCGCCTCAAGCTACCACTTGAGGATTCCTAAATTCACTATTCAACCTCATTCAGGTGGAGATAGAAACCTATTACACCTTTGAACAACACCGCTACAAAGGATCCGTGTAGAACACCCTCTACACTTGCAATCACCTTACAAGTGGTGATTCAACTATTCCCTGTATAGAATACTTTCTACACGTACAAGGATTATACACACCCTTTTTCTGATACAAAAGCTGATAGTAGGTAGGTTATAAGAAAACATTCCTCAATGAGTGAAATAAGAACAATACAACACAAACTATATCTCTCAAAATGAATAAGGATTAAGGCTCAATGCTTAGAGAATAGAGAATGAAAGTTTTGAATGAATGTTGTATGCTCTGGATATTGTAAATGTGAAGCTCTCAAATGATCTATTTATAGGCATATGAGACTTCATATTCAAATTTAAAAAGATTCACATGTCAAAGACAACATCATTCACTTTTTCAAAAAATTCAAATAAAAGGTTCTTCTTTTTCAATTGTCAAAGACAACATCATTCACTTTTTCAAAAAAAATCAAATCTAATTTTTTACTTTTGGCATATGACAAAATGAACACACTTTCCTTTTCAAAAAATTCAAACCTAATCTTTTACTTTTTGTATATGACAAAATGAGCACACTTTACTTTCAAATATTTCAAACAAAATCATCTACATTTTGTATAAGTCTAAAAAAGCACAATCACTTTTGAAAATATTCAAATAAAACATGCACATGTGAAAGATGACAATCAATCATCTTTAATATTTTCAAAGTTCAACCCTTTAATCAAGGCATGCACATGCAAAAGATGACAATCAATCATTTTTCAAAATTTTCAAATTTAATTTTCAAAAATATTCATGTACATGTAGAAAATGTATTTTAATGCTTTATGATAAAATATTAATTTTGAGCATTAATCCTAATTTCGAATTTTAAGAGATTTACAACATTACTCTATGATTTTAATGTGAACTTGTTTCCTTCTTGCTCATGCTTGGTTCTTTGATGTGCTTGATTCCATTATGTGAACAACTTGAGCTTGAAACTCCTTTATTCTTTGAATTCATTTGTTATCATCAAAATCCATGTGTAGATTTATAATCACATGAAACTTGAAATCTTGAGTTCAACAATCTCCCCCTTTTTGATGATGACAAATACTTGATAGAACTTGAAACCTGTATTAATACTTAAGCCCCCCTGAAAATATGCGTTAGTTTTTCAAGCAAAAGTATAAATATAATTCCAAGCATATATAACAAGTTTAGCAATTTAAATAATGTTAATGTTCTAGTCTAAAACTTCTCCCCCTTTTGGCATCATTAAAAAGGATCGGCAGCAAGTAAATGGACTGAAGAAAACGATGCGTTTAATAGTCATTGTAGATAGTTGAAAAAGGAGCCGTCCGTGACCCGACAAATGCTGCAAAGTCTCGAGGCCTAACTCTATGAATTTAGTGCGGCTAGAGATTTAAACAATCGCCTGATGTTGTTGACAAACGTGATTGAAGGATCTGAGTTGCTATAAAAAAATGATCATTTTCATCTATCGAATGCCAAAAAAAAATAATTGCTTCTTGACCTGAGTTCTGTTTTACCACAACGATAGAATGGCTGAGCAATTCTCTTCCACTAATGTTCCAGACTTGAATCAGGAACCCTTGACACATCAATCATCAATCTTCTCTCCTGAAACCGTCAATACCATGATAGGAGCAGTGAACCGTTTTTCTAGTAAGGCTGATTCTGAGATTATTGCAGAATCAAGAATGCTCAGTAGTCAATATGCTGCCTTTGTTACAATCATGTCTCGGAGGTTAATGGCGAGGATGAGTGAGATTGATCATTTTAACATGCAAATATTTGAGTTACGACAGAAGCTTGCTAATAAGGATAGTGAGAATAAAAGGCTAAAGCAAGAAAACCAAAAGTTGAAAAAATTTACAGATTGGTATGCTCATGATATGCAACCACGAATAGAGGAGATGGAACGAGAAAGGGTTCAGATACAAGGTTAACATCGGCAGATAACAGCAGAGGTTCATCGTTTACTAGAAAAATAGGGACAATCTACTGTTAATCTCGCTGGCTTAGTAAGAAAACTTTTGACAATGTGTGTTCAGCATATCTTGTATTTCTTTTGACTAAATAAGATTTGAAGAGACAATAGTTTGTCTTATTCTTTATGCTATCTCTATAAAATCAGTCCTAAAGTTCATCTAATTTGCATCAAGTTTTCATCTCATCTCTATAACTCATCTGCATTCCTTCAGCATTCTCGTTTTAAGCCTTCTATTCTTTTCTCAATGGCTCATTCTTCTAACATTTCTCTAGATCCATCCATGAGGCATTCTGCATCTCAACCTCCTATCCTTTCTGCAGCTGTCATTGGTGCCATGTTGCAGCAAGAAAATAATAATCTGACTAATAAGTCAGATTCTGATGCTATTTATGACTTGGTGAGTCTTGGGACTCGCTACTCTTCCTCTATTGTTGCTTTTTCTCAGCGGCTACAAGCCAAAAATCATGAAGTTGAAAAGCTCAAATAATAAATTGTTGTATTTCAACGAATTGTTCAAGAGTCTCACACAAGGGAAGGAATCATCCGGCAGAAGAATAAACAGTTGAAATCTTTATTAGATTCTTCATTCCGCTTGCCGGTTCCCATGGATAAGAATGACATGATATTGTATGAAGAGAATGAGCGTCTCAAACATGAGGCTAAAAATCTCAAGTTTATGTAAAAGTATTTAAAAAATCTATCTCTATTTTTATTGATTCTCGTCTATCTTTAAAGAGATATTCATAGCATGCATTATACCTATTTCTCTTCTAATCATACATAATCTATCTTCTGGTAGAGGCTTTGTGAAAATATCTGCTAACTGATCATGTGTGTTTGTGAATTCTAGTATTATATCGCCTTTCTGCACATGATCTTGAAGAAAATGATATCTTATTTCAATCTGCTTAGTTCTAGAATGTTGTATTGGATTCTTTGAAAGATTTATAGCACTTGTATTATCACATTTGATTGGAATGTGATTATACTTGAGTTTAAAATCTTCAAGTTATTGTTTCATGTAGAGAATTTGAGCACAACAACTACCCGCAACAACATATTCTACCTCAGCAGTAGATAGTGCAACAGAATTTTGTTTTTTATTAAACCAGGAAACTAATGCATGACCTAAGAAATGGCATGCTCCACTAGTGCTTTTTCGATCTATTTTATAGCCAGCATAATCTGCATCTGTGTAGCTGATTAGATCGAAAGATGTATGCTTAGGGTACCATAATTCTAAGTTAATTGTACCACTAAGATATCTAAGAATGCGCTTAACTGCAATTAAATGTGATTCGTTTGGAGATGATTGAAAGCGTGCACATAAGCACACACTAAACATAATATCTGGTCTACTAGCTGTTAAATATAATAAGCTTCCAATCATACCTCGATATATCTTTGAGTCAATTGGCTTACCGGATTCATCTTTATCAAGTTTAGTTGATGGGCTCATTGGTGTTCCAATTTCCTTAGCATTTTCCATCCCAAACTTCTTCAGTAATTCCTTAATATATTTTGATTGATTGATGAATGTCCCACTTTTTACTTGCTTAATTTGCAATCCGAGAAAGAATGTAAGTTCTCGCATCATGCTCATCTCAAATTCTTCCTGCATAGTCTTAGCAAAAACTTGACATATATTTTCATTAGTAGCACCGAAAATTATATCATCAACATAAATCTGAATCAAAAGAATATCATCATTTTCATATTTAATGAAAAGAGTTGTGTCGATTTTTCCTCTTGAAAAACCTTTTTCAATCAAGAAACCACTGAGTCTCTCGTACCAAGCTCTAGGAGCTTGTTTAAGTCCATATAGTGCTTTTGTGAGTTTGAAAACATGATTTAGGGAAATATGATTTTCAAAACCTGGAGGTTGCTCAACATATACCTCTTCATTTATAAAACCATTTAAGAAAGCACTTTTAACATCCATTTGAAAAAATTTGAAATCTTTATAACAAGCATATGCAAGTAGCATTCGAATAGTTTCTAATCTTGCGACAGGTGCATATGTCTCATCATAATCGATTCCTTCTTCTTGATTAAAACCTTGGGCTACAAGTCGAGCCTTATTTCTAGTAATGACTCCTTACTCATCTTTCTTGTTTTTAAAAACCCATTTTGTTCCAATAATAGTATGATTTTTGAGTCTAGGAACAAGTGTCCAAACATCATTTCTTTCAAATTAATTCAACTCTTCTTGCATAGCTAGAATCCAAGATTCATCAAGAAGTAGGGGTGTTCAACCGGGTACCGGACCGGGTATCCAGATATATCCGGCCCGGAACCCGGAGTTCAAATCCGGACCGGGTTCCGGCCCGGATATACCCGGGTTAAGACACGGTCCGAAACCTGGATTCATTCGGGTTTTTACAACCCGGAAATCCAGGTTCCGGACTATACCCGGTTTTTTTTTTTTTTTTTTTTTTTTCCAGAGTTTAAAAGCCTTTTTTTGTTTTTTAATTTAAATGCCTATATTTATATTAAAGACTTTTCAACAAACATCCATGTTGAAGGACATAAATTCCTTTATGTAAAAGCCAATATTTATTAAAAATAATGTTGAAAATCATACTTTTTTGTAAAAGCCTATATTTTATGAAAACTTTTTCTAAGTCATATTAAAAAGCATATATCTTAACATTCTTCAAAATAATAAAAATATATAAAAATGAAAAACTAAAATGCATGCAATCCACTACATATTACATTATTTTGTTATTTATACATTACATTACAAAATTACAATATATGAATTACAAAATCATTAGGATGGTCTTCCATCAATGATTTAATCTAACACCAAGAAGCAACTTCCAGTGATCTGACTGAAAAAGGATCCTGCAAAAAAAAAAAAAAAATTGAATACTTAGAAAAGCTATGTAGTCTTTAATCTCACACCAAAATTGTAATGCCAAAATTGTTGATGAGAACAAAACTCACCTTAAGATAAATTACAATTCTTCTCTTTATGGAACAGCAAGATAAATTACATTTCCAAGCTATGTTCCTCACAGTTCATAACAATAAGAATGACAAGTCAACAACAGGTCCCAACAGTACTTCATGATCAGAAACACCAGGTAACAAAAGGAAGATACTCAAATAATAAATCAAAGATGTCAACTGCAAAGCATGATGTACCTGTGAAATGGAATGGCACTTACCTATTAAGTCCATTTTATTATTTGAAATAATGGGCATAAACATATTTTGAGTAACTACAAGTATGTATATTAGTCTACTGTTTGTACTTTTTTCAAAACATTTTGAATGATATTGACTGAAACCATTCACAAACCAGCAAATACATTGAAGAATTAAGACTGACACCCCTGCTTTTTCTACACAAGCACCTTATGCTTCAACACTATCCTACCCATGACATGCAACTACAAGTATGTATATTAAAATTGATGCTACTGCTCGTCTATTAGAACTAAATTATGTCTATTAGTACCTGTTAAATGGAATGGCACGTACCTATTAAGTCCATTTTATTATTTGAAATAATGGGCATAAATATATTTTGAGTAACTACAAGTATGTATATTAGTCTGCTGTTTGTACTTTGGTCAAAACATTTTGCATCATATTGACTGAAACCTGGGTAAGAAGAAGTTAATGACATAAAATAAACCTGGGTAAACTCATGTAGAATATCTCTATACCTTGCAAGCTTCTGAGTTACAGAAGTTGCTGGTGCAGCAGATGCAGCACATCGACTCGTTGCATCATTTATATCCAGTAGCTGACAAAAAAAAGGGAAGATATTAAATCTCCATAAACATTTGTCCCTTAACAAGACCACAATCAGGGAGTAAAATCCAAGAAGACTTCCCCAGTCCCAAACTAAAAATAGCAATAAAAAAGAAAAAAATAAACAAAAATCATAGCTTTCCAGCTGTTAGGTCCCAAACCTGTTTGGTAGTAAGAGGAAGTTTCTGTTTAGACATGAAAGAAAAAACAAAAATCATACCACAAGCTGCACTCTAGAAGTGTGATCCATTATACCTTTACAACATTATCCAATCCAAATATTGGTGCTTGCTCATAAAATTCCACTTCCCAACTAAAATGGTTTGTTAGGCAGGCATTGTTGATAACAAGGTGGCACCACCCCTAATATCTCTTTGACCCTTTATTTTTAATTATTGGTGTTAATTAGAGATAATGACCTGTTCTGGATTTCTCAGGTCCAACTAGGGAATCCACAAACCCAATAATAAAATTTGACTTAACCCAACTAGCTAGCTAGATCATCAGGTACTCGATCGATCCTGTTAATTACCTATTACCAATTTCTATCATCTGGGTTTTGCTCAAATAACAGCTTACACATTATACCCATGTTTAACAAAGTAACAAAAAATACACAGATCTTTCAAAATAATAGAATATACATACCCGTATATACAACCCCACTGAGGAATCATGTCTACGAATTTGTAGCAGACTTTTTCCTCCAAATTATTTAGTAAATAATAAAGCACGTACGAGATGATCGATCGAGAAACATATACATCCAAGAAATCATAGTAGAGAACAAAAGCTAAACAAGCCCTAGTAGAAAACAAAAGCTAAACATATCCAAATCGACAAAAAGGACCCAAATCGCAGAGAACAAACCTTTGGGTCACGAGGATGACGGCGATGGCAAGGGATTCGGCGCTCAAAACAGATGGATCATCTTCTTCCCATATATGCTTTCCTTTCCATCAAGAAATCAACGAGATAGTGAAAAACCCAGGGGGGACACGGCGATGGATAGGGTTCCAAAGCTAGATTTCATGTGAGAGAGAGAGAGAGAGAGAGAGAGAGAGAGAGAGAGAGAGAGAGAGAGAGAGAGAGGGAGAGAGAGAGAGAAAGGGGTGGTCGGGACTCGAGGGGGGGAGACGGGCTGCTTGTGACACTGCGGCGGCTAGGGTTTCTAAGCTCCTTTCGCTTGAGAGAAAGACAGAGAGAGAGAGAATCGGGCTAGGACGCTCGATCGGGGACGGGGGGGGTTTTCCCTCTTTTATACAAACCCGGTTGTACCGGGTATTAAATACGGAACCCGGGTTTCATACCCGGGTCCGGACCGGATGTACCGGTTATTATCATTGCGGGTTTCGGCCCGGGTTAAAACCGGAACCGGAATCCGGTTATCCGGATTTCCGGGCCGGGCCGGATAAAATCCGGCCCGTATGAACAGCCCTATCAAGAAGTGCGTCATCAATATTTTTGGGTTCAATTTGAGATAGAAAAGCAGTATGATTGCAAATATTTCTAAGAAATGATCGAGTACTTAAACCTTGTGAAGGTTCTCTCAAAATTTGTTCCACTGGATGATCTTTCACAAATTTCCACTGTTTGGTTGCATCTTGTATTAAATTTTGATGATCTTTCCTGATGGCTCCATGTTGAACTTCCTCTATTGTTTTCTCTTTGTTGAGATTGAGACTTTCCGTGTTATTTATACCTCCTGTTTCTTCATCAATAGATTTCTTGGAGAGTGGAGAATTAGATTCATCAAATACTACATGCATAGATTCTTGTACAGTCAAAGTCTTTTTATTGAATACTCTATAAGCTTTACTATTAGTAGAATACCCGAGAAAGATACATTCATCAGATTTTGCATCAAACTTGTCTAAATTATCCCTATCATTCAAAATAAAACATTTGCATCCAAATACATGAAAGTAACCAATGTTGGGCTTTTTCTCATTCCAAAGCTCATAGGGGGTTTTATCTAACTTAGACTTTAGCATAACTCTATTTATAACATAACATGCAGTACTTACCGCTTCGGCCCAAAAATAACTAGGCAAGTTGTTCTCATTGAGCATTGTTCTTGCCATCTCTTGAAGAGATCTATTTTTCCTCTCTACTACCTCATTTTGTTGATGAGTTCGAGGAGCAGAAAAATTATGCACAAAACCATTTTCATCACACAAAGTTTCAATATTTTTATTAACAAACTCTTTTCCCCTATCATTTCGGATACTTGAAATAGTATAACCCTTTTCTTTTTGAATTCTCTATCTTTATGAGAAAGAAAGATGACCCAAGTATATCTAGAGAAATCATCAACAATAACAAATGCATAATATTTTCCTCCTAGACTTGCAACTCTATTTGGTCTAAAAAGATCCATGTGTATCAGTTGCAATGGTCTAGTAGTGGAAATATGTTTCTTAGTTTTAAAAGAAGTTTTTGTTTGTTTACCAAATTGATATGCATCACAAATTTTGTCTTTAAGAAAATTTGTTTTTGGTAAACCTCTCACAAGATCATTTTTTGAAAGTTTGGAAATAAGTTCCATGTTGGCATGACCTAATCTTCTATGTCATAACCAACTAGTTTCATTTTGAGCTAAAAAGTAAATAGCATCTGGTGAGGTAATTTCTTCAAAATCAATTGTATAAACATTATTGTTTCTAAAAGCAATAAAACAAATATTACAATCATGATCATTCAAAATAATGCACTTATCCATTTTGAAAGTAACTGTAAATCTTTTATCACATAATTGACTTATGCTCAAAAGATTATGTTTTAGACCTTCAACAAGTAGAACATCTTCAATTATGAGAGAAAATTCATTACCAATTTTATCTATTCCCACGATCTTCCCTTTCGAGTTGTCTCCAAATGTCACATGTCCTTCTTTTTTAGATCTAAGATCAAAGAACTTAGTCTTGTCTCCCGTCATGTGTCTTGAACATCCACTATCTAAAAACCATTTGTTTTTACTTGTGGAAGACTTCATGCATACCTATAAAAACAATTAAAATGATTTTTCTTGGTACCCAAGTTCTTTGGGTCCTTTATCTATTATTATTAGAAGAAACAAGATTTTTAAGTACCCATATGACCCTAATAGTCATTGTATGATTTCTTCTAATAGAACAAGTATGATAATTATGACCATTTCTATTACAAAAATTGCAAATAGCATGTAACATATATGAAAAACTTGAATGATTATAATAATATCCTTTTTTGACAAAATTATTTTTATGAAAAGAATTTTGAATATTAGTCTTTGATGTAGAATGATTATCAAAGAAATTTTTATAAGGTTTGTATTTTTGTTTTGGCATATATCCCAAACCTGCCTTGTCAAAAACACATCTTTGACTACCAAGAAGTTTTTCAAAATTTCTTTTTCCATTCGTAAAGTTTTCAACAATATTTTTTAAATTGGTTTTCTTCTTATTCAATTCAAGATTTTCATCTTTCAAAATGATACTTTCTTTTCTTAAAATTTCAATTTCATTTGTTAAAGAAAAATTTTTCTTTTTCAAAGCAGTATATTTGATACCCAATTTTTCAAATTCCTCATAAACCTCTTCTAAAACATTTTGCAATTCTTCATATGAAAGATTTTCAATATTATCAAGATTTGTTACCTCAATATCATCTTTAGCCATAAGACAAAGATTTGCTGATTCTTCATTGCTTGCTTCACTATCTGAACTACTTGAATCATCATTCCATGTAGCTTTCATTGCTTTCTTGCCCTTGTTTCGATCTTTCTTTAGCAGAGGACAATCTGACTTGATATGACCAGGTTTATTGCATTTATAACAAATTAAAGTGTCATTTTTACCTGAATCTTTTTTGGAAAACCTTTTGAAGGATTTCCTCAGAGGAGTTCTATTTTTCTTCAAGAACCTCTGAATTCTTCTTGTTATCATCGCAACTTCTTCATCTTTATCGTTATTTTCCTCATCTTCATCACTTTCACTTTCATGAGGAACAGCTTTAAGCGCTAAGCTTTTCTTTGGCTTTCCTTCTTCTTCTCCTTTTTTCAATGTGTACTCATGGGTGATAAGTGACCCGATGAGTTCATTGACTTCGAGCTTCTTGAGGTCTCTAGCTTTAAGAATCGTTGTAACTTTTGATTCCCAACGTTTTGGTAAAGAGTTGACAATTTTTCTTACTATCTCCACCTTGGAATAAACTTTGCCAAGAGCTGTCAAGCTGTTTATGATGTTAGTAAAACTAGTGTGCATACTAGAAATAGATTCATCATCATTCATCTTAAAAATTTCATATTCATGAGTAAGAATATAAATTTTTGATTCTTTGACTTGCGAAGTTCCTTCATAAGTTACTTTCAAGTTATCCCAAATTTCCTTTGCCGTAGCGCAATTCATTATTCTATTAAATTCATTTCCATTAAGAGCATTATATAATAAATTCATAGCAGTTAAATTTAAAGTATAAAGTCTATCATCTTCAAGATCAAACTCTTCTTCTTCCTTTTTGACCTTTACTCCATCAACCACTTTTGTTGGAATATAAGGTCCATTTACAATACATTTCCAGATTTCTCTACTTTGAGTTTGAAGAAATATTCTCATTCTAACTTTCCAGAATGAGTAATTATCTCCACAAAAGAGTGGAGGCCGACTGCTAGATTGACCTTCATCAAATGAAGCTGCAATGTTAGCCATAAGATTTTAACTCAAAAGATAGTTAATCTTATAATAGAGCTCTTAGCTTTGATACCAATTGTTGCCCAGATGACTAACAATAAGAGGGGGGGTGAATTGAGTTGTATTAAAAAAAATAACAATTATAAATCAAATATATAATATAAAAGATAAACAAAATATGAAATAACAATAAATATAAAGAGTAAGGGTAAGAGAGAAGTAAACTCAGTATGTTAACGAGGTTCGGCCCCACTGCCTACGTCATCGCCTTAAGCTATCCCTTGAGGATTCCCAAATTCACTATTCAACCTCCTTCAGGTGGAGATAGAAACCTATTACACCTTTGAACAACACCGCTACAAAGGATCCGTGTAGAACACCCTCTACACTTGCAATTACTTTACAAGTGGTGATTCAACTATTCCCCATATAGAATACTTTCTACACGTACAAGGGTTATACACACCATTTTTCTGATAGAAAAGCTGATAGTGGGTAAGTTATCAGAAAACACTCATCAATGAGTGAAATAAGAACAATACAGCACAAACTATATCCCTCAAAATGAATAAGGATTAAGGTTCAATGCTTAGAGAATAGAGAATGAAAGCTTTGAATGAATGTTGTATGCTCTGGATATTGTAAATGTGAAGCTCTCAAATGATCTATTTATAGGCATATGAGACTTCATATTCAAATTTAAAAAGATTCACATGTCAAAGACGACATCATTTACTTTTTCAAAAAATTCAAATAAAAGGTTCTTCTTTTTCAATTGTCAAAGACAACATCATTCACTTTTTCAAAAAAAATCAAACCTAATCTTTTACTTTTGGCATATGACAAAATGAGCACACTTTCCTTTTCAAAAAATTCAAACCTAATATTTTACTTTTTGTATATGACAAAATGAGCACTCTTTACTTTTCAAATATTTCAAACAAAATCATCTACCTTTTGTATAAGTCTAAAAAAGCATCAATCACTTTTGAAAATATTCAAATAAAACATGCACATGTAAAAGATGACAATCAATCATCTTTAATATTTTCAAACTTCAACCCTTTAATCAAGGCATGCACATGCAAAAGATGACAATCAATCATCTTTCAAAATTTTCAAATTTAATTTTCAAAAATATTCATGCACATGTAGAAAATGTATTTTAATGTTTTATGATAAAATATTAATTTTGAGTATTAATCCTAATTTCGAATTTTAAGAGATTTACAACATTATTCTATGACTTTAATGTGAACTTGTTTCCTTCTTGCTCATACTTGGTTCTTTAATGTGCTTGATTCTATTGTGTGAACAACTTGAGTTTGAAACTCATTTATTCTTTGAATTCATTTGTTATCATCAAAATCCATGTGTAGATTTATAATCACATGAAACTTGAAACCTTGAGTTCAACACACCCAGTTAATATCTCTACCAACACATCTTTGTGACTTTCATTGTTGTCATGCCTTGGCTACCTTGCATGAACCTCATTCCTATCGTGAGGCTTCTACTAACCCTTTTTGGCAGACTGCAATGGAGGAGGAACTTGATGCATTATCCAAAAATCATACTTGGGATCTAGTTGATTAAACTCTAGGAAAATCTATTGTTGGATCTAAATAGGTTTTCAAAATCAAGACTTATTCAGATGGGACTGTTGACAGAAATGAGGCTTGGCTTATGGCTAGAAGTTTTACTCAGAATTATGGTATTGGTTATTAAGAGACTTTTGCTCTTGTTGGTCATCTCACCTCTTTCCATGCTCTCTTGGTTGTTGTTGCATCTCGTCATTGGTTGTTATTTTAGATGGATGTTAAAAATGTTTTCCTTAATGGCAACTTGTACGAAGAAGTTTATATACAACCACCTCCTAGATCTTCTTACCCTCTAGACAAGGTTCTTCGTCTTCGTCAAGCTCTATATAGATTCAAGCTCCTAGGACTTGGTTTGCTCAATACCTTTGTAACTAGTCTTGGCTACTTCATCAGCTTTTACAACTTAGCCTTGTTTGTTGGTTGCATAGACCAAGGAACCATTCTTCTTCTATTGTATGTAGATGACATAATTATTACTGGAGACGACCTTATGGGTATTCAGGAGCTCAAATAATATCTTCATCGACACTTTGAAATGAAGGACCTTGGCCTCCTTAGCTATTTTTGTGATCTTTAGATTTCCTCTTCTTCTACAAGTTATTACTTAACTTAGGCCAAATACAATTCTGATCTACTTTGACATGCAAACTTAACTGATTGTAAGATTAGTGACACACCAACCAAACTCAATGCTTGTCTTAATCCTAAAGATGGCGAACCTCTACGTGATTCTACATTGTATTGACATTTCGTTGGTAGTCTTGTTTATCTTTCTATTACCTGACCTGGTATCTCATATGTTGTTCATCAAGTAAGTCAATTCATGGTAGTCAATTCAAAGCTTCTATTGTTGACACCACTTCAGAGCTTCTATTGTTGCAATGGCTTCTACAAGATATGGATGTATCTATTTCCATTGCCACTCCCATATATTATGACAATAGAAGCATTATTCAAATAGCTCGCAATGCTGTACTCCATGACCGAACGAAACATGTTGAGATTGATTGTCACTTTATCCCTAACCATCTTCTTCAAGACTTGTTGCAACTTCTTTCCATTTCTTACCGTAATCAGCTTGCAGATATTTTCACCAAGTCACACTCATTAGGGAGGTTTCATGATCTTATTAACAAACTCAAGTTGGTTTCACGTACTCTACCTTGAGTTTCAGGGGGGTTGTTAAAATAGTTAGACTGTTAGTCTCACATTGATTAGGCACTACATTGTATAGCCTTGTATAGTTAGTAAATAATTAGTCCCACATTGGTTAGACATTACTTTTGTATAGCCTTGTGATCCTTTATATATGTAAGTCACCTTGTATATTCTTTTTCATCTTGTGAGTAAAATAAAGCATACCAATTCTAACATTTTTGTTTGTAAATCTCTAACTCTTCCCCCTCCTTTTACTACCCCTGTTTCAGTTTTGTGCTGAGAAGCTAATTAAGTTAGCCAGATGCCAATTCCCCATTCTTTGGGGGTGTTGCCGTTAACAAATTAAGGGGTTGTGAAGGGGATTCCCTAGAACCTGATGATGCACATAGACAATTTTAAAATCGAACCCATTCATTTGTCTATAAAGCTACTAACAGGGCTATTTCATGAAAGCATTTCACTAATTCCAACCAGAGTATGCATATGAAACTAAATATTCTTTCAATGTATATTAAAAAAAATATATTAAAAAAAAAACAGAAGAAAAAAAATCAACACCACCATTTTTACGTAGAAAACCCTTCAATGCGAAGACAAAAGTTACGCAATCTAGTCCAGTTAAAACTTTTACTATCAACAACAATAAATTTACAGACTCTTTTCTCTGCAACAATCGCTAGAAACTACCAATATATCAAGAACATTATTTATATTCTTGATTTAACCTATAATCATTACCATACAAGTAGATATCACCGAAAAGAACAAAAAAAGATTTCACCAAATGAATATTTGCAGTAAAAATTTAGAGAGTAATTTGAACAATTGATCAGTATTCTGATCACCATAACATATTGAGATTTCATGAAAATTGAAGCACAGAAAATTTCTCAAAACTCATATACAAATGGGAGAAAAGGAAAATTTCCAGACCACCCCCATATTTACAGAGGTATCCAGGCAATAACTGATTCTTAATGTTCATTCACCGCGCGGTTTGGAAAAGATTGTGTTTTACAAAGTTCTGTGAATGTTGAAAGATTCGTAGTCTGAGACTGCTATATTAGACTACTGCTATATCAAAACGTTAAGCAAGAACAAACTACCAATTCTATTTCATCACCTTTCAAAAATAAAAAATTCTATTTCATCAAAAAGCTAAAACGTAATGAAAACGAAGATTTCAAGCATACCTATAAATTAAGGCCCGGTTTATTTGTGGCGTTTGAAAATAGACCTATAAGTTAAAGAAAAATTATATCCATCATCTTCAAATATTATATATTATATATTTTTTTCTCTCATTAAATATACAAGGTATAAATAATGAGTAAAATAATTCAATTACTTTAAAAAGAATAAATTAAAATAAATATAACGTATACTACTATTTAATAATGATGATGAGTAAGAAAACTCTATAATTAGCAATTATTTGTCATTTGAGGATGATTTTCAGAGTCAACGTTCTTGATTGGATTGGATTTCCATGTTAGAGCCCCCTCACCCCATGCATGCAACTTGTTTACGAAAAGAATCTTGATATACCTACCGAGGATGTAGCCCGAAAATAGATACCGATAAGGCCATTTCGCTTTTTAAATATTTTTTTTTCACAAATATTCAATTAAAAAGAATGCAAAAATTATGCATGTTTGAAATATTGGTTTTTGTATCTTTGCCCCATGTTTTTAGTCCTTGACTTTTTGTAGTATGTTTATTCTCTAGTCACCCCCAAGCGTATTGCAGAGTGTTTTTGTCCTGGGCACGTTTAAAAAATTTATATCAATATATTTAAAATTATTTTTTTAATTACTAAATAAAATAAATAAATAAATAGATTTTTTTTACCCAACGGTCAAATTGAGCGGTCAAGTTGATTAAGATTCATTACAGACAACACAAACGTATCAACACTGAAGTTCTAATAACTAAGAACACAACAAAATATTAGGAAAACGTGCTTTGAATGAAGCAACTTTGTACTTTGCGAAGGTGTTCAGGCAATGGATGATTATTGACGTTCATGCACCGCTTGATTTCGAGAAGATTGTTTTTTGTCAAGGTTCTGTTAATTTTGAAAGATCGTAGTCTCGGACTAATTATTGTATTGGAGTAGTACTACTGCTATATCAAAACGGTTCCGCCAGAATAATTATTGTTTTTTTTTTCCCCTCTTCCTACATCGCACGCCATCTTTTATCATTGTTAATAAATTAATATAATTTTATATAATATATTAAATTTATTTTATAATTAAAATAATTTTATAATTTAATATATTACATCAAACTATATTATTTATAAATTTATTTTTATAAAATTCATTTTGCTAGATTAAACAAAACTACTTATTTAGAAATTAACAAATTATTGAATCGGTTTCCCTAACATTGAGGACCAACCCACATTTACAAAGGTGTTCAAGAAAAGATTGTGTTCTTTAATATTTAGATAATAAGATAAAATTTTTTAATTTTAGATAAAAATTTAAAGTATTAATTTTTAATATTATTATTATTTTAAAATTAAAAATAATTAAATTATTTATTATATTTTATTTAAGAATTTAAAAAAATTATACCTACCAAATTTTGTCTCCTAGTAAAACTGTACTGCTACAACCGTGAGAGTGGATTTGGAGATAAAATAACGCTACTTGTCTTTTGAATGAGTCTATTGATATTGTTAATTTTTTTTAAAATATTTAAGGATATAAAAATAATGAATTAAAAAAATAAAAAGTTTAAAAGGACTTATCGGAATTTGTCTTCGGGCTACACATCCGATGAAAGTAACACAATTCTTTTAAAAAGTTATCAATAAGTGTAATTTTTTATTCAAATATTTTTTTTAAATCTCTTACTTTGTTTTTTACAAAAATTACAAAATCATTAAAATTTTTTTTATTAAATGATTAAGTAAAAAACTAAAATCACAATAACTTTTCTCAAAACCGATGAATATATCATTTCCCATGGACCCATGGTGCTATATCAACACAGTCCTGCAAGAATAAACATCTTTTTCATAATTAAAAAGTGAAAAAATCTAGTTGCAAGTATAATTGTGTACTAATATGTGTATCAATCTATTGTGATTGGACAAAAAGTAAATTTTATTGAAAATAGTGCTAATTTAAAATTTAAGTATGAAAGAATCAGTATTGGTATGCAGATTAGTACGCGACTTTACTTGTATGTAGCAAAACTCTTAAAAAGTAGATTCCAAATAGCCTATAAACTATCCTTACAGTCACTCCTCTAGAACTGCTGTACACCACCTAAATACATGGATAAGAGCCTGAGTACCTCTCCTGCGCGCTCTCCTCTCCTTCACAGGCTTCGACACGCACGTCGCACAGCCTTCAACCGCATGTTTGCGGCGGTTTACTTCTGTGCCATCCTACTGCTGCTCTATCGCCATGCACTCAAGCTCATCCACTCCACCACCTTCGCATCCTTCCTCATCTCCCTCTCTTTTCTCATCTCCGATACTTTTCTTGCCTTTTTGTGGTTCACTCGTCAGTGTTTTCTCATGACCATTGTTTATCGTGATGAATATCCTGAAAATCTTCAAAAGGCACTACTCTTGCAAAAATCTTCTTCAGACTTACCGGCGCTGGACGTGTTTATATGCACTACGGATCCATACAAGGAGCCGCCGATAAGGCTGGTGAGCACAGCCTTATCGGTAATGGCTTATGATTATCCGACGAAGAAGATTTCAGTTTATGTATCAGATGATGGGGGATATCAAGTGACACTCTTTGCTTGCATAGAAGCTGCTAAATTTGCATATCACTGGTTACCATTCTGCAGGAAGAATAATATAATAGAGAGGAGTCCAGAAGCTTATTTTGCTAAAAATCACTCTTCATGGTTCTCTGATACAGACGAGATTCAGGTAATATTAAGTAGTTAAATATGATAAATTGTGAATAGATGATAAGGTCTTGTTTAAATAATCGGATCAGCACAAGATTTTTTTTTTTCTTATTTTGAATTTATCAGCACATGATGTTGATGATATGAAAGGAACCCAATGAGAAATTAGGCTGTGTTTGGGTGTTGAAGTCTCTTCAACACTTCTCAACACTTCTCACTACTATTCATTACTTTATTATTACTTTTCACCTACTTTTTTTACTATTCATTACTTTTTACCTACTTTTTATTATTATTTATTACTTTATTATTACTTTTCACCTACTTTTTTTACTATTCATTACTTTTTACCTACTTTTTATTACTATTCATTACTTTATTATTACTTTTCACCTACTTTTTATTACTATTCACAACTCTCCTTAACACTTCTCAACACCCAAACCCACCCTAGTCAGACTAAATGGACCAGTCGGCCTAAATTGACCAGATCATTGCGTTCAATATTAATTTTTAATAACTTGATCGTACCGGGGTCCACGTGACATTATAAGCCAAACTTCTGACTACTGACAAAATTGTCAGTATTGGAATATGGATGGTGCTACTCTCATAGGGAGTCCACCTAGAGCTCCAGCTAGTAGACATGTTTATTTTTATATCGATTTTGTTTTTTTCTCTTCATAATATTTTAAATTCAATAAAAAAATTTAAAAAATAAATAAAAATTCATAAATTCATTAAAATATATTTATTTAACAATTAAGTAAAAAAAAAAAAAAAAAAAATGGTAGACACCATCGATGACCACCATCTGTGGCTTAAGCAATTTTCTCAAAATATCTATATATCAATTGTCAGTACTTGTTTGTATGGAAGGAAAAATAAATTTACTTTTTATTTTATTTTATGTTGATTTTAAATTATATTTAATAGATATTACATTACTATTAGCGATACAAATTAATTAGAAATACCTAGAAATGATATATGGTATATAAACAAGTAAAACTCTCCAAAATAAGGTTGTCTCCTAAACATTTGGGACCCAAATTAAGGTTCTCATTGATTAGGCCAATTGCTTGCCTAGCCAAAAACAAATGGGAAAACTTGTGAGAAGGCAAAAGAAAACAAAAGAGTAAGAAGATCAGGAAAAGGTGTTTGCCCCCATATATGTTGGACGACGAAGAGTACTGCTCCAAGACGTTATAACTATGGCCGCTTGAGATAATTAAATACCTAACAACCACAATTGTTTTCTAGCCTGTTTAACTAGTGATTCTTTTGTGAGACATGAAGATCTAAGGAGATGAGGGCTTGGGGTGGTGTAGGATACATTTGATGTCCAACTCGGAATTATCTTTTAGGGTGTGGTTGTACAAGGAGAGTGTTCATGTAGTTCTACCTAAACCTGGGACATGTTTATATACCCGATTGTGGTGGTTCTTGCCCACTACTAGTAGATTGTGGAAGGGTGTACGGGATACTATGCTTGTGTCAGGTTTTCACCCCTACCATGTCAGTTGTCACCCTGCCATGTTGTGCGTGGGTCGCCAATTTATCCCTTGTGGCAGGTGAGAGGTGCGTGCATTACCTTGTCGATAGTGGTGAGTGAACATTTGGCTCTGTTGTTGCATGATGACTTTCTAGACCATTTAATACAGTGTGCTTGCTTGCCCGGCAATGTGAGTTGTAGTTCGAGCAGATGACGTGATCAGCAACGCATCCGAAGGGCCTCCTCAGGCCTAACCCAATCCTTTTCCCTTCATTAGTTTTGTACTAGGCTATGTACTGGCCAATTTGGCCCCTAAGGGAGGCCAAACCCCACACAACCCAAGTAGGAAGATAAATCTCATTCTCAATAATAATTATCGTTTTTAGTTTATCTTTTTTTATGGGAAGCTTATTTGGATGTTTCCTATCATAAGTTTAGCGATAAAAATTAATCAGTAAGGGTTTTTTTTTTTTTTTTTTTTTTGGGTGAAGGGGTGGGGGGAATGTCTATTGATGTCATCTACCATGTTTAGCATATTATATGATTAAATTATATGACATTTATAACCATATAAGAGTAGTGGTATTTGAAGGCTTTTATACTACACACCATTAACATAATAGAATTTGATTTGTAATATTTAAAACTTAAAATCTATTTTCTAAATCAAATTATACCATTTGAATGGTGTGGTGTAAAGACTTTCAAATAGAATTATTCTTTAGGCATTAATCAATGACTCAATTATTGAATATTGTTGATGGTCATGATGATCGTCCCTAGCTTAATTTCCTTATATTTCATTCTCTACTTTATACGGAGAAACTATGTGTCTGATTTTGTTGGGTTAATGTGATTATCTCATTGTCAATTCGTTTATTAACTTATCAATATTTCTCTTGTCCTCAACGTACGATATCATAGAAAATGTATGAAAGCATGAAAGAAAGGGTAGAGGAAGTCCTTGAGAAAGGGAAAGTTGGCGAAGAGTATATCACTGAGCTAGAGCGCAAGGCTTTCGGCAAATGGACAAATCATGGGTTTACCCGCCAAGATCATCCCACTGTCATTCAGGTACCTACATTTATACTATGAGCAATGCTACAAGTACTTACGATTTTATTTACAATCTTATGTATAAGACTCATTTTATCAGTTTTCTTTTTAAATTCAAATTTTAAATTATAAATTCCATAATCTTCAACGTAACAATAACTGACACGTCAATACGTATTGTTATGTAAGTAAAACTTATAAGTATAATTAGCATTTTCCTTATTATATTAAGTTTATTAGTTCCTAATTGGATATTAATTGGTAGCTTAATTCGAACATGGGCAGGTCTTATTAGACAGTGGCAAAAACAAAGACATGACCAACCATTTGATGCCAAACCTCATCTATGTCTCTAGGGAAAAGAGCAAGACTTCATACCACAATTTCAAGGCAGGTGCCCTCAATGTTTTGGTAAGCTTTCCTGTATCTGCACCAAAATGCTCCACAATATTATTTCCTGTTAACAATTTTTATCATTAATTTTCATGTATTTATAATTTTGTTTTCTCTTAATTGTCACCATGTATTGAAGCTTCGAGTGTCAGCCACCATGACCAACGCACCTATAATCCTCAACTTGGATTGTGACATGTATTCTAATGACCCACGATCACCTCTTCGTGCATTGTGTTACCTATTAGACCCTAAACTCATGTCCCAATTAGCATATGTTCAATTCCCTCAAATCTTTCATGGGGTCAACAAGAATGATACTTATAGTTGTGAATATAGACGAGTGTTTTGTTGTAATCCCTTGGGAATGGATGGAGTTTTGGGCCCTTGTTATGTTGGTATTGGATGTTTCTTCAACCGGCGAGCCTTCTTTGGCAGCCCATCAACCATTGTACCGTTAGAGATTCCTGAGCTTGGCCCTGACAGTGTTGTTGACAAGTTCATCCAGTCTCAATTGGTTTTGGAATTGGCACACAAGGTTGCAGGGTGTAACTATGAGTACAAGACCAAATGGGGTTATGAGGTAAACTTTTTTCTTATTATTTAGCACCATAGTGTTAATTAGTAGCTTTCAATTATATATATATACATACATACATATGTATGTATGTATGTATATATATAAAAGAGATCTAAGCTCATTTTATCTGTAGTAGTTCAAACCTTTAAACTTACTAGGAAGCAAGACCTATTATTTATCAATTTTACATCTTTTTTTTTTTAACTTCTTAATAATTGTTTAAACACATGTCAAATAGTAATTGAGGGTGATAGAGGTTGATTTATGCAAATTCATAATCATAAGAAAGCAGAAGGTTTAGAAAAGGTTAATAAACTAGTACAAACGATAAACTGCAAACTATTTCAGTACTAGAACATAAAACTCTTTGACAAGAAGTTTACCATTTATAACACATGGTTCAATCATCAATTAAACAATGATCTGGGAAAGCTCTTAGTTTTTTCTTATTGTCTCTCATTTCATTGGAAATGAATTGATCATTTTAACTAAATTGTATTTAGATTTTGGAAAGAGATAGATGCATAATGTAGATTCTACAACATCTAATGCAACTCAAGTATAAGAGATAGATGCATAATGCATAATACCGTTAGAAAATCCTACGTAGGATTTTCTAACGGTATGAACTCCATATATGCATTTAATACTGTACATATCTCTCTTTGTATTGAACAATTCCATTCATTCAAACAATTAATTATCTCAATCAGCTTAATTGGAATAAATGGATTGGATGTACAAATTAAATATATAGGTGGGCTTCAGATATGGATCACTGATAGAGGACTTCTTCACGGGGTTTCGGCTACAATGCGAGGGATGGAGGTCTGTATTTTGCAACCCTAAGAGGCCAGCCTTTTTGGGTGATGCACCAATCTGTCTCGTTGATGTCCTAAACCAAGTGCAACGATGGGCCATTGGCGGCCTCCAGGTTGCCTTCTCCTGTTTTAGTCCCTTAACCTTTGGTACTAGATCTATGGGCCCTATTATGGGCCTTGCCTACACTCATTATTGTTTTTGGCCCATCTTGTTTATTCCTCTCACCCTCTATGCGTTC
The DNA here is from genome assembly GCF_018687715.1 of Carya illinoinensis. Lineage (NCBI taxonomy): Eukaryota > Viridiplantae > Streptophyta > Magnoliopsida > Fagales > Juglandaceae > Carya > Carya illinoinensis. Next base: position 34,582,031 of record NC_056762.1, on the reverse strand, counting down.
CTTCCCCAACTGTGCCTTCTCCATGGACTTTCTATATTTCCAAAGGTATGCTTTTTATAGGTTAATATTTTTATTTTTATTTTTTTATAGCATTCTCATTATTTTATGCAAGATTTTATATAAGTTTAGTTAATATCTCAATCTTTACTTTTTGACTAATCACTCAAAACTACATATTGGATTAGCCATATCACTTCTTAAAATAATAAAATATTATTATTTTTTTAATTATTTTATCAACTTATTAATGCATTATTTATTTTTAAATAATTTTTATTTTCATAATTTTCAAGAATCTATGTATTAGAATACATAAAATCTATATATCAACCTAAATTAACTTCATTTTCAAATACAAAATATTAAAATATATACAAAATATATTTACAAAGGAGTGAGTAATAATATAAAATTCATTTGGTTAAGTTAATGTAACTCAACATACTCACATACCAATGCCTAATCCATTGTGGGAGTTTGAAGGGACATATTAGCTAAATTTTAGCTAAAGTTGTAGTATGCCTAAACCAATAAGGATGCTCTTAGCTACTAATATAAGTCTATTTTTTATGAATAGAAAAATATTACTATCACATTTCCATATATATAGCTTTTGAATTTAAAGAAATGGGTAATGCTATATACAACCTTGAAGTGTGCAGTCCCTTCGCATATTCTCTTTAAAGAAAAAGTGAGGGCCACCATTTAAAATATTACTTTTTCATGTGGAGTCTAGATTTACCCATTTTTTCGAAGGGAGTATGCAGAGACTGCACACTCCAGAATTTCAAATATAATTTCTCTTTAGAAATTTTCATGGTCAAGCTTTTAAGATTTGTTTCTTTTTTTAATTTAATTTAATTTTATTTTGAAAATAATTTTCTTTTAATTTAAATTTGATATAAGATTTTGAATTTGAACAAAAACCAAATATTATCTTTTGAAAAATATGATTATTACAGATTTTTTGGTAGTCAAAGGGGAGGGGTTTGTTTTAATTATTTTAGTTTTTGGTGATTATCCTAAAAACCTAGTTGACAGAAAATTTTAATCCATTCACTCAATCGTTTCAACGATGCCCCTCCTTTTCTATTTCGACCTTTTATCCATTTGGGTTTTACTTATTGTGAAAATATGTTGCAGCTGTCAGAGCCAAGTTTTATCTTGTATGTGTTTCTTGTCCTTGGAGCCTATGGACAAGATCTCCTTGAATTTTTGATAGGAGATGGAACAGTTCAAAAGTGGTGGAATGATCAGAGAATGTGGATGATAAGGGGGCTTACAGCCTTCGGGTTTGGATGCCTTGAGTTCTTCCTCAAATGTTTAGGTATTTCCACATATGGTTTCGGTTTGACCAACAAAGTGATCGATGATGAACAAAGCAAAAGATATGGACAAGGTATGTTGGAGTTTGGAGCCTCATCAAACATGTTTGTGCCACTAATAACGGCAGCCATTATCAACTTGGCATCATTTCTTATGGGGCTTGTACAAGCTCTAAGAGGCAACAAAATGGAGGGTCTGTTTCTGCAGATGTTCTTAGCAGGTTTTGTAGTGCTGAATGCCTTGCCAATTTATGAAGCCATGGTCTTGAGGAATGATAAAGGAAGAATACCATTCAAAACTACTGCAACTTCAACATGTCTAGCTTTGGCTCTTTATGAGCTAGTTTCTCTTCCTCTTGGGAATTGAAATTAGCAGATTTTCTTTTACTATCTAAACCATTCTTGCTTTTATATGAGTGGAACACTATATAGTTTATCTATAACCTTTGGCAAATTATATGGGCCAGCCTTTGTGCTATGTGGTTGTGAGAGCTCAAAATAAGCATGGCAGAAGTTGGATTTCTTGTGAAAAAGGAACTGGGATTTAGAGGTTTGTTCATTAATGCGTCTTCCTACTATTTTGCATTTTTGCTGTTGCATAGAGTCTAGACTCTATTGTTTCCTCTCTCTCTCTCTCTCGTTTTGTTTTGTTTTTGTCTAAGCAAGCTCAATAGATAATGAATAACATATAGATGAATATATGAATAGAGGGTGGGGGATCCTGACAAACACTCATTAAAACTAGTACATCACAAAAGAAAATAAAAGACGGGCATTGTAGAAAAATAAATGTTCCCTACCTTTTCCCCCAAGGGGAAGCTTAACAAAGTGCCAGTTTTAGTACAATCTGATAAGCGAATTATGAACCCAAAGCCAGAGACCATGGTGGTTGGTGGATTGCACTTCATTGATATGGAGTGATTGTTGGGGAGATCCACTTCCTCATGGTCACGATCCTTGGGTGATGGAAGATAGATCTTATATTAAAGTGCTAGAAAATTAAAAAAAAAAAAAAAAAAAATTAAACGCGTCGCTCTACACATCATTGTAAAAGTACTCCAAACTCTCCTAAAAGCATATATGGGGTTCTTATGTTTAGGGTTGAAGAAAAAAAGATGGAGCTCGTGGGTTGTGACATGAGGAGACTACTAAGGGATAATGAGAGTGGTGGTAATAATTGGACCTTAATGGTTCTATTTTTTTTTTCCCTTTTCGATATAAGGATATGTTAGCTCCTAATTTTAGGAAAATGATGAAGAAAGAGGCAAAAATGATTTTTTAAGAAATCAGTGAAACTTTGAAATCTACACTGACACATGAGACTCACACATTGGCCAAGTCACAGTTATGCTAGGCAAATCTGAAAGATTTGAGGGTGGAGAATTAATTGGGCCAATGTGTTTAGTGGATATGGCTTCTGTCAAAGGAGGTGCGTGGTGTCCACATGCCACTAAGGATATTTTTGTTTATACACTAAGGGCATGATCTATGTCTCATGACATGTTCTTTTTTATGAAAATTGTTTTCCATTCCAAGTCCATCTGTCCAATTTGGCTGCTCCAACTAACAAGAGTTTCCACCAACAACTAGGATTAGACTATAAAGAAACTTTCAGTCTGGTTATAAAAAACTAGCACATTCGGTTGGTACTATCACTTGCTGTCACTCATAAATAGGACTAGCACATATGCCAACTAAATTTGCAAAATGCTTTTCTACACGAAGACTTCATGGAGATAGTTTATATGACTCAACTAAAAGAAGCCAATGGATCCACTACTTAGGTCTGTTATAAACAAAACATCTGAGGTACTGTTGAACACACTATTAAGGCCCAATTTGGGTGAGTAGATGAGATACAAACTATCTCAGCTGAGTAGTACTTCATCTTTCATCTGCCTATATAAATGCTTGAAAATAAAATCTTATCTCATTTTTGATGTTTTATCTAACACTACAATAACACTACATTAATACTATAGTAACGCTAACTGCCACATTTTTAATATACGTAATTATCTATTAGAATTTTTTATTTTATTGTATTATATAATTAGAAAATTATATTTCAAATTTTACAAAATATAGTACAATAAATAGGTCATAATATAATAATATAAAAATATATTTTGGAAAAGTAAAAATATTTATGAGTTTTTAAATTAATAATAGATATTACTTATTTTTAATATATTCATAATATTTTCAACCCAATAGTTAAAAATACTTTTCCGAAATTGGTGGGACCCATCACTTTATCAAATTTCTAAAAAATTAAAATCATATCATCTCATCTCATTATCCAAACATACATTTTTTTAAAAGCCATCTCATCTCATCTTAACTAAAAAAATTTCCTCCTATTCAAAGTATCTCATATCATCTCATTTAAACTACATAACCAAACAAATTCTAACTATTTCAATTTGCTCATCTGATTGAGAGTGATAAGCAGAATGAAAATGTAGCTTAGTACCATGCAATATGAAAAGCTCCTTCCAAAAACTACTCGTGAAAGTGACATCTTATTAAGGATAGTTCCTCTGCTATGGAAATATCAAGCAAATCACGCACAACACCTTCAAGTCAATGCAACAAGACAAATCAACAAGGAAAGCAATAATCAATATCATTGTATATACCTTTTTCAGTTTCTTTATAATATCCTTGATTGTAATTTGTACAAATCTATTGTATAAATAGTGCATTGATCCTTCAGTAAAGATATACTGGAGGGATCTTCATCTCACTGTCATTGTTCTTCTGCACACATAAAGGTTTCCAAACCTAGTCATGGTATCGGAGAATACCTAGGACCTACATCCAGGGCCTTTTTTTTTCCCTCGTGGACTGCCACTCTTCCTCCACTTCCCTGCCTTTTAACACAATGGTTCATATGTTATCCATCAAACTCAGGTCCACCAACTATTTGCTTTGGAAGATTCAATTTCTTTCTCTCCTTACAAGCCAAAATCTACTTAGGTTTGTTGATTGTAATCTTAAATCCATCCCAAATCCTCAGTATCTTCTTTGGCACTAGACTGATCAACTCAGTCTCAGCTTAATTTTTTCCTCTCTTACGGAAGAAGCGATGATTGAAGTCTTAGGCTTAACATGTGCTTTTGATGTCTGGCAAACACTTGAAGCCTTATTCTCTCATAAGTCCAAAACTTGAGAGATCCAATTAAAGGATGAACTCCAACTAATGAAGAAAGGCACCCATAGTGTTGATGAATATTCAAGAGCCTTCAAAATTCAATGTGATCAACTTCATGCCATGGTTGACCTGTTGATGATACTGACAAGGTGCAATGGTTTCTTGGTGGTTTAGGGATTGACTTCTCTTCCTTTTCTACCACTATGATGTCTCAAACACCACTGTCTGTTCAAGGACCTTGTGCCAAAAGCTCAAAGCCATGATTTTTTTGTTAAGTTTCTTGAATCTTAAGCAAGATCACTGACTGCCTTCACTACTCAATGAGGAAGCAAGCACTCCTCTTGTGGTGCTCGCCGTAGTCGCAATGATGGCTGTTATGGATGTAGTTGTGGCCCTCCATTCTCCAATTGCAATTCTCAAAACTAGCACACAAGCTCGTGCCCTCCACTATCATCTCGGCCAACTTGCCAAATTTGTGGGAAAGTTGGTCATCTTGCTTCTATCTTTTGGGAATGTTATGAAAGCTCTCAGACCGCTAATGTTGCTGAAGCTTTTTCCTCTTGTTTTATTCAAGATTCTCGAGATTCTGACTAGTACACTGACAATGGTGCCTCTTCCCACATGACTAATGATGTTGATCAGTTGTCAAATGTTTCTCCTTACCTAAGCTCAGATCGAGTAGTTGTTGGTAATAGTGCTTCTCGTCCCTTTACACACACGGGTTCCCTCTCTCACACCTCTTCCTCAGGCTCTCTGGTTTTAAATGACGTTCTTGTTGTTCCCTTTATCACCACAAATTTAATCTCCATTAGTAAATTAACCTCTGATAATCAGTGCTTAGTTATTTATTTATTTATTTTTTTGTTCTGGATTTACTATATAGGACCTTCACGAACCGGTAGTTTGAAGCACGACCTCTTTGTTCTAAACCATGCGCTCTTCTCACTTCTTTGCATGATACCAGTCTTCATGCACCCTTTGATATTTGGTAGTTTGGGTCACACTGCTAAGCTCACTGTTGAAACTCTTAATAAAGATGATGTTATCTCTCTTTCTTCTTCTCCTTCCTTATTATCTTCAAGTTTATGTAGTAGCTGCCAATTAGGCAAAAGTCATCGTCTATCTTTCTCCATTAATGAAAAACATAGTGCTGTTCCATTTGAATTAATTCATTTTGATTTAAGGGGTCCTTCTCCCATTGTTTCTTCATTTGATTTTTGATATTATGTTATTTTTGTCGATGATCATTCTTGCTTTACGTGGTTTTATCCTCTTCAGCAAAAATCTAATTTCTTTACCACTTTTGTTAAATTTCATACCCATATTCAAAATCAATTTTCTCACTCTCTCAAGTCCTTCCAAAGTGATGGTGGCAACAAATTTGCCAACCACTAGTTCCAGCAATACTTGGCCTCTCATGGCATTGAGCATCGTCTCACTTGTCCCTATACAACTACCCAAAATGGCCGCTGAATGGAAGCATCGTCACGTTATCGAAACGGGCCTTACTCTCCTTTTTAGCTCATGTGCCCTCATCCCTTTGAGTTGAAGTCTTCTCTATGGCTGTATACATCATTAATCAGCTTCCAACATTGACTCTCAAAGGTTAGTCACCATTTGCAGTGCTTTATGGTACGTCACCCTACTACACTCATTTTCGTATGTTTGGTTGCTAGTGTTACCCTTATCGTCCTCACCATGCACTGCACAAGCTTGCTTCTAAGTTCACTCCATGTGTCTTTGTTGGGTATAGCTCCATGCATAAAGTTTTTGCTGTTTAGATCGTCAAACTCAATGTGTTTTTGTCTCTCGTTATGTTGCATTTGATGAATCTTACTTCCCTTTTGCAGGTGATTCTTCAGTCTCTTTCAGTCCCTTGAATGATTTTCTCACATTTTAGACCTAACTTATTCTTTACCTTCACCTTCTTCTGTTAGTTTTTCTTTATCTTCTACAAGGTTTGTTAGTGTTCCATCACCTGCTGCTGCTCCCTATGTTCCAAGTACTGCTGATCCTTGTGTTCTTGTTTTGCCCTCCTCCTCTGTTTCTCCAACAATGGTTGCTGCTACTCCTTCTTCTGCATCTATGCTGCCCTCGCATGCTACGGATTGCCTTGCTATCTCTACTTCATGCAAAACTAATCTTATGACTACTCACTTCAAGTCTAGAATTTCCAAGCCCAAAGCCTATCACGGTGTCACAAGCTTGCCACTGACACCGATTTTTTCAATCATTATTTGCTTTGAAGGAACCCCGAGGATTCAAATCTGCCTACTAGCACTCTGAGTGGGTATCAGCCATGGATGAAGAAATTCAAGCATTGCACACAAATCATAATTGGTCCTTGGCTCCTCACCCTCTTGACAAAACTGTTGAGGGATGTTGTTGGGTCTTCTGCACCAAACTGCTTCCTAATGGTTCTGTTAAGCACTACAAAGCGCACTTGTTACTAAAGGATACACTCAACTCCCTGGTTTTGATTATGATGAAACTTTTAGTCTCGTTGTGAAAGTTGCCACTGTGTATCTAATTCTTTCTCTCACCACTTCCACTGGTTGGCCATTGCGTGTCAGCTTGATGTTAAGAACGTCTTTCTTCATGGCACTTTTAAAGAAGAGGTTTACATGGATCAACCCCTAGGCTATGTTTATCCCTGTTTTCCTAATCACGTTTGTCAGCTCCAATGTGCTGTTTATTGTCTTAAACAAGCCCCTTGTGCTTGGTTCCATCGGTTCATTACATTTTTGCTTCCCACATCTACTGGGACCATTTATCTTCTCCTTTATGTTGATGACATTGTTGTTACCGACAGCAACTCTCAACTCCTCACCATTTCATTGCTCGTCTCGGCAAATAATTCACTATGAAGGATCTTGGGTCTCTTCATTATTTCTTTAGCATTGAGGTTCAATCTACCTCCTCTGGTTTGTTTCTTAGTCGAACCAAATATGTTGTTGACATCCTCCAGCATGCAGATATGGCTAATTGCAAACCTATTGCTACTCATATGGTAGTTGGTCAAAAGCTCACTCAAGCTAGCTCTACATTCTTTAATCAAACCCTTTATCGATCCATTGTGGTGTGCTAAGAAACAGCCTACTGTCTCTTGTAGTAGAGTAGAATTGGAGTATCGCTCACTTGCTCTCATTGTAGCTAAAGTCACTTGGCTCACACATTTGCTTCATGATCTTCACGTTCCTCTTTCGGATACTTCTAAAATCCTCTGCGATAATTGCAGTGCAATTTCTATGTATGCTAATCCCATTTCCCATGCTCACTCTAAGCACATTGATTTGGACTATAACTTTGTACGAGAGAAGGTAATTGCTAGTCTCTTATGTGTTCAATTTATTCCATCTAATCTCCAAGTTGCTAATCTCTTCACCAAAAGTGTTTCACGACCTTAATTCCTATTTTTTTGTCCAAGCTTTCCGTCTCCTCTTCCATCATGGTTAGCTTGCGGGGCATGCTAAGGATAATTCCTCTGCTATGGAAATACCAAGCAAATCACGCAAAGCACCTTCAAGCCAATGCAGTAAGACAAATCAACAAGGAAAACAATCAATATCTTTGTATATACCTATTATGGTCTCTTTAGAATATGCTCCTTGATTCTAATTTGTACAAATCTGTTGTATAAATAGTGCATTGATCCTTCAGTAAAGATATACTAGAGAGATCTTCATCTCAGTGTCATTGTTCTTTTGCACAAATCAAGGTTTCCAAACCTTGTTACTTCCCTATCTATTAAAATAGTTGTTGGCATACCATGCAACTTGAAGATCTTATAAATAAAGAGCTTGGGTACTGAAGCTGCAGTGTAAGGGTGACATAATGGTAAAAAAAATGAGCATATTTTGTAAATCGATCAACCACCACAAAAATAATAGAAACTCCCTTTGAAACATGAAGAGCATAAATAAAATCTACGGAGATATCACTCCATTATTTAGTGGGAATTGGCAATGGCTGTAACAACCCAGCTGCCTTAAGTTCTCCAATCGGCAGTGGGTATGGATGCCTTAAGTTCTTCTTCATATGTTTAGGCATTTCCACATATGGTTTTGGTTTGACAAGAAAAGTGATTGACGATGAATAAAGCAAAAGATATGGACAAGGTATGTTCCAGTTTGGAGCCTCATGAAACATGTTTGTGCCATCAATAACGACAACCATTATCAACTTGGTATCATTTCCTATGAGGGCTTGTACAAGTTCTAAGAGGCAGCAAAATGGAGGGTCTGTTTCTGCAGATGTTCTTAGCAGATTTTGTAGTGCTGAATGCCTTGCCAATTTACGAAGCCATGGTCTTAATGAATGATAAAGGAAGAATACCATTCAAAACTACTGCAACTTCAACATATCTAGCTTTGGTTCTTTATGGGCTTGTTTCTCTTCCTCTTAGGGATCAAAATTAGCAAACTTGATTTTTCGTGTCTATATTATTCTTACTCTTATATGAGTGGAACACTGTATAATTTATCTGTAACCTTTGGCAAATTATATAGGCCAACATTTGTGCTATGTGCATGGTTGTGAGAGCTAAAAATAATCATGGCAGAAGTTGAATGTCTTGTGAAAAAAGAAATGGGATTTAGAGCTTTTTTCATTGCATCCTCCTACTATTAACAGATAGATCAGGAATATATGAAGTTAGATGATTGGAAGAAGTGTCATGATCTGTACCGCAAGTCCAGATTCTCTGGTATTCTAGATTTGTACCCTATAGCTTATTTACATCTATATTGGTTTGGTAGATTATATTTAATATTGTTAATTTCTCCTACAACACTTAAGTTCTATCAATGCACAAGATAGAAAGTCTGAGACAATCCACAATAGTGAGAAGTTTAACAAGAAGAGATTTTTATTTTTTATAATGTAGTTTGATTTATAAGATGGGCGGAGAGTACGTTGAGCTTATTCTAACGCAACTGTCCATGTTGATTTATTTTTACACGCATGTACATAATCCATTTGTTTTCAAAACTAGTAAAAGCAATATTTTGTTAAAAAAAAAAAAAAACAAGAACGAAATGATGAAAGCGCCAATTTATACTTATTTGGAGAAAATAAGCACTTTACTTCTTTCTGAAATTAGATCATGTTTAGTCCCTATTTTTCACATCTTAGATTCTATATATGGTAGTTAAGGTCCCTCTCTCCATATGTTGTTAAAGGCTTCCACCATACAAGGCAAGGACAAGCACATCATGCTGACCAATGTCAATGGTATTATGGTGGTGTCAATAGCTGTTGAACGTTATCAGAAATTATTGGTTTTTATCTTATTAACAATGCACCTCTTTAATTTATAGAATTTTAACAAATAGATATATTATTTTTAATTAAAATTCTTCAATCTGATTCAACAATCTTTTTGAAAAATTAATTTTTTTAAATAGAATCAACAATTGAATGACTACATATATAAATTCAATTTTGCATATTTTCTTTGTTTTTATCTTATTAACAATATCTCTCACCTATATTTTTCAAAAAGTAATTTCTTCAAACAGAATCAACAATCAAATGAGTATATATATAAATTCAATTTTGCATAACTTCAATCTTTTTATCTTATTCACAACCCACCTCTCTAATTTACAGAATTTTCACAAGTAGATATATTATTTTTTTATTAAAATTATTTGATCTGATTCAGCCATCTTTTTCAAAAATTACTTCATTTAAACAGAATCAACTATTGAAGGACCATATATATATATACCAAAAAGAGATGCGGAAGTAAGAGCCGAAGGGAAGAAGTGAAGCACAAAATTATTGGCAAGAATTAAACATGACAAGAAAATGTTGCGGCTCAGCCTACCAATGCATGTATGCAGTACTGAAATATAAATATGATTGCAGAAAATAAATAATAAAATAAACAATTACTGAAAATAAACAAGTTTATTAATATAAACAAGTTTAAACAAGATTGCAGAAGAATATCTGGAGAGGTTAGAGATGAGAAGAAGAGAAGCAAGGTGAGGGAGAAGAGAGTGTTAGGGACCTCAGTCTAGTCCCTAAACACTATGGTTCTCTAGATCTGCTTCACCTAACTATGACCTATGAGCCTATCCTTCTTGCTCGCCTTCTTACTTGAGTCTAGACTTGAGTGATGAGATTTGGTGAATATGGATGATGGGTGTTTGTAGTTTGTGAATTGGATCTTGGTGGGATGGTATGGTGTATGGGATGATGATGGTATGGTATGGTATGGTATGATGATGGCCGAATGGTGTGATTAGGCTATGGTAGGCGCCCCTTGGGTGGTATTATGGTAAATATGGAAGTGAGGTTAGGGTTTAAGGTTTCCTAAAATATAGGAAATCCTTATGGAGGCTAGGGTTTATGGTAGGGAATATGGAGGCACTAGATCTAGTGTAGATCTAGGACTTTATGATGAAAGAGGTTTAGATCTAGGATTATGGAAGGTATATGGATGATAATATGGTGATGGAATGATATGGAAGTGAAGGAAATATGAAGGGAATAATCCAACAAGACTAGATTTACTTGGCAAAGTAGATCTAGTGTGTTGGGATGATATGGTGCGTGTGATATAATGTTAAGTGCAAAAAGAGTAATGCAAATAACAAGTAATAACAAGATTGAAACTCAATAATGGAAAAGAGAAACAAACTTGCTCATAGATTAATAGATAAAGCAACACCCGTCCACAAACATCCAGGTGTTGATTCTCTATTTAGGATTCACACGGGTTGCACCTAAATAGCCCAAGTGCCAAGCACCGAAGGAGATCTCAAGAACAAATAAGCAATCCACAAAGGGAATTTGTCAAAAGATAATAAAAGATGGGACTAGGGTGGCCTTTATATAGACTTACAAGGGGAGAGTCCTAATGGTGCTTGAACAAGGAAATAAATCCTAGAAAGGAATTAATTCCTAGTAACACTAGCCTAAGGAATTAATTCCTAGTTGTAATAAAACAAGGAAATAATGAAATATATAAATACTAGATGATTTTATTAAAATAATAAAATGTTGATAAAATTCTGGCTTTGAGGCCCATGTGGGACCCACAGCCTTATTGGTGCTGGCCGGTGCTGAAAATGGCCCATGGCATAAGCCATGGACGCTGGCTGGTTAGCCATGGTCTGGCCACATGGCTGGTGCCATGGTTGCTGGCCTGTTGGTCTGGTCCTGCTGCATGGTTGGTGCTGATGGGCAGCATGCATGGCCTAGCATGCTGGTCATGCTGCTGGTCAGGCAGGTGGCCTCGCTGGCTGGCTGGCCTGCTGGGCGTGCTGGCCAGGCTGGTGGCCTGGCTGGTTGGCTGGGAGTGCTGGTCAGGCAGGTGGCCTGGCTGGCTGGGCGTGCTGGCTAGGCAGGTGGCTTGGTCGGCTAGGCATGCTGGCCTGCCTGCTGGACGTGCTGGCCAACAATGTTTTGAATATCGTACCGGATGCCCTACCGGTCAAGGCATTGGAATGAAATATTTCAGTACCGGTACCGTTTTGTGTACCATTTTCGGATAGTCGATATATAAAGAAATTATATATATAAATATATATATTAATGATATTTCAAAATAATAATTTATATATAAATAAATTATACATAAATACATATATCTATATAAATTATAAATAGTTTAGTCTAAATTGGGGGTAAAAAAATGAATTTGTAGTTTGAAAAAATGAAAAAAAAAAGAGACCGAAATACCGGCCAGTACAGGCTGGTATATAGGCCGGTACAGGCTGAAATATCGGCCGGTAAGACCGGTATTTGAACCGGTACGAAATATATATAATTTATGTACCGGTCCGATGACCGATACGGAATATACCGGCCGTACCGGCCGGTATGGTACGATTTTAAAAATAATGCTGGCCAGGCAAGTGGCTTGGCCATGCACGCTGGGCTGGCTGGCTGGCGTGCTGGCTTGCCTGCTGGGCGTGCTGGCTGGCCAAGCTGGGCTGGCAGACCAGCCCACTAACCTTGCCAGCATGCTGGTGCATGCTGTGCGGCACCAAGGGGAGGCCAACAGCCTCACCAGCGTGCAGAAGCATGCTGGCCGAGCTGTTGGCTGGCTGGTCCGTGGGCTTGCCATGGCATGCTGATGGCTCACCATTGGGGCTGATTAGGCATGTTAGTGAGTGTGTCGAGGCTTGTCTCGGGAAAACTTTTCTAGAGGGTCTAACATTCCCCCTCCCTTTAAGAACATCCTTGCCCTCAAGGATTAAATTTGAAAATGCCAATGCCCTCTCCTCATTCTCTCCCTTAGCCATCTCCATGGCAAAACAATGTGCCCCTCATTTGCCCAATTTTTATAACATTGATGCCTCACCCGACTTGGCCTCATTGGATGCTAAAGTTACCCATACATTCTTCTTGGACCCTAGCTTGAATTCCATGGTCCATTTGTTGTAGTCAAGCACTACCCTTCCAAGGCTCTTGAGCCATGGATTGCCCAATACAACATCAAGCTCCACCAAAGGAAGTATGTGTAAATCCGCCACTACTCTCACTCCTTGCACATTCATTTTTACTTCTTTCACTAGCCCTTCACATTTCATCTTGTCCCCACTAGCCATCTTTACCTCAAATAGCTCTATAACAATCGGATTCAACCCAACCTTGGCAACAAGGGTGGCGTTGATGAAGTTGTGTATGGAGACAATATCTACCAACAAAGGGACTTCAATTGTTTCTATCCATGCCATTACCCTCATGGAGGTATGTTTTTGGGTCCCTATCAAGGTATAAAGGTACAACTCGGCCTCCTCGTAATCTTTGTTCACTTTGGTCTCCTCTTGGTTGTTCTCTTGGTTAGAGGATTCCACAAAATAACCATCATCTTCTTCCTCACTTCTCTCATCAACCAACATGTATACTTGCCCTTATCTACATTTGTGCCCCATGCCCCATTTTTCTATACACTTAAAATAAAGGCCCTTCTTTATTCTATCTTGGACCTCTTCTCTTGAAAGCTTTTTCACTTCAAGTGGCTTAGATTTAGAAGCATTTCTTATTTCCTCATTGCCTTTCCAAGGAACAATGGTTTGCAAGGGTGTAGTAACCTTACTTCCAATTTCCTTAGATTGACGTTTCTTCATATTAGTGCTCTCTTCTAGTATCTCCGCCATCTTCATAGCTTCTTGAATCTTAGAGGTTTGCTTCAACTTAACTTCCTTGGCTATCCAAGGCTTCAACCCATCCACAAATGTGCCCACAAGGGCCTCCTCGGACCACCCTCTCACAAGAGTTTGTAGTTGCCTAAACTCTTCAATGTAACTATGCACTTTACCTTCTTGCCTCAACTTGGCAAGTTGGCCATGGTGGTTAATGGTAGGAGATGGCCCAAATTGCATGAGGAACTCTTTTTCAAAAGCCGTCCAACCTAATCTTCTCCTCTCATTCTCATATTGGTCCCGGATCTACCTCCACCACTTGCTTGCTTTTTCTTCCAAGTAAAAACATGCCGTTGACACTCTTTCTCTCCTTGGTACTTCATAAGTGTGAAAGTAGTGATCGACTTTCTCAAGCCATTCATAAGGATCCCCACCATTGAACTTAGGAAAGTCCACCTTTGGTCTCTTGGGTTCCTGGTCATAAGGCCGGTTTCCTCTTTTATCATCATGGTACTTATTATCATATCGTCGCCCATAATGTCCTCCATCTCTATCATGGTGATGACGTCTTCTCTCTTGGTGGTCTCCACGGTCGTAAGGCCTCTCCCTCTCACGAGCATATGCGGCCTCATGCTCTTCTTCTCTTTGTGGCTCTTGAAATCTCACATCTTGTGGTTCTTCTCTCACACTAGGGGATCTAGTGTGATGTAGTGGATTCAGGATCCACCTCTCAACCGCCACATGGTCATTCTCAACACGACTACCTCTTCGAAACTCACCTCTTTATGGCTCTTGCATGGACTCGGTAACACTTGTCTCAACCCCATCAACAAAGGCATCGTGCCTTGGTTCATTGGGCCGAGGTGGTGGCCCTTGGCCACGCCCTTCAGCTAGTCTCCTTTCAATTCTTTCAATGTCTTCATGCCTTTCTCTCTTCAAAATTTCAATGGCCCTTCTATTCTCTTCATTGTTCCGGTTGCTTACATTCATGGCAATCCTTAATTCGGCCAAAATAGTCATGACCTCATCAAAGACGCTATGGATCCGTGTACTTTGACCTTCTAGCACTTCAATTCGGTCCCTATGGGAACCACTTGGCCTCTCGGGCCCCGTTGTACTCTCTTGCATGGTAATGACTTCTCTTGATCTCCGAGTAAAGCAATGCTCACAATGAAATGGGCAAGACTATCAATGAAAAGAGGCAAGCCTTAATGAAATAGGCAAGCCTCTCAATGAAAGTACCAATTAATGTTAGGGACCTCGGTCTAGTCCCTAAACACTATGGTTCTCTATATCCGCTTTACCCAACTATGACCGATGAGCTTATCCTTCTTGCTCGCCTTCTTACTTGAGTCTAGACTTGAATGATGAGATTTGGTGAATATGGATGATCGGTGTTTGTGGTTTGTGAATTGGATCTTGGTGGGATGGTATGGTGTATGGGATGATGATGGTATGGTATGGTATGGTATGATGATGGCCGAATGGTGTGATTAGGCTATGGTAGGCGCCCCTTGGGTGGTATTATGGTAAATATGGAAGTGAGGCTAGGGTTTAAGGTTTCCTAAAATATAGGAAATCCTTATGGAGGCTAGGGTTTATGGTAGGGAATATGGAGGCACTAGATCTAGTATAAATCTAGGACTTTATGATGAAATGGGTTTAGATCTAGGATTATGGAAGGTATATGGATGATAAGATGGTGATGGAATGATATGGAAGTGAAGGAAATATGAAGGGAATAATCCAACAAGGCTAGATCTACTTGGCAAAGTAGATCTAGTGTTGGGATGATATGGGGCGTGTGATATAATGTTAAGTGCAAAAAGAGTAATGCAAATAGCAAGTAAATAACAAGATTGAAATTCAATAATGGAAAAGAGAAACAAACTTGCTCATAGATTGATAGATGAAGCAACACCCGTCCACAAACGTCCAGGTGTTGATTCTCTATTTGGGATTCACACGGGTTGCACCCAAATAGCCCAAGTGCCAAGCACTGAAGGAGATCTCAAGAACAAATTAGCCAACCACAAAGGAAATTTGTCAAAAGATAATGAAATATGAGACTAAGGTGGCCTTTATATAGGCTTACAAGGGGAGAGTCCTAATGGTGCTTGAACAAGGAAATAAATTCTAGAAAGGAATTAATTCCTAGTTGTACTAAAACAAGGAAATAATGAAATATATAAATACTAGATGATTTTATTAAAATAATAAAATGTTGATAAAATTCTGGCTGTGGGGCCCATGTGGGACCCACGACCTTATTGGTGCTGGCCGGTGCTGAAAATGGCCCATGGCATGAGCCATGGGCACTGGCTGGTTAGCCATGGTCTGGCCACATGGCTAGTGCCATGGTTGCTGGCCGGTTGGTCTGGTCTTGCTGCATGGCTGGTGCTGATGTGCAGCATGCATGGCTTAGCATGGCCTGCATGCTGGTCATGCTGCTGGCCAGTCAGGTGGCTTGGCTGGCTGGTTGGCCTGCTGGGCCTGTTGGCCAGGCTGGTGGCCTGGTTGGTTGGCTGGGCGTGTTGGTCAGGCAAGTGGCCTGGCTAGCTAGGCGTGCTGGCCAGGCAGGTGGCTTGGCCGACTGGGCATGCTGGCCTGCTTGCTGGACGTGCAGGCCAGGCAGGTGGCCTGGCCATGCACCCTAGCCTGGCGTGCTGGCTGGTCGAGCTAGGTTGGCAGACCAACCCACTAACCTCGCCAGCATGCTGGTGCATGCTGTGCGGCACCAAGGGGGGGCCAACAGCCTCACGAGCATACTGAAGCATGCTGGCCGAGCTGATGGCTGGCTGGTCTGTGGGCTTGCCATGGCATGGGCCATGGCATGCTGATGGCTCACCATGGGGGCTAAATAGGCATGTTAGTGAGTGTGTCGAGACTTGTCCCGGGGTAACTTTTCTAGAGGGTTTAACAGAGAGACTCTGGGCGTAGTACCTAGAGTTGAGGAAGAAGCTCTAAAAAAAGTTGTGCCTCATGCTGAAGCCAGACTTTCCTTTTATAGAGCAAGGAAGCACTGTATACAATCATTAAAGTAGAGATACAGTGAAAGTAAAAGTAGATGGTACTGTACACAATCTTGAGTAGAGGTACACAATCTTGAGTAGAGGTACAGTAAACATGTTGCTCGTGATTCAACAATGTATTCAATCCTATGAATCAAGGTAGTTGTCTGTCAGCTGAATAATGGCGGATCAGTCATCAGATAGTCTTGGAGTGTCTTCTGAATCATGTCCAAATGTGTTACTGTAGGAGGCTTCTAATTCTGGGTTAGAGCTATCTTCCTTCAGCGACTGTTGGAGTAGGTGAATTAAATCCTTCTTTGTTAGTCCTGTGGGGACATTCTTCTTCTTGGACTTTGAGGATTGAACATACTTCTGGGAAGAAGAAATATTTGCTTTCTTCTTTGAAGTGGTCGAGCTGGTTGGTGCCTGGATTAATGGATATTCAGGCGTTGATCGGTCAATAGTAGGAAAGTCTTCAGAGTTTTTCAGATTAAGGGTAGTCTGACCAAACTCTTTAGAAATAGTATTGATCATGTTTGCCATATGAGGAAACCTGTCCCACCATTTAACGAAGGCAAACCTATGTAATAGATCACCATTTTTCTCATAAGATCATTTCAGGATCCATGGAGGTTTGAATCTTTTACTAAAATGAATGCAATATGGAAATTTAGCCTCATATGCATCCAACTTTGGAGAGATTGCTTGAATAAAGGATTTGTAGGCACGTTAGAGTTCCTTTGAGAAAATGTTAGGAATGAGTCTAAATTGGTGCCACCATTTATTGAACCATAGTAGAATTTTTCCTCTAAAATTCTTATCAAAGTTAAAAAATCATGAATGTAACATATCTGATGTCTAGAAAAGCATGAACCTGAACCAGGCATCAATGTAGTCATAATAATTATAAGCAATTTCTGAGTCACAGAGTTTTTTGGAAATAGAGGGGTGTGTACCCCAATCTTCTTCAATGATGAATCTGAGAATATAAGCAGTATGATAAATCAATTTGGAATCATCTGTTTTATCATAAATGGGTTTAATGGCTAAGGAATCAGTGTGGATTAGAATACTAGAATAAAACTGGAGATTTTTAGCTGGATTCTTCATGATCCAGTGGAAATTGGGGGGAAAATAGCGGGTAGCTATCTTGTAGGATCCGTGTCTATGGACCGATTGGATTCAATGTAGAATAAGTTCCAAGAGTACATCTTTTTAATGTACTGGGTTTTTGGAGCAAGGAGGAATAATTGACCAGGCTTTGCTATTGCTGAAGCAACAGGTTTGGCATATGGATCATATGGAGTTGAAACATTTGAAGTAAAAGAAGCAGGTTGTGATATACTACCCAAGGTAGTAAATTGGTTGGCAACGTCCACAGGAGCTGTCGATTTGGTTGAAATAGGTTATGGTTGAGCAGGGATAATTTGTTTTCCTTTATCTCATTTTTTGCTTATGGTTGCTGCAAGAATTCACGAGTAAGGAAATCAGGAATAGAGTTATCAGAACCTTTAATATACTCAATACCAAAATAAAAAATACTTAAAATAGCTTGCCATCTGGCAAAAATATGTTTAGATGCAATGTTTTGAACATCTTATTCTAATACATATTTAGCACTCATGCAGTCAATGCGCAGTAGGAATTTCTTATTTAATAAATCACTTTGAAATTTTGATATGCATAATACTATAGCAAGTATTTCTTTTTTAATAGTATTATAATTATGCTATGCAGGGTTCCAGACTCCAAAATGGAAACGAATAATCTGTTCAGAAAAGTCTGGTGAAACTTTTTGTTTTAGAATGCCACCATAACCAATGTCTGAGGCATCTGTTTCCACTATTTTGAATGAATCAGGAGTAGGGATGCCAAGGCATGGTAGAGTTTTGACATATGCCTTCATCTACTTAATAAGATTGGTATGAATATCTGTCCAAACAGGAGGATTAGTGTGCAAAAGATCAAACAATGGTTTACATTGTTTTCTCATGTTTTGATAGAATTCAGCAACATAATTGAGAGAACCAAGAAATCTTTGTAATTGATTTTTATCAGTGATAATATCAGGAAATTTGTCAGCAAATTCTATAGCCCGATTGATGGGTCTAATTTTACTTTTTGAAATATCATAACCAAGGAAACGGATCTGAATAAATTGATTTTCTTTGCAGAAACAACAAGACCATTTAATCTGATAATATCAAGAAATGATTGCAAATGTTTCCAGTGTTCATCAATGAATTTGGAGAATATGAGAACGTCATCGATATATACTATGGTAAAATGGGTGAAGCCATTGAAAATGTCATTCATGATATTTTGAAATTCACTAGGGGCATTTTTTAAGGCAAAGGGCATCACGTTCCACTCATAGTGACCAAGGGGAGTAGTGAAAGCATATCTGATTCACAGATCTGGATTTGCCAAAACCCTTATTTAAGGTCGAATTTGGAGAAGACTATGGCATCATTCAATCTCAGAATCAAGTCATTTTTGTTGGGGATGGATACCTGATCCACTCTAAGACTTTATTCAGAGGCTTGTAATTGATTACTAGGCGGGGAGTCCCTCTCTCTATTTCTACATTTTTCTGGACATAGAAAGCAGCACAAGACCAAGGAGACTTACTAGGTCTAATAATATTTTTAGCAAGCAAATCTTTGATTTCTTGTTTATAGAATTTTAAAGTTGCACTATTCATCTGAATAGGGCAAGCTTTAGTGGGAATGTTTTTTTCAGAGAAATCCTTAACATAAAGAAGAGAAACAACATATTTTTTCCTATGCCAAAAAGCATTAGGAAGATCAGAACAAACATCAGAGATTAATCGTTGATTAAAGTCAGCAATTTTTTATTGAAGTAAAGGATTAAACAAATGTTCGGAGATCTTTTTGTATTTGATTTCCTGTTTGAGGGAATTCAAATGCTGATTCTTTGCTGAAAGCAAAGATTTCAAGCTTTTATTAGTGTCGATTTCAAATTTTGAAACAAATGTAAACTTCACTTTCTGTCCAAAAGGATCAGGAGTGATACCATCTTTGTTAGAAATGAAAGGATACAAAGAAGAAATAAAAGGAATTCCTAAAATGACTTTATCAGACATGTTTCAGACTAAAACAGAAGGAATTTTAAAACAAACATTATCTTGACAAACATGAGCATTACTTAGCTCATAATTGATCTTCATCCTAGATTTGTTTGTTGCTGATAATCTTTTGGTAGATTTTTCATAATATCTACTGGGAACCAATCCTTCTTGGATACAATTCATATTTGACCCGGAGTTAATCATGGCAATAACAGAGAATTTAAAATCATGAGCAATAACAATGTTAACCTTTGAAAACCACTTAGGGGGAATAGAATGACGGATTAAAGTAATCTGATTTTCTGAAGATTTCTCTTGAGCTTTCTCAAAACTAGAAGGTTGCTCATCGTCAAAAGGGATATCATGATCAAAATGTTTGTCAATTTTAACACATAAAAGCTCTTGCTGTAAAACTGAGTTTGAATCCTTGAGTTTAATAATCTCTTTTTTGATAAGATTAACTTCATTTTGTAAATCATGGATGGAAACTTCTTTAGATTTTTTCTTCTGAAACCTTTCTAAAGTTTCTTGAAAATTGATCATTTGTTTAGGAAGCTGTGACTCAAGATGAGTCAGTGTCTTCTTGAGCTTAAGAAGGTATTCTTGTTTAAGTTCTAGATTTTGAATTTGCGAAATCATAGTTAATAAAAGATTTTCTTGTTCTTCACCTTTGGATAAAACATTAATTATTTTTCCTGTAGGTTTACAACAAGAATCAGTATAGTTACAACCAAGCTTAATAGTGGGAGAATCAGAGGATCCAGATTCTGAGTGATACTCTGAATCACTAGAGCTGAACTCATTCATGTCAGAGGAAGAAGCTTTCATTTCCAGGAGTTGGAATAATTCTTCTTGATCAATGACACTAATATTCAACGCATAAGCTTATTTTTGAGCTTGTTGGGTTTCTGGGTGCATTTATTAGCAAAATGTCCCTTCTTCCCACAATTGAAATACTTTCCTTTTGAAGTATTTTGAAAGTTCTTCTTTTTAGAAAAATATTTCTTGTTAGGTGATTTTTTGTAAAAATCATCACGGGATTTTCTCCTGTAACCGCCACGAGGTTTGGTAAACTGTTTAAACTGTCTGGGTTTTCGTCTAGAAGGAGCAATAGGAGGAAGGCCAAATTGTTCACAAAATGTTCCAATTTCGTATTTGACTTTCTTACTATTTTTTAACTGTTGACGAAGCATCCGTTGATCATTGCATATACTAATACCAAGCTTCTTAATTATATTGAAAATATCACCATAAGTGAAATTATCGTAATTAAGAAATCTTGAGATATCAGTAAGTTCATCTTTGACTTTGAGAGCAAAAAGATGGGGTAGACCATCGATGGTATGGCTTTTGACTGTCGTCACGAAGCATTACTCTGGAGGTAAAAACATCTTGATACCATCTGTAGTCAGATATCTAACGGCATCGCAAATTATTCAAATAATCAGAAACATGATTTGTGATATTAGAAGGAGTACCAATAAAATGCTTAATAATAGTATAGATTAAGGTGTTAACACCATCAAAAGGAGTAGAGTCAATAGAAGGATCAAAAACAGGAAGTCCATTGTCATCCTTTTTTACAGCATGTTGGATTCCTTCTCTGGTCTCCGGTAGGAGGTGTTTATCCTACCAATTACGGATCATTCCAGTAAAATCAGTAGTTAAAATAACAACAATGTCAGGTTCTCTAATATTATTATTAATGTAAGCACTTGCAACTAAAGACATTTTACTCATGGTATTTAATATTTCTTGTTTAGACATACCATCAATATTCCATTCGTAAGTTTTATCAGCTGAATAAGAAGACTGGGATTGAAAGATTTTTTCTTCGAATTGTAAATCAGGAGGGTTGGTTTAGAATACCAATTTCTAGTAAAACTCATTGGATTGAGTTTGGATTCAAGACCAATGAGGTGTAAGTCATTTCCTTGAAAATTCCTTTCAAGTAAATCAATGTTTCTCACAGTTGAAGAGTCGATTTTGGATGAATCTTCATCTGTGGTTTGAACAAAATCGTCTTCTTTCTCCTTGTTGGTTAAAGCATTAGTAGAATGCTTTTCAGTCTTACTAAAGGAAGGTTTTTCAATCTTAATCTTTTTGAGCATTTGGTTGATTTTCTCAAGAGTCTGGGCCTGTTTTGTTTCAGGGTCAAAGATTGGCCTTTTCTCTGGTAAAATAATCAAAAGTTTTTTAATAGACTGTGAAACAGGTTTTGAAGTTTGGATAGAAATTGGATTTTCTATCTTTTCTTCAATTTTATCCAGTTGCTGTCCTATGGTTTGGAGATAAGTATTGGAAAAATTATTCTATTGAATAATCTTTTTTGTCTCAGACAAAATTGTGTTAATCTCTTGATCATTAGACTCTGCATTGGACGCTTTAAAAGGTAAAGTAGTTAAATCAACACCTAAATGAGAAATAACAATTGCCTCTGAAGGAAGATGCCTAGACTTAACTGTAGTTCTTCCTTCTTCCTTGACAAAATCAGTTTTTAAAACATTCAGACTATTTTTTGAAACATAGTAATTTTCAAGGAAATCAAAGAAAAGAATATATTTTTGATTGGCATACATAGTTTCTTTCCATTTGCATTTAACACGTGATTTTTCAAGATCAGAAAAAGTCACATGATAAGTTATATATATATATTCAATTTTCCACGTTTTCTATGTTTTTATCTTATTAACAACCCACCTCTGTAATTTTCAAAATTTTCACGAGTAGATATATTATTTTTTATTAAAATTCTTTGATCTGATTCATCTAACTTTTTAAAAACTAATTTCTTTGAAAATCAAATATTGAAGGACTATATATAAATTCAATATTGCATATTTTCTATTTGATTAACAATCCACTTCTCTAATTTACAGAATTTTCACAAGTAGATATATTATTTTTTTTTATCAAAATTCTTTGATCTAATTCACTTATTTTTTCAATAAGTGATTTCTTTAAAGATAATCAACCTATAGTGAATATAGGTTAATCGCTTAGTCAGGAAAAAACACTATGAAAAAGGAAAAACCTAAATAGAAGCTAAATTTATGTGTTTTTCTTTTAGTAAGGTAAAACCCATTAACCCAAAGATGTTGATTAAATGAGTTTCATTTTGTAGCTGTTTGGGACGTTAAAGCCCAGCCCAAGTGTGTGAGTCCATAATTCTAATTTTACTAGTTTGAAAATAGCATATATACTTTTAGGTAGGCCTGCAACCCGACCAGCCCAAACCGGGTTTGGGTCCGAACCGACCCAAAAAGGAGCATACAAGACAGAATGATGAATTGACCCGATCTGAATAAAACCAAATCGGGTCGAACTCGTATGACCCGACATTTCCCCCAAGAAGCCATTTCAATCTCTCTATTCTCTCTCTCTCTCTCTCTCTCTCTCTCTCTCTCTCTCTCTCTCTCTCTCTCTCTCTCTCTCTCTCTCTCTCTGTGTGTGTGTGTTACTTGGCAGTGTAGATCAATGGCAGTTTTGCTGCACCACCCAGGTCAGCCGTGCCTCCTCCATGTCGGCCAACCACCGTCTTGTTCCCCTCTCAGCATAACACCGTCTTTTCTCTAGAGTTTTTGTCACCGTCGCCGACCTCTCTCCCTGTGTCTCTGTTTCTTGGCCATGTAGATCAACGACAGTTTCGCCACACCACCCAGGTCAGCCGTGCATCCTCCATGTCGGCCAACCACCGGCTTGTTCCCCTCTCGGCATAACACTGTTTTTCCTCTAGAGTTTTTGTCGCCGTTGTCGACCTTGGTTTGACTGCCTGGAACGAGAGTCTCGTGCCTCGTCTTCCCCACAGTGTCCTCTGCTGCCTTGGGTAAGCTTCTACCACTGCCCCAAACTTTTCCGCTGCCGCTGCCTTAACTCGATCTAATTCGACTCAGAGAAAAAAGAGTGAAGAGTGATTATCTGTAATGGTTTTGAGTCGGTGTCGTCCGAAATTGGTCAGATTGGGTGGTTGTCGAAACCGACATGTACTCAACTCGACGTTAGCGGGTTCGATCCAATCAGTTTGTGCGGGTAGTGCGGCCCAGCGGGTATCTTGCACAGACCTACTTTTAGGTTTGGTTACACAGTTAATATAATATGAGATAAAATATTTTACATTATAGTAAAATTTTTAAGTTAAGATGAGATAATTTATAAAAAAAAAGTGTGTATTTAAATAGTGAGATGAGATAAGATAATTTTAATTTTTTGAGATTTTATAAAAGCGTAGATCCTACTAATTATTGAAAATTATTTAATAATTATTTGGTAATAGTTATAAATATATTAATAAAAAGTAATATTTATGAGTAATTAAAAAATTCACCATAAATAAATTTAAATCCAAAATAATTTTTTTGTTATTGGCCGAAATTACTTATATTCCTAAAAGTTAAAATTTCTTTGTTAAAAGATATTGTTCTAATTATAACCTATTTATTTTTCTAAATACAGGAAATTCGTAATTTTTTATATTAGAATAATTTTGATCAGCGTAATAGATAATTATATGTATTAAAAGTATAGTAGATATTTTTGAGAAATGGGAAGTAAAAAAAAAAAATTAAAATGGTACTGAAAAATGCATGAGGGAAAAAAATAAAATAAAATTGTATTTATTAAAATGGTATTGGGTCTATTTTACTACAATATGCATTTGTGCATTCCTGCTCAGCCATGCTTTCTGAGCCTATACTCATCAGAAATTAAAACCCGACCATAAAAGTTTCATTTTGGTGTTGTGGCCGACAGTTAGGCCGAAAGTTATTGTTCTAATTATATAATTGTATATATTAAAAGTGGATTCCTAACCCAGCCCGTGCGTCGTAAGGCCCATAAAGCTCATCAGAAATAAAAACCCGGTCATAAAAATTTCATTTTAAACGACACCGTTTGTTGTAAGGATTGAAAATTTGTGATGTCTATTCTCAATTATTGCCTTTGATTTATCACATTTAATTATTTCAATTTATAAATATATTTTAATGCAAGAATAATGGTAGGCACATTTCTTCCCACATGATTATTTAGACCACCAACGCTCCATGTGATTATCGCGTATTATCTTCGACGTTATTAGGGTAAAGTTGTCAATAAATTTGTCAATTTGTATCTATCACTTTCTTATAATCTCATATGAGTGTGACCGAGTCTAAAGCTAGCTTGATCCAAACCCCACGATCAAATTAACTTTACCACGATTTGTAAGCGCATTGGTTGCGTGCTACCTGTACCAATGTACTTCCACTCATCATTAAAAAGGCAATGCCAATAAAAACAAAAAATTGGGGAAAAATAATTTTTAAAAATAAAAAATTGAAGAGCTCCCAACTTTTTCTCCCAAGCGTCTGGTCCTATTGCCTTGAACTGTTCAACGCCATATTCTCCCATTCTACACGGCAGTACAAAGTCTTGAAACTGTTGCCTTTTAAAAAAGAGTCGTGCAAGTGTTTATCACAATAATAATAATAATAATATATTAAGTTGTATACAATAAAAAAAAGTTGTCATATTTTTAAAAATATATATTTTAATCATAAAAGTTTATATAATTATAAAATCATATGACTTAATATGATATGTTAGATTGTAAAATTATTTTTTATTATAAAATAAATTATATAAAATTATATTAATTTATAAATTTATTTTATATAATATTTTTATTGATATAACAGTTATCTTTTCGGAATTATCCAAAACATCATGAAAGGGGCTGTGACTACTCTTTACCGTGTCCCGCGATAAAATTCAAAAAATTTTGAATCCATTGTCATTCTTTGAACATAGGCTCCAATTTTCTCTCCACGTGCATGTGAATTGTAATGTAATGTACCCCACAAAATTATATATTTAATGATCTATCTTTTTCTTTTAGGATTACATTATATAACCTGAATGATTTTTGTTTTAAATATAAATTTTTATAGCTGACACGTCAGTAAAGTTATAAATAAATAGAATTTTTCTTATTTAAAATAGCGAGAGAAAGAAAGTGAAAGCCGAAAGCTAAAACCAGGGAAATTCAGAAAGTGAAAGCCAAAAGCTAAAACCAGAGAAATTCCAGCCAAAAGCTAAAACCAAAGAAATTCCAACGAGGCAGTGAACTGAGCTTGGATCAACGGCTCGTGACTCTAACAATATCGCTTTGACCAGCGTACTTCAATCCAAAACGGCTTGAACTGTGGCTACGACGTCGTCTCATAATAAAAAGTACTCCGCTCTCCAAAGTGGACCTTATGGAATGCATGTTGTAAAGAAAGCCGAACAAATAAATTGATTAAAGTCTAAACAAGTCTGATTCTTTTTCATAAAATGTTTTATTTCATTTCATCTCATCTATTTTAATGGTTATAATTTTTTTAAATTTTTATAAAAAATAAAATAAATAATTAAATATTTTCAAATCTCAGTATAAGAATAATATTAAAATAATATATTGTAATAATATTTAAACACTAATATTTAAATACTAATATTAAACTCCAAAAACTTTATCCCTCTACGTGCTGATGATTTTTTTATTATTAAACACTAATATTTAGAAGATGATATTGACAAATCATGATTAATATCTTGATTTTATCATTATAAAAAATTGCATTGTTTATAAGAAATGTTAAAGCAACTAACAAGGTTCCTCACTAATTGCATTGTCTTTTTCAAAGTTCTGTGAACGTTGAAAGATCGTATACGTACTCTCCTTTTCATCAAAGAGTTTTTATTTAAAAAATAAACGTATAAATTAAGCCCCCGGTTCATAATTTGTAGTGTTTGAAAATAGGCCTATAAATTAAGCCCTGGTTTATCCTTACCGTCACTTCTCTAGAACTGCTGTACACCAC
Organism: Carya illinoinensis; assembly: GCF_018687715.1. Lineage (NCBI taxonomy): Eukaryota > Viridiplantae > Streptophyta > Magnoliopsida > Fagales > Juglandaceae > Carya > Carya illinoinensis. Next base: position 34,555,504 of record NC_056762.1, on the reverse strand, counting down.
CAAAAGACATGGATCAGAGCCTGAGTACCTCTCCCGCGCGCGCTCCTCTCCTTCACAGGCTTAGACACGCACGCCGCACAGCCTTCAACCGCATGTTTGCGGCAGTCTACTTTTGTGCCATCTTAGTGCTGCTCTATCGCCATGCACTCAAGCTCATCCACTCCACCACCTACGCGTCCTTCCTCATCTCCCTCTCCTTCCTCGTCTCCGACACTTTCCTTGCTTTCTTGTGGCTCACTCGTCAGTGTTTTCTCATGACGATCGTTTACCGTGATGAATATCCTGAAAATCTCTATAAGGCACTACTTTTAGAAAAATCTTCTTCAGACTTTCCAGCGTTGGACGTGTTTATATGCACTACTGATCCATACAAGGAGCCACCGATGAGGCTGGTGAGCGCAGCCTTATCGGTCATGGCTTATGACTATCCGACAGAGAGGATTTCGGTTTATGTATCGGATGATGGGGGATCGCAGGTTACACTCTTTGCTTGCATGGAAGCTGCAAAATTTGCATATCACTGGTTACCATTCTGCAAGAAGAATAATATAATAGAGAGGAGTCCAGAAGCTTATTTTGCAACAAATCACTCTTCATGGTTCTTTGATACAGTGGAGATTCAGGTAATATTGAGTAATTAAATATTTACTAAATATGATAAATTGTGAATAGATTGTAAGGTCTTGTTTAAATAATGAGTTGGAAGCCTTGGAAAAAAAAAAAAAAAACTAACCAATGACAAATGACATATGACAATTATATATGGGTATATATCATTTGTCATAAACAATCAAGTCAGCACACGATATTTGTTTGTTTTTTTTGTTTTGTTTGTTTTGTTTTGTTTTGTTTTTTTTTGTTTTGTTTGTTTGTTTGTTTTTTAATAACTTTGTGATCAGCATACGATATTGATGATCAAGTAACCCAACGGCTGGTTATGTCGGCCTAAATTGACTATATCACTGTGTTTAATATTAATTTTTAATGTCTCGATCGTAACGTGTCCGGCCACATGACATTATTAGCCGAACTTGTGACTCGTGACAAAAGTAATTGTCAGTATTTGTTTGGATTAGGTAAAACACTACTCCCACATAAAATTTCGTTGAATTTTATAATGTCTCGATCGTAACGTGTCCGGCCACATGACATTATTAGCCGAACTTGTGACTCGTGACAAAAGTAATTGTCAGTATTTGTTTGGATTAGGTAAAACACTAGTCCCACATAAAATTTCGTTGAATTTTATATTGTTATGTTTTACTTAATGACTAATAAAGTATTTTAAAATAAATTTATTGTTATGAAACTATCAAAAGGAGAGAGATAGAGTTCAGAAAAGTTATGAAACTTATGAATTTTTTAAAGGATTCAACGATATATATAGGCGTACAAAAGGGACTATGCTAGTACTATGCACTATGCATATGTCGGTCAACTCACTATGCTAATACTATGCTAGCACTATGCACTATGCATTTGATGGCTAGTTCAAGGTGGTCATACAATTTATTTTACAACAATGTTATTTTACAACACTCCCCCTTTGGATGACCACATATAATGAATATGCCTCGTTAAAACATTGCCAAGGAAAAACCCTGTGGGAAAAAACCAATGGTGAAGGAAAAAGAGTACAATATTCATGTGTACTGTAAAATGCTTTAAGATTGCCTCATTAAAACCTTGCAAAGGAAAACCCAGTGGGATAAAACCTTAGCGAAGGAAAAGAGTACAATCAGTATAAGTCTTCAAGACATTACTCCCCCTGAAAAGTGCATGATAAAAGGTCTTCAAGTCTCCGCATTCCAATGTTTTGCACAATCTTCTTAAATGTTGCAGTTGGTAATGCTTTTGTGAATAAATCTGCCAGATTATCACTTGATCGTATCTGCTTGATTTTAATTTCACATCTCTCTTGAAGTTCATGAGTATAAAAGAATTTAGGTAAAATATGTTTGGTTCTATCACCTTTGATATATCCTCCTCTAATTTGAGTAATACAAGCAGCATTATCTTCGTATAAAGTTGTTGGACTATCATTAATCACTGGAAGACCACACTTTTCTTGAATATGTTGGATCATTGATCTTAGCCAAATACATTCTCGACTTGTTTCATGAATTGTAATGATCTCTGAGTGATTTGAAGAGGTAGCAGATAGTGTTTGTTTGACAGATCTCCATGATATAGCAGAATTTCCATAAGTAAATACATATCCAGTTTGAGATCTACCTCTGTGTGGATCTGAAAGATAACCTGCATCCGCATATCCAACTAATTGTGGACTTGAACCATGTTGATAAAATAATCCCATATCAACCGTACCTCGAAGGTATCGAATGATATGTTTAATGCCATTCCAATGTCTTCGAGTTGGTGCGGAACTATATCTTGCAAGTAAATTAACTGAAAATACAATATCAGGCTGAGTGCAATTTGCAAGATACATCAGGGCTCCAATTGCACTGAGATAAGGTATTTCAGGACCAAGAATTTCTTCATTGTCTTCACAAGGACGAAATGGATCCTTCTATACATTAAGTGATCGAACAACCATTGGAGTACTCAGGGGATGAGCTTTGTCCATGTAAAAGTGTTTCAAGACTTTCTCTATATAATTTGACTGATGAATGAGAATTCCATTTGGCAAATGCTCGAGCTGCAGGCCGAGACAAAATTTTGTTTTGCCAAGATCCTTCATTTCAAATTCATTCTTTAAATATGTAGCGGTTCTTCTGATCTCTTCAGGAGTTCCAACAAGATTTAGATCATCAATATAAACCGCAATAATAACAAATCCGGAGTTTGATTTCTTAATAAAAACACATGGGCATATTGGATTATTCTCAAATCCTTCTTTCAATAGATATTAGCTAAGGCGTTTATACCACATGCGTCCGGATTGCTTTAACCTATATAAAAATCTTTGAAACTTAATAGAATACATACTTCTGGATGTACTCAGATTAGAAGCTTCAGGCATTTTATATCCTTCAGGGATTTTCATATATATATGTCATGATTTAATGATCCATATAAATATGCAGTGACAACATCCATCAACTGCATATCCAATCTTTTTATAACTGCCAAACTGATCAAATATCTGAATGTGATTGCATCCATAACAGGAGAGTATGTTTCCTCATAATCATTTCCCGGTTTCTGCAGGAAACCTTGTGCAACAAGTCGTGTTTTATATCGCACAATTTTATTACTTTCATTACACTTACGTATAAATACTCATTTATATCCAACGGGCATTATACCCTTTGGTGTTTGTATAATTGGTCCAAAGACCTCTCGCTTTGCTAGCGAGTTTAATTCAGCTTTAGTAGCTGATTTCCATTTTGGCCAGTCATTTCTACGTCGACATTCTTCGACAGTTCTTGGCTCAATTTCTTCATTACTTCTGGTAATGTCAAGAGCCATTTTATATGAAAATATGTTGTCGACAACAGTTTTATTTCTATTCAAAATTTCTCCTGTACTCATGAAATGTATCGAGATCTCGTTATTTTCAGGTACCTGTCCCTCTTCAAGGGAAGACATTTCATGAAATACCTCTTCAGGAGGTTCTTTCTCAGGAGATTTACTCTCTTCAGGAGCATAAATTACTCTTATGGACTGTGTTGGTATGGACTATTCAGGAGCACCAAATTCATTTTGTATTTTCCTCTTCCGAGGAATTTTGTCCTTAGCACCAATAGGCCGTCCACGCTTCAGGCGTATCTTAGACTATCCTATTGCTATTTTGGCAACTTGTCCTTCAGAGACCCTTGATTTCCTTCTTTAATTGTATCTCACAGGTTCATCGCATCCAGATGGATCTCAGCATCAAGGATCCAAGATAAATAATTTTTTCCAGAAATGTCAAGAGTAACGAATTCCAATTTTGTAAGATTTGACATTTTCTACATATATAAATCAGGAACATAAGTATGTTTAACATTTCATATTTATTTTGAAAACTACAAAAATATATTGAAAAACTTACTTGAAGTAGATGACTATTAGCTCCAAGATCGTCAGAACTTTCGTGCTGATAACGTGTTATGAAACTATCAAAATGAGAGAGGGAGAGAGAGAGCTCAGAGAAGTTATGAAACTTATGAATTTCTGAAAGGATTCAACGATATATATAGGCGTACAAAGGGGACTATGCTAGCTCACTATGCTAGCACTATGCACTATGCATATGTCGGCCAACTCACTATACTAGTACTATGCTAGCACTATACACTATGCATATGTCGGCCAACTCACTATGCTAGTACTATACTAGCACTATGCACTACGCATATGTCGGCCAACTCACTATGCTAGTACTATGCTAGCACTATGCACTATGCATTTGATGGTTAGTTCAAGGTGGTCATACAATTTATTTTACAACAATGTTATTTTACAACATTTATGATTTTTTTAATTTTTAAAAAATATCTAAATAGTTTAAAAATAGTTTAAAAAATAAGTTAAAAATAAATATTGGCGGACCAGAGAGTGCCAGAGAATCTTTTGTGGACGAAGCATTATCCTTGAAATATATATCCTTTGTCTTACTTGTTTGTAAGGTAGGAAACATATATTTACTTTTTATTGTATTTTATGTTGATTTTAAATTATATTTAATAGATATTACATTAATACTAGCGATACAAAATAACTAGAAATACCTGGAAAGGATATACACGGTAAATAAACAAGTAAAACTCTCCAAACTAAGTCTGTCTCCTAAACATTTGAGACCCAAATTAAGGCTCTTGTTGAGTAGGCCAAGTGCTTGCTTAGCGAAAAGCAAATGGGAAAAGTTGAGAGAAGGTAAAAGAAAACAAAAGAGTACGAAGATTAGGAAAAGGTGTTTGCTCCCATATATGCACGAGGACAAAGAATGCTGCAAGACGTGTATGGCCTATAGAGATAATTAAGTAACCATGATCCACAATTGTTTATGTCGTGTTTTGGAGCCTGGACAATTTAGTGATTCTTCCTTAACACTTGTAAGACCCAAGTAGACGAGGGCTCGGGATGCTATGGGACACTTCCGATATCTAAGTCAGAATTATCTCTTGTGGCGTGAATGTAAGAGGAGAGTGTTCAGAGAGTTCTACCTAAACCCTTGACATATTTATATATCCAGTCGTGGTGGTCCCCGTCCATTGCTAGCATATCGTGGAAGGGTGTACAAGATACTTAGCTAGTGGCAAGTTTCCATTATTGTCATATTAGTCGTCGTCCTGCCACATTATGCGTGGGTCGCCAGTTTGTCCCCTACAACGGGTGAGGGGTGGGAGGCGTGCACATTACCTTGTCCACAAAGGTGAGTGGACGTATGGCTCTATCGCTGCGTGCCGGCTTCCCAAACCATTTATGCTGAATCCCTGCTTATTTGGCGATGTGGGTTGTGGTCTAAGCAGGTGACATGAACAACAACGCATCTGAAGGTCCTCCTCAGGCCCAACCTAGTCCTCTTCCCTTTATTGGTTTTGTACTGGGCTATCTACCGGTTGGGTTGAGCCCTAAGGGGGGCCAAACCTCACAAGGCCCAAGCAGGGAGATAAATCCCCTTCTCAATACCCCGAGAATTCCCATCACAGAAGAGCGGTGAGAATTCAAAAGTTGCTGAACGTGGTTTGCATGACTCTGCCAATTACCATGGGCTACAGCCATGTTGTCACACATGGGGTGGCAGTTCGCCTCCCAACTGGCACGAGTCTCAATTAAGTCCTGTTTCACCCTCATTTTCCACTTCCCTCTGCTTTCTTCTTGAGAGCTCGTCGTCTCTATGTTCATCTTGTCTTTTACTTCGAGTCCTTTCCTTCTTCTTCATTAATTGTCCTCGACTTCCATCTTTTGCTCATCTCAAATGGCTCCCAAGAGTGTTCCATGATCTAACCCCAAGAAGGACCATTCCGTACACCCTAAAGTGACTTCTGGTGGTCCTAAAGGTGGGGCGCAATCAGTCACTAAAGAGAACCCATTGAAACAAGTTTGGGAGTCAATAGCCTTTCCTGCTGACCTTTGTGCACTACAGGGGGCATTTGGCATTCTCGACTCGGTCGCCTTGGAGGTTCTGGGCCGTTAGGCTGTGACCATCGACGATGTTGGCCTGGCGATGAAGGTGGCCCTCTTTACTCT